>NW_020954577.1:22622002-22888209 GCF_900497805.2 Vombatus ursinus | reverse complement strand
CTTCTTCTTCTTCTTCTTCTTCTTCTTCTTCTTCTTCTTCTTCTTCTCCTTCTCCTTCTCCTTCTCCTTCTCCTTCTTCTCCTTCTCCCTCTCCCTCTCTCTCTCCCTCTCCTCCTCCTCCTCCTCTTTCTTTTCTTTTTGGAGAGGCAATCAGGGTTAAGTGACTTGCCCAGGGTTACATATCTAGTAGGTGTCAAGTGTCTGAGGCAGGATTTGAACTCAGGTCCTCCTGACTCCAAGGCTGGAGCTCTATCCACTAAATTTTCTAATTAACAACCAATCACTATTTTCTAGGGGCCAGCCACTGGTACCAAGCTAAAATGGGTATGAACTAACAGACTGAGAATATGAGCCCAGTGATGAAAGAAAGCCGTGGTTTTTCATAAGAATCTTTGTACCAAGGGCAAATGGCATTAAGTACTCCCTTAGTTGAGTAGGGGTTGGGAGTGATAGAAGACAGAGACCCTAGAACATAGGTTGCAACATAGGTTGCTGGTGATCAGAGGAAGCTATTTGTAGTTTCTATTTTAACTAATTATTGCTAATTAATCTGCTAAAGAATTGTAAATGTTGAGAAAACCCTTTAAATCTAGTGTTATCTAAATTCAGTACTTTGTGACAAAGCTCTGATTATCCCACCTTGGTTATAGATCTGATACTGGATTTTTCTTTCTTTCTTTCTTAATTTCTTTCTTTGTAGGTCACAGTTTGTCTTTTTTTTAAAAAATCAGTAGTCTAAAGTGAACATAAGTTTGCTAAACACGAAGTTCTTTTGATCACCATTTATAGGAACTGCAGCATCTTCTTGGCTCTGTTTCAGAAACCGCATATGGCACGGAACGATCATTTCCCAGTAAGTTAGTTTTGTATGTTATCAAAACACCAACTGTATCCTCTTGATGAGGTGTCAAGCCTCCCACTTCAGAAACTGCTCACTCAAAAAAAAAGCATCTGATTTTGCCTCTAAATTATATAGATGTCCATCAGCTGGACTAAAGCAGGGGTTCTGAACCCCTATTGGGTCATGGACTCCTTTGGCAGTGTCTGGTCCTTAAGTGCTTAAAATAAACTTATTAAATAATTTATAATAAAAAACAAACTTATTATTATTACTATGATTAAAATAATATTAAAAGAAAATTATATTATGTATCATGTTATATATTATACATTTTATAATTGTGTTGAAATACAATTATCAAAACACTAGAAATAAACAATAAAAAAAAACATGACTTTAGGTTAAGAACCCCTGATCTAGAGAGAAACTTAGCTATGCTTCCAGTGGGGTGTGCTACAGCCAGCTCTAATCAGCTAGGGAAAGCCAATTGTTGCATTTTCACTATGAGGATTTACACCAGGGGTGGGGAACCTGTGGCTTTGAGGCCACATGTGGCCCTCTAGGTCCTCAAGTACAGCCCTTTGATGGAATCCACACTTCACAGAGCAAATCCTTTTATTATTATTATTATTTTGATTAATTAATATTTATGTTACATTATATAACATTAAATATAATGTGTTATATATGATATAATATTAAATGTAATAACCTGTGTTTATATTATGTCAATTATTTTGTTAATATCTATAATTTATATATTGTTATTATTCCATTATTACACCTTGGAAATCAGCAAATGTTATAAATCAGGGCTTGATTTATTGTTTTGTTGGTTGATAAGACTTAAGAGGTTATGGAGAAAATTTAAATAATGCAGATTAAACTTAAAAATGTTTTGTGGGTTTTCAGAGAGCTGGTTGTTAGGCATTCACCAGCACAGATTCTGCCTACTCTCTACCTCCCTACCTAAGATAGCAAACTTCTACATTCTTTAATTCAGGGACTAACAATCAAATAGAGAGCTGAAAAGTCATCACCCTTGGTGGGGCCATTGTGGACTGCTTCATCTGGCTATAGCTAGCCCACAGTTTTCTATAAAGTCCAAGGGCCAATTATTAGTAGCAAAATCTTACATTGGAGAAGTGGACAATTTATTGAGAAAAACGAAAGTCACTTTAATGTTTGAATATAACAGTCCATCTTGCCTAGGTTTTTAATAGGATCTGAGGACCCAGGTTGGAATCCTAGGGATGTATTAGGGATGAATGTGTGTGTATACATAACTGTCTGTATGAACATACATACCTATCTAGATCTACAATGTCAACTACTACATCTCTTTTTGACACACAAACATTTAAGCTATTCAAGCTTAAAACTGTACTTAAGACTTTTGTAAAACTCTGTATACATAATAATAAATCACTCAATTTGAATCATTAGCAAGATGATTTTGGCTCAACTTCTAAATCAGTCAGTGAATCATCCAACAAGCATTTAATAAGCTCCCATCATGTGCCAGAGATTGCACTAAGATGCTGGAGATATAAAGACCAAAATGAAATAGTTCCTGCCCTCAAGGAGCTTGCATTCTAATGAGGGAGACTGTTTGCTGTTTGTTGTTCACCCTTCATTCTCAAAGAGGACCAATGCCACCATCTATACATAAATAAGAATATGCTCAATTACATATGTTTATAAATATACTAAATTAAAGGTAATTGGGGGAAGATACTAATATGAGGGGGGAATCAAGAAGGAATTCATGTTAGAGGTGGTGCTTAGGATGAACTTTGAAGGAAACTAAGAATTCTAAGAAATGAAGGTGAGGAGAGGAGGGCATGGGACAAAGCCTATGCAAAGGCACAGAGATGGGACATAGTGTGTTGTGTGTGAGAAGCAACAAGAAGGCTGCTTTGAATTTCTAGAACTGGAGGAAGTCTACATATATCTCTAGATCTCTGAACCTGCTTAGGTGTATTTCTGTAAAACAAATGTGCTATCTCTTGCCCACACAGTCACTTTTGGGGGTCCCAGCATTTCCAAAATCTGAGATAGGTGGCGATGTGGATGTTACCAATGCTTACGCCAAATGAGAAATGCCTAGAAGATGTTCGAGACTCATGTCTCAAGGCTGGGTCTCCCCAAGAGTGATTTCTATTGCAAGATTTTTAGAGTCTATTAGGAATCAAGCATGGTAGTCTAGGTGAATGGTCATCCCTGCCTCAATGAGGCAGTTGTGCTGTGAAGGTAATCCCTGGGGCAAAGCACACCATCATTCCAAGACCTCCAGACACTGGTCTTCAGGTTCATAATCCACCTAAATCTCCATGGGCTATGCCGATAAGATTCCTTGGACCATCGTGCTTAACTAAAAATGTAATGTGGGGTTAGGAGAAGGACCTATAACTTTTTTCTGTTTTTTTTTAGTGGGTTTTCAAAAGCCATAATAAAATTTTCTAAAGAGGCAAAATAAATAGACATTTCTTTTTTTTAGGTTCCTTTTTCCCCTGAGTTTTTCTGGTCCTGTCCTGGGCTTTGATATTCCTTGTCCTAAACACTTGTAATAGTCTCTTGCTGGCCTTGGCGGATATAGCCTCTCCAATCTGCTCCCTACCTAGAGGCAAGCATCACTTTACTCCCTTGGGTGTCCCTTAACTCCCATAGTTCTTAAAATCCAGTAAAGGCTCTTTTTTTTTTTTTTTGCCTTTAGGGACAAATTAGAAAATCTCCTTTGGGGCTTTCAGACTCTCTTCTTCACTTAGCCCATTTTATTTACCTAAATATCCTCTGATGCTAGATCCCAGTTTATAGGCTTCCTGCCATTTAGTCATCCTTATAATGATTTTTAAAAACCCAACCCTATTAACTAAACAAATACTGATTAAATGCTTTGTAAGTACAAGGTCCTAGCTGGAAATAGGCAGCTGAAAATACAGCCTTGGTTCTCCAGTAGGGTACAATCCAATCCAAGCAAAAGTTGGGGAAAGGGGGAGAATGAATCAAAAAGGGAGTGGTTAGTACACTAATTAAGCAGCAATTTGTATTGGGAACTGTTCTAGGAATTTCTAATTTAACAGATGGCACTTATATGGCAATACTGTTATTAACAGAGGGCAACTAGATGGCACAGTGGAGAGAGTGCCTAGTCTGGAGTCAGGAAGACTCATCTTCCCAAGTTCAAATCTAGCCTCAGACACTTACTACCTGGGTGATCCTGGGCAAGTCCCATAACCCTGTTTGCCTCAGTTTCCTCATCTGCAAAATGAGCTGGAGAACAAAAAGGTGAACCACTCCAGTATCTCTGCCAAGCAAACCCCAAATGGGGTCACAGAGTCAGACACAACTCAACAATAACAACAACAATCAGTACTTGGTACATTTTTGTTGTTGTTCAGTCCTTTCAGTCTAGTCTGACTCTTCGTGACCCCACTTACATAGTAGGCTCTGAATAAATATTTATTGGCAATCATCTCCATTGTACAGATGAGAAAACAGGCTCACGGAGAGGTTGTGACTTACCTAGGGTCACACAGCTATTAAGTATCCGGTGTAAGATTTTAACCCAGATCTCCAGATTTTGGCTTTGACATCCCTTCCATTATAATATACTTCTGCAAAGTATAAATATTTCTGGATTTTTAAAGTCACTTGTAGGATTGTTCATTATATATGTGTATTATGTATATGTGTATATATGCATATATAAGTTATATCATAGATGAGGCAGCCCAGTGGCCCAGCGGATAGAACACCCCCCTCTGAATCAGGAACACCTAATTCCAAATTCAGCCTCAGACACTTAGCTAGCTGTGTGACCATGGGCAAGTCTGCTTCAGTTTCATCAGTAAAGCAGGAACAGTAATAGCGCTTACTTCCCAGGATTGTTCTGAGCCTATAAATGAGATAATATTTATAAAGCATTTTGCAAACTTTAAAGCACCATTGAAATGCTGGTTATTGTATTTGTTAAGCTATTTATGCCTTTGCTTTTATGTGTTTTTGGAGCTCAGCTGGAGTCCAGGAACCTGTTTCTTAAAGTGTTTTGATAACTGTATTTCATTATATTTTTTCCTTGTGTATTTTATTTTATGCATTTAAAAACATTATTTTGAGAACCACAGGCTTCACTAGACTGCCAAAGGGGTCCATGATTCATCTTCAATAAGGTGAAAATCCCCTATTAGTGTTTGTGCTTCTTTGCTCAATTGTTTCTCTAGGAATGGAACTCAGTGGCTCCTAATTGCCCCCTCCTTTCTACTTCCAGCATCCTCAGGAAGGTACTGCAAGGCCAGCAAACACAGAGCTGCTGCTCAGTGTGAGTTGACTGGTAATTAGGCATTTCTTAGTTTTATCCCTTAAGATTCCTAAACATGCTTGGCTAATCTTAAAAGCCATAATGATTAAGCTAATGCACTTTAAATATTCTGATATTGGAATGATTGCTTCCCAGTGGAATTGAACTCCTCAGTTGGATAAACACCATTAAAAAAACCTTATCATAATGGGTACAATTCTTTTCTGAAGAAAGTAGTTTTTAAAATAAAAAGTAAGATGAAAAGCCCAAGAATGCTAATAATATTCATACTAAAGTTGATAGAGAAGTAATACTCTTTTTTTAAATAATCCACTTTAGACATTAAATTCCACCAAATGGTAAAAACTGAAGTGGCAGGCAGGGAAAAAAAAAATCTTTTTAAGATCTGAGTTAAAGGCTTACAGGAGCTGAGAGGTTCCCGTGTAGAATTCAAAAGACTGAATGGGAAGATAAAAATACGGTTTCTCCAGAGAATATGCAACATTCCTAATTTATATGATGCTTGGTAAAAATGCTTTCCTCTTAGCAACTTTAGAAGGTTTTCAAAGCAAGCATTATTAGCCCCATTTTACAGATGAGGAAACAGCGTCAGAGGAACGAACTGATACATTTTTAAGTGACTTGTAAAAGTGTTAGAGACAAGAATGACCTGGCTGTCCTGATTCCAATTTCAAATTCTTTCTACTCCAAAACACTGTAAATGAAATGGTTATAACTTTTTCACCCCCAGATTACCAAGAGGCTCCAATCAGATCTGTGATCTTCTAGAGTTCTTAATATTCTTACTATATTCTTATATATATAATATATAATATTCTTAATATTCGTATTATAATAAGAATTATATATAATACATAATAATTACTATAATAAGAATAATAATTTGTACTTATATAGCACTTTAAGCTTAATAAAGTGCTTTATATATGGTATCTCAATTATTTACTGTTCACAGCCACCCTGGGAGGTAGGTGCTATTATAATCTACATTTTACAGATGAAGAAATTGAATCAGACAGAAGAGAATTGACTTGCTCAGGGTCACACAGTCAGTATCTAATGCAGGATTTGAAACTCAGGTATTCCTGACTCCATGTTCATTCCACAATTGTGTCATGGAGTTGCTTTGTTTTTTATCAAAATGCCCCTGATTTCATTGCACTATTTCTCTTAAATTTTAGTAAAGCGCACACAGAGGGTGTTGATCAGAAGAGAGGAAGTTGCATTTCCTTACATCCATATAGTGATTATTTCTCCAAAGGATGAAAGATATCATTTCATATTTGAAAATTTCTATATTCTAATCTAAGTAGTTTTGACTGCAATGGATATACATATAACTCCTTCTATTGGTCAATATTAATAGATGCAAGCTGAATAAATCAGCCTGATAGATTTTTGTGGTGCAAATGAGAAGCTATTAATCTTGGGGAGGGGAGTAACATATAATCTTTCCACTATTACCACCTGTCAACAAACAAATTCTTCTCAATTAGCCTTGTTTAAAAAAAAAAGCAAACTCAAGCACATTTCATCACATTTAAGTATGCTAGGCTTTTTGTTTGTTTGTGTAAGGTTTCATCTGTGGGAGTGGGTCAATCAATAAGTGTTTATTAAGTGCTTGCTATATGCCAGGCTCTGTGCTAAATGCTGGGGAGACAAAGAAAGGCAAAAGACAGTCTCTGCCCTTGAAGAGTTCCATCTAAATCAGTTCACCAAACATTCACTTAAGTGCTTATTATGTTCCAGAGGCAGCTAGGTGGTGCCATAGTGGATAAAGCGCTTAGCCTGGAGTCAGGAAGACTCATCTTCCTGAGTTCAAATCCAGCCTCAGACACTTACTAGCTGTGTGACCCTGGGCAAGTCATTTAACCCTGTTGCCTCAGTTTCCTCATTTGTAAAGTGAGCTGGAGAAGAAATGCTAAAAAAGCCTCCCAAAAAGGATCATGAAGAGTTGGACATGACTGAAAACAAATGAAATTAATGTGCCAATGTGTAAATGCCTTCCACTATGCAGATCAGCAATGCAATCTTTAATTTTTAGTCTGAGAATTTAAATAGCTTGTCCATGGTCACACATTTCAGAGGCAGGACTTGAACCCAGGACTTCCGGACTTAAAGTCAGCCTTTTATCAGCTACTCCATTGCTGCTTCTCTTAGCTATACTAACAGGTCACAATGTTTATTTGTCCCATAAATAAAACATTAGGTTAGGAACAGATGGTCAACTCCGTAAGAATCTATAAATATGTAGCTCCCTGTCAATATTAGCCAATTTTCAGAATTTAGCTGTAACATATATAAGCTTGGCAAATCAAAACATCCCCAGTGACACTGCTGCTGATTCTACCGAAGCAAATAACTTGAAATAGGAAAATGGGCTCAGTGATTTTGGGGCAGGGCCAGGAAGCCAGCAAGGGAATTTTGATATTGCCATGGTCATGGTGGGAAGGGTCATGGAGGAGTTCCCAAAAGTGTAGTTCATTTAGACTTTACAAAACAGACTAGGTAAGAACAGATGGGAGACAAAATACTTTCCAGACTCTTTATCTGAGAGATATTTGATAACCTCCAGTAACGTACTTTGCTTAATTGTAAACTCATATTTCACTTTACATGCAACTTAAAGTCGGAAATGTGAACTATCTCAGGAGATACAAAATATGCAAAGGAACTGGGCAAGAGTTACATGTTGATGTTTCATATTAATTTTGAAGGAGAGCCTAATTTTGTTATCACGTGCCACCCTTGTAATATGGGCAGCTTGTGTGACAAGGGTGTTCTACATTTTATTTGGTCTTGCAAAATGATCTTATCCTTAAAGCAAAAGTGATCAAAAGAGGTTGTGAATGAAGTTACATATTAGAGCAAAGGATTAGGAGAACAGATTTAGATCTGGAAGGGGTCTCTAGTCCAACTCCTTCATCTCACAGATGGGGAAACTGAGGACCAGAATGACTTGCCCAAAGTCACACAGCTAGGAAGCATCTCAAGCTACTTGTTACAGCTAATTAACCAAAAGCTTAGAAAATCATTGAAGAGTTGATGCAACCCTTGCCATAGGATTTCTAATTTCCAAATGACTTAGTGGGAAGGGAAAATCAGCACCAATTTCCTAAAAGAGGAAGAAAATCCACTCAAGTGGTAGTCTAGCTTCATCTTCTGACTCAGAGTTGGCTCAAAGGGCTGCAATTAATGGGAAATAGGAAGAAAATTCTAGGAAGAGCAAATCCTCTACTTTTTTTCCTAATGGCGTCACATGATGTGGATGTGGCTGTGATATATGGAGAGATTCCTCATTGGGCTCTGAATCACAGAATCAGAACTGGAAGGGACCTTGGAAATTGGCTAGTTCTACCTACTCCTGAATAAGTACACTCTACAACAGACCCAACTAGTGGTCATCTGACCTTTATTTGAAGACCTTCAATGAGGGGAAAGCCACAATTTCCAGAGGCAGCCCATTCAACTTCTTAATAGCTTTCATTGTTGGGATTTTTTATTTCTTGTACTGAGCCTAAATTTGCACATTTACAACTTCTACCAATGGCTCTCAGTTCGGCCCTCTGGGGCCAAGAAAAGTATGTCTTATACCTCTTTCCCAAGACAGCCCTTTTTAATACTTAAATATTTTTTTTTCTTTTAGTGAGGCAAGGTCACACAGCTAGTACGAGTCAAGTGTTTGGTCTGAGGCCGGATTTGAACTCAGGTCCTCCTGTCTTCAGGGCCGGTGCTCTATCCACTGTGCCACTTAGCTGCCCCTAATTGGCTTTTTTTTTTCTTTTAGAATATTTAAATATTTTAAAATACTTAAATACTTAAAAATACTTACATATTTAAAGACTTAATACTTAAAAAAATACTTTAAGTATACTACACATCCCCTAAATCGTCTATTCTCCAGGCTAAAGATTACCAGTTCCTCCAATTAATTCTTGTGTGGCATGATCTCAAGGACTTTTTACCATCTGTGCTCCCCTTTTCTGGATGTTTCCTAGGTTATCAAAAGTCTTTCCTAAAATGCTGTGCCCCAAACTGAACACAATACATCAGATATGGTCTGATTAGGGCAGAATTCAGCAAGTAGATCCCCTCCTTATTCTTATATCCTTCGGAATTTTGCCCAAGATTGCATTATCTTTTTTTTCTTCTTTTACTGTTATGACTTGTATTGAGGTTGTGGTTCACTAAAACCTCCAGATCCTTGTCAGGTGAAATGTGGTTTAGCCATATCTTCCCCAATTTTTTCCAGGAAGAGGTCCTAGGTTTGAATCATTGCTTTTTTACTTCCTACCTATGAGACCATGACTTAATCACATCATTTCTCTGCCTTAATTTCTTTGCCTGTAAGCTGAGACTTAGATAACTTTTATGATCACTTTGACTTTATATGCCACAATCCTTTGAATAAAGTCTCAAACTTAGTTCATGACATAGGTAGTATGTATGGATAAAAGGAAATTCACATGTGAGTAGTCCCACTTGAAGCAATCACTAAAACTATTGACCTGAGGCTGCATTGGTGAAGTGGATAGAAAGCTTCCCTAGAAACCAGGGAGACATGGGTTCAAGTCTTGCCTCTGATACATATTGGCTGTGTAACCCTGGGCAAGTCACTTAACCTTCCAGTGGTCTGCTCAACTCTAACTCAAGGGTGTCAACCTGAATTGGTAGAAGAAGCTTCCTCATTCAGGAATTCCCTAACAGTGGTGTCAAACCCAAATAGAAATGGTGGCCATTATATAAGGATCCCTATGGGCTACACATTGGCTCAATTTTAAAATGTAATATTTTCTTAATAAATGCTTATTAAGTTGAGAACCATAAAAGTTAGGAGACTGACTTGATCAAAGTCACATAGTCCTAAGCGTTGGAACCTCCAGATCCTCTGTTCTTTCCACATTGAGCTACGTGAGGACAGAGATGGCACTGAAGTCCAGGGCTCCTGGATCCCAGTCCAAGACTCTTTCTGTGGACCTACTTTATTCCCAGGGAATAACGTCAGGTGCTGAAGAGATGATGGTTCATTCATCTCTTAGGGAATTGGTGAACAATCTGTATTCAACAGTAAGAAATAAATCAGCAGATCATCTCATGATGGTGATATTTAAAGGTTTATTATTCAAAGAAACCCAAATATCCCTCTCACCCATGGACGATTCCTCTCAGCTTGGCGAAGAAGCATTCATTTAATATGAAGCTTTTACTCCTTCTAATCTTTGCTTTGGTGAAATCTGACATAGAATAGTTTAATGTTCTAAGGGCCATTATTTCTGTCAAATCTTGTGAGCTTATCATAATTCACATCTTGCTCAATGATTTTAAAGTCAAAATGCATAGGGATTGTATGATCATAGGTTTAGGCCCAGAAGGGACCTTGGAGGCCATTATATTAATCCCTTCAATTTTACAGATGAGGAATCAGACTTCTAGGAGAGACAATGTGGTTTCTTACATGGAGATTAAGAGGTAAACCCAACATTCAAGCTAAGAACCCCAACTCTAGCATCCTTTCCACTGTACCACACTGACTCTCTATATTTGGTTAAAAAAAATAGGGATTAGGAATTTTTTTATGATTCTACCCTATTTTAATTATCTGAATGGATTCATTCAGTGCTTGGTGTGAAAATATTTATTGAGGAAATGTTAACATCTTCAGAGAAATATCTGAGGCCTCAACCAATAAACAATGTCAGTATGAGAAACTGAATTACTGGTGGCTCTTCTTTTCATAGCCTGGCCCTCTAGTTAGCTACTGAGCATCATATAGAGCAGGGTTTTTAAAAAATTATTCATTTTAGGTTTCTTTTCCTCCCCTTTTATTCATTCATTCATTTATTTTTATCATTCTTTTTTAAAAAAATTGAGTTCCAAATTCTCTCCCTCCCTTCCACCCCTTCTCTACTCATTGAGAGAGCGAGCAATATGATATCAATTAGAAACAGGGGTTTTCTTAACCTTTTTTTTTTGTTTCACAGATGGCTTTGGCAATGTGAAGAAAATAATGTTTTTAAACACGTAAAATAAATAGGAAACCTAATAAAAATGAAGAGGCAATTTTTTCTCCTATCCCACTTCACAGACCCCCTTGAAATCTATCCATATACCCCCAAGGTGTCCATAGACTCCAGGTTAAGAACCACTGCCAAATACTAAAATCTTTGCAGCACTCTAAGCCTCAATTTCTTCATCTGTAATATGGGAGTAATAAATAGGACTTAACTCACTGTGTTCACCTTGCAAACCTCGACAATGTCTTCCAGCTTTAAGTTAAGGAACATATGCTTCTGTGAAACCTTAAAGCACTACATAAACATCAGCTGCCATTATCATTAATTATTATTATTTCAGCACTCAGAATGCTATTAATGGTTACTGGTTTTGTTGTTGTTTGCAAAATATGTGTTGAGGAAAAGACAAAAAAAAAAAAGAACTTGTTCCTATAAATGCATTTACTTCCGAGTTTTCCTACTGAACGTTGAAAAAAAAAAAGCCTTGTAGAGATATTTGCAAGAGATGGGGGAGAAGAAGGTGGGGGATTCTGTTACCTTTCCTGGCTTGCTGGATGTACCTGGCCAGCAAAGCCCCGAAGTTGCTCCTGGAATCCCCATTTCCATCAGCTCTCTGTAGAGGCTTCAGTTGACTGGGGGAGGCAGGAGCACGGACATGCCGGTGCTGGGCAGCCAGGCTCTGCTCCAGTTCAGAAGCCCCTGGGTTGGCATGGCTGGACTCTTTTGGCTGTTGTCCCAAGGAGCTAGCTGACAGGACAGCGAGGAGCACACAGATGCTGAGGCTATTGTACATAGCTGCAGGGGGAGAGAAGGAGTTAGGAGAGAGAAAACTGCTAAGCTGTATGAGCTGTAGAAAACAGAGGAAGACTGGCCAGAGGCTACTCTAGGTGAGAGCTAAGGTGGTGCCTGGTTATACTCTAGAGGAGCTTGTGAGAAAGTACAAATAGCATCCAAAGGACATTTTCAGGCGATGCTATGAGCAGACCCTTTACCTATAAGAGTCTTTTTATTGCTGCTTGATTGAGTCCATTGATCCTTTCATGGAATCATAGGATTTTCTAAGTGGAAGGAATCTCAGAGATAAATGAGATCATCCAGCCTTTTTTTTCTTCTTTTTTGCTTTGTTTGTTCTTTCTCCAGTGAAATATATGTCTTGAGGGAATGCAAGGAGGCAGATTAAAGTACCTAGCACAGGGGTTCTTAACCTTTTTTTGTGTATGTCACTTTAGTGAAACCCGTGTGTCCCTTCTCAAAATAATATGGATTTTTAAAAATTCATGATTGAAGGAAATACTAAACTTCAGTTAGAGGTTAGTGAAAATAAAGATGTGTTTTTTTCCCTCATCCAAGTTCATGGACCCTTTGGGAATCTATGAACCTCAGATTAAGAAATCCCAATCTAGACCAAACTCTCCATTTCCCAGATGAAGAAACTGAGATCCAGAAAGGTTCCGTTTCTTGTCAAATGTTGTACAATTAGGAACTGGTTGAAGCCAGGATTGACCTTGGAAGCAGAGGACCTGAGTTTAGTTAGATTCTAGCTGGACTGCTGAGTTACCTTTGTGACCTGGGGCAAGCCATGTGACTTCCTTGGGGCTCAGTTCCTCCTCTATAAAATGAGGAGGTTGGATTAGAAAACCTGTGAGTTCCATTTCAGTTAGAACTTCAGTTAGATCTATGATTTCATAAGCCTATGATTTCTTTGTTCAGAACTCCAGCGTTCTTTTATCTATTTCTTATTCCTGACTTTTTGATGAAGTACACATTATGAAAAGGTAGGTGGCATTTCCCCCCCCCCCCCCCCCCCCGTCCCAATAAGAAAAGCTTCTATCTTTTTCTGTCTTCAGGAGGAAACATTTACTTTGAATGGAACATCCTTAACTAGCTTCATAGTCAGGGACAGGCAATGACAGGACAGCAGAACCTTCCACGAAGGGAAGGAGAACTCTTTTTAAAAAGAAGATTGTATTCATTGGATGAGACTCAGACGAAGAGCTTATTTCCCCCTTAGTTAAGAAACAATTATGTTGGATTGAATTGTGAGGAGATATCTATTTTAAAAAGCAACCAAGAACCACAAAAAAGCCCATTTGCAACAGTTTTTACAAGCAATACACATGGTTTAGAATTGAATCATAATCATAATAAAGACCCCACGCATCTTTATGAGAAATGTGAAAGACTTAGAAGATTTCACTAGAGATGAGAACACATATGAGAAGACATTAATGGTCTACGCTGGTTTCCCTGGGCAAATAGGCAATTTTCACTTTCCTAGCACTGGAGTGCTTAAAGGTATTTCCATAGTTACTTCCAATCTTAAAATCTTTCAGCATTTTTATTTGAAAAGATTTTAAAAGCCTCCCCAACCTTGCATTATATTTCTCCAAATGATTTCAGTCCCACTTTAAAGGACAGCTTTTGCAGTATTTGATTATATCAATGAGGGAAGAGGACGCTAATACCTTGAAGGCTAAACTTTTTTTTTTTTTCAAAAACACAAGTCAATTTGACCCCTGTAAAAGCTTACTAACCATTGTCATTAAAATGCTATTTAAAATAATGTCATAATTTCTCATTTTGACTAAGCCTGAAAGAAGGAATAGTTAAAAATGCAGTTATAAAGAATAATTTTTTTAAAAATGCAGTTACAAAGAATAATTTAAAACCACAAGACACACAGGAAATAGATCACCAGAAATACACACCAAGAAAAATTCCTATGGTAGTGAATGACAATTTGATCCCTCTCATAAAAATGAGCTAATTCAGAATTTCCTACCTTTAAAATGTGATAGTAGCGTCCTATTTTGACCCAGAGAGATGTGATGAGTGTCCAGGTTAGGCAAGTTATGGTGGTTTGGAAAAGCTGTCTCTTAAATAGTCCAGCCTGCTGCCGGTAGTAGAGTCATCTATTGACACAGTGCTGACGCAGATAGGGCATCAACACATGCTCAGATAGATGCTATAGGGTCAGAACAAATTAATTTAACTCCCAGAGGAAAATGACCACAAAAAATACACACACATATAACTATATATATATATATATATATATATATATATATATCCCATTTAAGAACTGGTTAACTCCTCTCTTGCCAGAATTTACTCCCTGTCTTTTTGTTTTCTTTCTTTGTTTCTGAGTCTGCCCTTTGCCATCCTCCCCATCTCCCTTTCTCTATCAAGACCATAAATGCCAACTGGATTTCAGTGAATAAGTTTTAGAGGTGTTTTGTTGTGAATAAATAAGATCTGCAGGCATTTTTAGTGCTGAGTCTATTAAGGATGCAAGTGAATCTTTGGGAGAGAAATATGTAGCATAAGTTTCAGAAAGTTAGGCATTCCAACCACAGGATCACTCGTTGAGTTTGCTTTCAAATCTTAAGGTCATGGGTCCTACTCTACTAGTCACGTTCCTTGAGTCTTGCTAGGACTCAGTCCATGTTAGGCATGGATGACCTTGGCACTCCTGGGTGTCTAGATGGTCTCAGAGAATGAAGACCTTGTCCTAAGTTCCTTCTTCATAAAGGTGGAGATTTGAGGTCCAGGTAATAAGAATGGCTGGTGTTTACATAGTGCTTTAAGATTTGCAAAGCATATTACATATGTTAGCTGCCTAACTCACAACATTGCTGGGAGGTAGGTGCTAGTGTCACCTTTATTTTACAGATAAGCAAACTCTGGTGATTTGGCCAGGGTCACACATAGCTAGTGTCTGAGTCGAGACTAGAACTCAGGTCTTTCAGAGTCCATAGCTAATGCTCTACCCACATTGCTACCCAGCCATCTACTAGCTGTTGAAGCAATATTTTGGATGCTTACCAGGATCACTAAAAAGTGTTCTGTACACAACTATCTGTCCTGTCTTTCATTTCCACCATCTATAAAATGGGGCCAATGATATTTGTTTTTTCTTCCCTCAGAGAAATGAATTTAGTATAAAGGAGACAAAGTGCTGTTTTTGTCAGTTCCCAAGTCACCACCTTTATGGTAGCAAGGAATTTAGGGCCCTATGTTCACTAACTTAGCCTACGTAGCACACTTTCATTCATTCTTTCATGTATTTCAAGCATTTATTAAATGTCTACTTATTATGTGCCACTTACACCCTACAAGGTATTAGAAAAATCCAACCAATCCCTACCCTCAAAGAGCTGACCTTCTCTCAGAGGGAGAGAAGTGACCTGTGTCTAGGTAAAATGTGTATCTTCAGCTTGGTAATTAAATCGTTTTTAAGTACCTATTGTGTGTGTGTGTAGAGAGAGTACCAGGCTTGACACTTAAAATACTTGACCTATTGCAGCCTTATATCAGGGATGTCATGTGTCTACAAGTAAAGTCCATAAGAATACATGTGTGTATTAACAGCTTATTTGAGCAATATTAGGCATCACACCCAGTATAGATGTTAGCTACAGTGGAAAGAGCGAAGACCTGGATTTGGAATAAAAGGACCAAATGTCAAATCATGCTTTTGTCGAGAGGACAGCTATGTGGCACCATTGTTCATTGAGCATTGTGCCTGGAGTCAGGAAGACCCATCTTCCTGAGTTCAAATCCAACCTCAGACACTTATAGCTGCGTGATCTTGGGCAAGTTACTTAATCCTGTTTGCCTCAGTTTCCTCACTTGTAAAATGAGATGAAATGGAAAACCACTCCAGTATCTTTGCCAAGAAAACCCCAAATGGGGTCATGAAGAGGCAGGCATGACTGAAAAAAAAGACTGAAGAACAAAAACTTGGGTTGGCAAGTCACTTAACCTTCTCTACACTACAGTTTTCCTCAACTGAAAAACGAGGAGTTAAATTAGATCTTCTGAGGCCCCTTCCAACTCTAAATATATGACCCATATTAAGGACTTAATAAATATTTTTTTCAATTCATTCAGCTAACTCAGAGGAATCATTGTATAAGTACTGGTTTAGAGGCAGTAAATTTGTATTCATATCCTGACTTTGACACTACTCATGTGACTGGACAAATTACTTAATTTCTCTGAGCCTCAGTTTCCTCATTTGCAAAAGGAAGGAGGTTGGACTATATGGATGATAAGGTCCTGTCTAGCTCTAAATCTATGCTTCTTATATACTTATATATATTCTTATATACTTATATATGTATACATATATACATATACATACATACAGATATATATATATATATATATATTATAAATCTATACTTCAATCATCCCAAGGATTATTCTTGGCCAATGTTCCAGCTTCTAGCCTCCCTCTTACTGGTACTTGGGGGCTGCTCTTGGGTCCTGTGTATAGGATATTTTCCTTCTTCATTCAGGAACTAACTTTTCTCCCACATCTACCTAGTAAGCTTAGCAACCCCTAGTTTGCCTAGACCAGGGGTTCTCTTCTCCCTCATCAGATTGCTTTCACTTCCCAACATAAGACATTCCTGAGTCGTAGTCGGTTTCTTTACCACTGCATTAAAAGGGCTGTCGGAGGAAGGACTGAGCTGGAACGTATCTCCATAGAGTGATTTAAATATTGTGGAGGAGGATCTGGCCAAGCCTGCTGAAATTTAGTCAATAAAGTCTTGTACTAGGCTGGAGGTGTGATTTCCTGAATTAGGTACAGGAAACAGACTCTCAGAAGCAGGTATCTCAGCCTCCCTTCATAGGTGTGATAGCTAAGATCAGGGTAGCAGGTTGGGCTCCTTGAGGGGGTGTACCCATTTGTTGGTTACTGTGTGTATCGGGGGTAGGGGTGGGGGGTGGGGGGGAAAGGCAGGCTGAAGGATGACTTTGGTCCAACTCTCTCCCCTCCTCAGGACCTATTGCCAGTTTTGCAGAACACGATCCTGTCCTCCCAACCAATCACTTGAACTCGGCAGCTGTTCCTATTCCTCGAACCCGATTGTCTCTGGGTGTTGCTGCAACTCAGAAGGGCAGTTTTTCATCTGGGACAAGGAGAGTCACAGATCAGGGCAGGCAGGGTGGTGCGGAGGTGAGACATTCAGGCCAATTTCAATCCGGCCTTTGCCCTTTTGAAAGCTTCTTTCTACCCTTCTGCAGTGGAAAGTGTACTGAAATTTGTGCCGGAGAAGTGGGCGCGAAATCGAACAGCTATTTGTGACTGACTCCCTGTGTGACTTTAGCTAAGCTATTATTACTCTTCCCTGGGCCTCAATTTCTGCATTTGTAAAAAGATCAGTCGGCCTACGAGAACTCTTAGTTTCCTTTAATTCTGAAGTAAGATTCCTATAATCCTTTGCCGCGGGTCATCTGCACTTTTAACTCCATTTTCTGACTCTAAATCTCCTTCCCTACCCAGTTCCCTGGGGACACGCCCTCCCTAAGGCCTCTCCAACTCTAAACCCTAGGACTTTGAGCACCTAAAATCTTGAAGATTCTTCCGCCTCTCCCTCCCCCTTTCTCCGGATTATAACATATTCCCAGAAGGAGAAGTCTGTGCTTCCTGCCCTGAACCCCTGGGGGTTGAGAAAAAAAATGACCCCAGCTCCCCACTTTCACCATTCTTCATCCCTTACCCCAACGCTGAAGCCACGAACCCCTGATAAAGCAGTGGTACAGCTGGGCACAGCTGGTAGAGAAAGTGGGCCAATGGGAAGATGCGAGATCGAAAGATCAAGGGTAGCAGCAGCGCCCCGAACCTTCATTCCCTCTCCTGAACCCAGGGTGAGTCCCTGAAGTCCAGAATCAACGAGAACGTCTCTCGGTTTATCTCGCTCGGAGGCGGGGCAGGAGTTGGTTGGGACGTCCACCGGAGCATTCTGGCCCAATAGTTGAGGGGAAAGTGACATGCCGGGGAGAGGCGGCCGCTGTGGAGCAGCTCTCACCCGCCTAACTCCGCAGACTTGCGGGACAGCCTTTTCGCGGTGGCCAGATGGGTGCACTGCAGTTTGTTGTCACCGAGCTCCGTGCGCTCCCCTATGCGGTTCTGGGCTGTGCTCTGCTCCACTCTTCTTTGCTCTCTGTTCTGCTTCGCTCCCTCTACTCCCGGTGCAAGGGACCCTTCGCCTTTGCTGCACCCTGTGCGCTCCCCTCCGCTCAGCTCTGTGCTCCCCTCTGCGCTCTGCTCCGTGGCAAGGCTCTCGCGCGCCCCTCTTCTTTCCCAAGCTAAGCAGCTTAGTTCGCTTTTCTTCTCTTTCCTCCTCAACTCACCAGAGGCAGCAAATCTCGGTTGAGAAGATCCTTCGGTAGTTCTGATAAATTTTTTTTCTTTCTTTCTCTTCCTTCCTACCTTCATTTCTTTCTTTCTTTCTTTCTTTCTTTCTTTCTTTCTTTCTTTCTTTCTTCTTTCTTTCTTTCTTTCCTTTCTTTCTCCTTCCTTCCTTTCTCTCTCTACTTCCTTTCTTTCTCTCTCTCCTTCCTTCCTTCCTTCCTTCCTTCCTTCCTTCCTTCATTCTGTCCTTCCTCATAGTTGTACTCGGTCATTCTCCGCAATTCACTCCACCTGCCCTGTGACCCTCAGCGCAGCTAGGGTAGCTAATACCTCTCCCGGCCCCGGAAAGTGCGAGAGATCTCTGCCTCCGCGACATTTGGACTCGGGAGCCTTGTACATCTCCTTTGTCCTTTCCAGGAGGAGATACAGGTGAAGACAGCATAATCTGAAGCCCTCATCTTCCTTGCATTTTTTTAGGTCAAACATTTAAAGTACTTTTTATTGTAGGGGATGTCAAGAGCAGTTAATTAAATTATTTTAATTGGCCAATTGTTATGGTTCATGTAGATTGGCTGGAGTCTCTAGGTACATTTTTGTTTGTTTGTTTGTTAACTGTAGTAAAGAATTTCTGAACTAATTCTATAGAGGTAGACTACTGTAATGGGTAGAGTGCTGGCCTCCAAAGCCAGGAAGCCCTGGGTTCAAGCCCGGTTTCTGACCCACACTGGCCGTGAGACTCTGAGCTGTGTGACCCTTAACCTCTCTTTGCCCCAGGCAACTCTCAAAAACTCAGGTGCCATTCTGCAACGGTAGAGGAAGTTTTCTCATAGCAATAAAATCATAGGTCCTGTTAAAAACAGAAAGAAAAAAGAAAAAAAATCTTCCAAGAAAAAAGAAGCATGTTTAAAGAGGGGAGGGAGGTACTGCTCCGGACACTAAGGTTGACATAACCTCAATTCCAAAGGGGAAACTTCAAAGATGTCACTCACTAACAGGTCCTTTCATCTCTCTGTGACTCAGTGTTCATCTTTGAAAAAGGAGAAGATTAGACTAGGATTTAGGGTTGTGGGCCTCTCAAAGCAAATATTTCAGAAAAAGTCCCCCTTTCTGTTCATCATAAAATCAGCAGACAGATCTCCACTATCTTGTGACCCAGGAGCAACATGAATGGGTTGTCATGTTTATGGAGAAAGAAAAAAAGAAGGAAGCTGACAAGAGTTGCTAGTTTGCTCTCCATTCCCCTTTATATTCCAGAAACATAGGAGGAATTACTGGAACTCAAGTTCACCATTAACTGGTTTAGAGGGAATTAGCTTATTAAACTCATCCATCTTTATGACCAGAAAGTACCTTAGAGACCATCTTAGCCAACCTCCTCAGTTTTACAGATGGGGAAATTCAGGCCTAGTAAAGTGAAATGACTTGCCTAAGAGCTTGCAGCTAATGGACAGAGTTGCCATGTCTTCTGTTTCAAAGTCTAGGGCTCTTTCTACCCATAAACCTCTGCAAATTTCCCTTGTTGGATTAGCAGAGCCAGAGTCCAGTGATTTCATTCTCTGGTCACTCAAGGCCATTAAAAAATAATTTTTATTTTGAGTCCCAAATTTTCTCCTTTCCCCTACCTTCTGCCACCCATTAAGAAGGCAAGAAATATGATATCCATTTTACATATGAAGTCATGCAAAACATTTTTATACTAGCCATGATGGAAAAAAACAAGAAAAATAAAATGAAAAAAATTTCAGTTTGCACTCAGAGTCCCATCAGTTCTCCTTCTGAAAGTGGATAGCTTTTTTCATCTTAAGTCCTTTGGAATCATCATAGATCATTGATCAGAGTAGATAAGTCTTTCAGTTGATTGTCATTACAATATTGCTGTTATTGTGTACATTGTTTTCCTAGTTCTGCTCACTTCACTTTGCATCAGTTCATATAAGTCTTCTCAGGTTTTTCTGAAACCATCCCATTCATCATTTCTTATAGCACAATAGAATTCCATCACATTCATAAACCATAACTTGTTCAGTCATTCCTCAATTGATGGGCATCTTCTCAGTTTCCAATTCTTTGTCATCACAGAATGAGCTGCTATAAATATTTTTGTACATATAGGTCATTTTCCTTTTTATTTGATCCCTTATTGCTGAGTCAAGGGGTTCACACAGTTTTATAGCTCTTTGGGCATAGTTTCAAATTGTTCTCCAAATGATTAGATCAGTTCATAATTCCACCAACAGTGCATTAGTGTTACAATTTTTCCACATCTCTTTCACCATTTGTCAGTTTCCTTTTCTTGCATGTTAGCCAATCTAATAGGTATGAGGGGGACCTCAGAGTTGTTTTAATTTGTGTTTCTGTAATTATTAGTGCTTTAGAGCATTTTTCCATATGACTATTGACAGTTTTGATTTCTGCTTCTGAAAATTGTCCATTTATATTTTTTGACAATTTATCAACTGGGAAATGGCTCTTACTTTGATAACTTTGGCACAGTTCCCTATGTAATTGAGAAATGAGATTTTTATCAGAGAAACTTGCTGTAAGAATTTCCCCCAGTTTCCTGCTTTCCTTCTAATTTTGGCTGCATTGGTTTTGTTTATGCAAACACTTTTAAATTTAATGTTATCAAAATTATCCATTTTACCTCCCATGAAACCTGTCTATCTTTTATTTGGTCATGAACTCTTCCTCTATCCATATATCTGACAGGTAATTTTCCCCCTGCTTTCTTAATATTCTTATTATTTCACCCTTTACATTTAAATCATGTACCCATTTTGATCTTATCTTGGTATCTGGTGTGAGATGTTGGTCAGCCTAGTTTCTGCCACATTGCTTTCCAGTTTTCCCAACAGTTTTTGTCAAATAGTGAGATTAATAGCTGGGATCTTTTGTGTTATTGTGGTCATTTACTTCTGTATTTTGTGTACGTAATCTATTCAATTGATCAACCTCTCTATTTCTTATTCAGCACCAGATTGTTTGGATGATTACCACTTTGTAATATAGTTTGAGATTGAGTACTGCTAGGCTGCCTTCTTTCATTTTTTTTTCTTTGATTTCTTTGATATTCTTAATCTTTTGCTCCTCCAGATCCTGATTTTTTTTAGCTCTATAAAATAGTTCTTTGGTAGTTTGTTTGGTATGACACTGAATAAATAAGTTAATTTAGGTAATATTTTAATTTACATTATATTGGCTTGGTCTACCCATCAGCAATGAATATTTCTTCAATTGTTTAAATGGTTTTTTTTTATGTGAAAAGTGTTTTGTAATTGTGTTCATATAGTTCCTGAGTGTCTTGGCAGGCAGATTCCCAAATATTTTATCTGTAGTTATTTTAAATGAAATTTTCCTTTCTATCTCTTCCTGCTGGGTTTTGATGGTAATTTATAGAAATGTGGGTTTATACTTTGAGTCTTTTCAACTTGAAAATGCAGCCAAATTTTGCTGTGGCCATTGGGACAGTGACTGTATCTCAAGTCATATCATGAAAGGCTGACTGGGAAAGAATGGTGTTGCCCCTCTGGACACTCTGCTCAGCATTCTGCCCTCAACTCCGCTGTATCTCAGACAGTTATTCTGGATTCAGTAGCAATATTTGTTTGTCATACATCTGGGTTAGGGGAGCTAATTAAGTGTTCTCATTTCTTAAAAGAAATCCCAAAAGGTTGCTGGTGGTATGACAAAGTAAAAGTAAATGAGAAATGTTAAACTGCGGAAACTCAGGACTTTTTATATTAACCTGTTTAATTATGCCAATAGAATCCGGCAGCAAGATTTTTCTGACTAAATTACCATATGGATAATTAAAAATCGATTGCAGTATAATTTATCTTCCCTATTACAGTTGTAAACTAATTGCTTCTCATTCATTTCAATACTTCCAAAGGACTATACTTTCATTGGTTAGAGGACTATAAATGCAGATGATGACTTTCCTAGCCACTCCATGCCTCCAGCACCACCACGAGTGGACAGCTCTCATGAGTTGTTGTAGCCAAAAAATCTACTGGTGATAAGCTTTTCCAAATAGCTAGGCTGGTTCTCAGAGGAGATGCCATCACCACTGCCAGGCTGTACTTGAAGCCTTTCCAGCTCGGTAGAACTTTGGACAACTTCAAGTCAGAGCCTTGAGTATCAGGGCTCACCTCTACCTTAAAACAGCAAAATAGGGTTCATTAGAAAAATTTGCCAAATCAGTCCTATCTAGAAAGGATCTAATTGTGAATTTCACAGAGTAATGGTAGATTGGTAGAGCTGGAGTCAGGCCTGGGGTCAACTCCACCTTCTGACATTTACTAATGGATAATCATGGGCAAATCTCCACCTGAGTCTTATTTTCTCACCTGCAAAATAATGATCAGTGAAGCAGTTACTAACAGGGCGGCTCAGATGACATAATGTGCATAAATACTTTATAAACTCCAAAGGACTATATAAAGTCAGCTATTATTATCTATGCATGGAGGCAATTGTTGGAGGCAATCCCTCCCCTCCTCCTACCCCACAGTGCTTGAAAAGTTAGCAGCATAGTACTGGTTTGAACACAGAAATAGAAATGGTCCACAGTTGCTCTGTTGCTCTGCTTGGTTTCAACTCCACAAAGGAAGCTGCCCCTCCCAGGATAAGGGAGGGGCACTTTGAATATTACCACTTTTAATGCTGTTAACCCAAGCCTTGATTGACACTACCTCCCTCAGCCTCCTCTCCCCTCCATTTGGAAAGCTGGAGGGCAGAGTACTAACCCCCTCCCAATGCCTTCCTTTGTAGAGGACACAAAGTGGACTTCAGCTTGCTTCACTTTGCACCTGCTGCTCTGCCTGGTTCCAACTCTAGGGAACAAGATGCCCCCAGGCAGGCTATCCCTTGGTTCTCCCCTCCCCCAGCTTTCTTGCCTCCTTTTGTGTGTTGTCTCACCCTTTAGATTGTAAGTGCCTTGGAGGGCTGGCATCGTCTTCCTTTTTATTACCTGTGTCCCCAGTGCTTAGCGCTGTGCCTGGAATGTCACAGGTGCTTAATAAATGATGATCGGTTTTCTAGGATTGGATTGAAGTGTGGTATACTAACAACCTCACTGTGTGTGCCTGTTCTGTGGGTTGATGAGATCAAAGGTGTGGTCACTGGTTCAATCAGGGCAGCTCCAAATTCATTCACCTCCTTCTGTGAAATCATGTCTCTGTGAATCCTCCATGGAGGCTCTAGTCTACACCCCAGAGGCCTGCCTCGACTCAGTGGATACTTCTTAGGTCTCAGAGCAGCTCTTAGGTTGTCTGTTAACCACGGTCTCAGTACTTGCCAGGCTTTCCTTCTTTCTGGTCATACATATGCAAAATCCTTATTCTTAGCTTGCTACAGCCTACTTACATACAACTAAGCTTCTTTCTTTTAGAAAACTTAATTTTATTGTTTTCAATGAATAAAAATCAATTTTTCTCCCTCTCATCTCCTTCTACCTCATGAAAAAAAAATACCCCAAACCCTTGTAACAAATATGCTCAGGCAAGCAAAACAAATTCCCACACTGGTCTTGTTATGCCTCCCTCCTTCCTTCCACCTTCCCAAATATATCTCATTCTGCATTCTGAGTTCATCACCTCTCCATCAGGACGTGGGTTATGTTCTTCATCACTGGGTAAGTTTATTAAGTGCTTGCTATGTGCCAGGCACTGTGCTAAGTGCTTCACAGATATTAGCTCATTTGATCCTGACAACAACTCTTCGAAGTAGTGGCTGTTATTATCTCCATTTTACAGATGAGAAAACTGAGGAAAACAGAGGTGAAGTGATTTGCCCATGGTTACATAGCTAGTAAGTGCTCAAGGCCAAATCTGAATTCAGGTCTTCCTGACTCCAGGCCCAATACTCTACCCATTGTGCCACCTAGTGCAATCTAGCTGCCTCCACTGGCTCTCTGAAATGGTGATTACTCATTGCATTGATTAGAGTTCTTAATTCCTTTGAAACTGTTTATATTTACAATCCAACCAGGCTTCTTTCCTCTGTGTGTTACTTGCTATTGAGATCTTGGTCTGCCATGATTCAGAACCATATGTACTGCTCCAAAGGGAATAGTGATGGGATTGGTGTCAAAAGGATGGACTTTTGTGGAACTGAGCAAGTAGGATCCTTGAATGTGTTGCATAATTTCCTAAATGGGACCCCACCTTGTCTTTTCTCCATGGTTGATTGTCGCCCTTCGTTCTCAAATGACATCATTCCAAATTTTTGATATTATCCAATGACAAATCAAATGACATTCCATAATGCCATCACTATGTTGGGGTCAAGGTACAGTGTGTCTGACTGGTTGATTAGATCAGTACAAGCTCAGAAGGCTCTACCACAGGTGAGGCACAAATAGCCCATGTGAACATTTGGAGTAGAGATGGCTCTAAATTTGCACATCTCATATTTCTTTTGAGCTACTGTAGTTCTGGTTTGATCATAGAGCAAAGCTGCTAAGTCTTCTGTTATTCCAACTGTAGTTCCACAATATTTAAATGGTTTCTTTCTAGCTATTTGCAATATTTTCTCCCTGACCAGGGAGCTCTGGAATTTGGCTATAATATTCCTAGGAGTTTTCATTTTGGGATCTCTTTCAGGCGGTGATCAATGTATTCTTTCAATTTCTATTTTACCTACTTCACAAGGTTGTTGTGAGGATCAAATAAGGATCAAATAACACATGTAAAGTGCTTTGTGAACCTTAAATGCTCTATGAAGGTTGAGCTATTATGATTACTAAAAAAATAAAAAAAAAGGACACAATGGACCCAGTGAGGAATGTGCTTTGAGTTGGTTTTCCACTCTTTGATATACTAGGTAGTTTTGGACTGATCCAACCAAAACAACAGCTAATATTTACCTAGTACTTTGCATTTGAATACTGTTTTATAGTTTAAAAAAAAAGCTTTCATTCACATCATCTCACGGATCCTCACAAATAGGCTTGTCAGGTAAGTAGTACAAGTAATCTTAATCTCATTTTCCAGGTAAGGTTCAAAAAGGTTAAGTGATTTGCCCAGTGTCTGCCAGGGATGGACTCTCCTTTGGAGCATCTGACTTAATGTCCAGGGTGCTTTTCATGATGCCATGCCCTCACTACAATTGCTATCACCTGTGAGATGGATTGCCTAAGTGGGGTCAGTGAGGGCCATATGTAATTTTGAGACGGAGAAGCTAACTGACCCAAGTTCAAAGTCATGATCGTGGCCTTCTTAGCAGAGTAATCTGACTGATCCAAAGCTCTGCTAGATGGATCTTGAAGAAATTCTTCATTATTTTCTGATGTTAGGTCAGGATTTTCAGTTAATTTGCAGTTACAAAGCAAATTGTACTCAAGCATTTACGGATTTGAAACTTCTGTCGTATTTTCTCTTTAGAATGGTTTTCAGAAAGATAATACTTTATTTCCATATGAGGAAAAAAATCAACATATGCCAAATATGCTAATTTAACTTGCATACACAGTATCTCCTTGTGGGCAAGCCCAACTCCCTTTATTACTCTTCACCAATGTATTCTGCCTTATTCAGTATTCAGAAGCCACCGTTCCCAAGCAGGGCCCCAATATAGCTCTCTGTGGTGCCTCCTTCCCAATCGATAATATCTTTCCCCTCCACCAGTCAGCCTTTTAACCTAGAATTCTCACCCATAGTCACTTTTTCAAGGAATTAAAGGTAGCTATTAAAATAAAAAATATCATCTGGAAAGGGTAATGTACCAACTTTATTGGCCATTAATTCTTTAGTTACAATTAATTAAACTGGGACAATTAGTTTATTAGCAGCTCCCTAGAAGCATCTCAAACTTGGTTTGTCCAAAATAGAACTCGTTATCTTTCCCTTCCTAAACCACTTCTCTTCCAAACTTCTCCATTTTTGTCAAGACCATCATTCTTCCAGTCACCTAGAGGTAATCTCTCATATCTATGGCTGCCCTGACATCTCTCCACCAAAGCCTCCAACAATTTGATCTCCGACTTTCCTTCTAGATGGTACTTGAGGCAATGACTGCTGTAAGGCACTGGGTTGAGAGAAAGGAAATGCCAAAGTCACCCACCCAGCCATCATCCAAGTTCAGATACTCATCACCTCTCACCTGGACTGTTGCAATAGCCTCCTAATAGTTTGCCCAGCTTCAACACTCTCCCATTCCTGACCCATTCACCAGGGAGTTACCAAAGTGATTTTCCTCAAGTGCTCTGATTATGTCACTCTCCTGCTCAAAAAGTTTCACTGGCTCCTTACTGCCTCACCAATCAAATACACAAACTCTGGAATTTAAAGCTTTTCCCAACATGGTTCCAATCTACCTTTCAAGTCTGATTATTATGGATTACATCCTCTTGAGCGTTTTAATGTCCAGTCAAACTGACCTTTTTGTTTCTTATACACAACATTCTATCTCCTGCCCCATTCCTGTAATGTCCTCCCTTCTCACCATTACCTCTTAGAGTCTCTAGTATTCCTCAAAACTGTTACTTCCTACATAGAGATTCTCCTAGTCTCTCCCCCCACCCAAATTTGTTGTTGTTGAGTTTTTTTCAGTTGTGTCTGACTCTTAGTGACCCTTTTGTGGGGTTTTCTTGGCAAAGATACTAGAGTGGTTTTTCCATTTCCTTCTCCAGTTCATTTTATAGATGAGGGAAACTGAGGCCAACAGGGTTAAATGATTTGCCCAGGGTCACACAGCTAGTAAATGTCTAAAGACAGATTTGAACTCACAAAGAAGAGTCTTCTTGACTCAAGGCCCATCGCTTTATCTGCTGCACCCTGCAAAATTAATCTGTATTTATTTTGCATAATTTTTGTATACACACATATATGTATCTCTATGTATATATAGTGTTATGTGTAGATACAAGTGTACACATGTAAATGTGCACACATGTGTCTATAAACATATACATATGTATATATAAATGTGTGTGCACAGGTACATGCATACACACATATGCATATATATTACACCAAGAAAACAGAAGCTCCTTGAAGTCAGGGATCATTTAATTTCTTCATTTCTGTCTTTGTATCTTTAGTGATAAAGACAATGCCTGGCACATAGTAGTTGCTTGACAAATATTGGTTGGTTGGTCCATATAAGAAAACAGATGAAGGAATGATATATGATAGGTCAGTTTTGATCATGAGAGAAAGAAAAAAGTTGGAGAATTTGGAAGAAACATGGAGTCCTGGGAATCTGAGAGTCCGCTTGAAGGCACTGGGGGGTTGGCATTAAAAGAGATAAAGGAGTGCTGAATAAAAAGACTGCCTGCTTCACAATTTTACTAGTACTGTTTAAGTAATCTATCAACATGATGAACTCTTTCCTTCTAGAATAGTTGCACAATGCTACTATCTTTTGTTTCCTGTATTGATTTTAGTTTTTGTAATGAAGGACTGGCCAATGAGAGCTGTTTCTGGCTTGAATAATAGAGGACCCTGGTGCCTCTTCAGGGCATGTGGCCAGTATTCCATGACTGTTTCCTACCTGTCCACAGTATGCTCAAGGGCCTTTTCATTGGCTGTTGAGCAGGAACAGAGCATGTACACAAAAGTCTCCAACAATTTGATCTCTGTCTTTCATTCTACATGGTGTATGAGGCAATGACTGCTGTAAGGCACTGGGTTGGGAGAGAGGAAATGCCAAAGTCAGCAGCCTACTGTCCCAAGGTGAGCCCACCTGTGATTGTGAATCCATGGCACCTCTGTTCTCTCTCTCTGTCTCTGTCTTTGTTTCTCTCTGTCTCTGTCTCTGTCTTTCTCTTTATTTTCTTGCTCTTAAATGAAATGGCTACAAACTTGTGAGCTTGAAAGGTCAGAAGAGCAAGCTGTCACAGGTTCAGGAACTGGAGTCCATACCAAAGTTTATCAGCAGCTGAGCCAGTGTGGTTGTTAGCTCTGAAAAGGGGACATGAAAAGTGAGGTGAGCCCACCTCTTTTTGTAATTTCTAGTTGCCAGGAAAAGTAATTGTCAGCATAATGGAGGTGGGGGCATTTGGTCACTGAGGACCAGTCCTTGAAGCATGCGCAGACATTCTCTTCCTGGTTTAAGTATTTTTTTTTTTTTTTGCTTATTTCCAGTCTAACCATTTGGAAACTTTGGTGAGCCTACTTCCTACCAGGAAGGGCCAAGATGTTGGAGCTGGGTGATGACAACAAGTCTTCTAATTGGAGGCAACCAGAAGTTGCTGAATTGAAACTGGGGGTGCAAATAAAAAGTGTGACCAGCCCATCTTAGACTGTCTCCTTGGCAGCTTCCTGTTGGGAAGGCTACTTTGAGCTGCCAAGTGGTAAGGAATTCCTCCAGTCAGCCACCATGCGTTCATGAGCATACGGCTCCTGTTTCTTTCCTGATATTAGTAGAACAAGTGTCCTGAGGTCTCTTCATCCAGGCTTCAACCTTGTTAGTTTGGAGAATCTAGAGGCACCATCAGAGGTCTCCCAGGCAACCAGAATTGGGTTTGCAGGAGAAGGTAGTGGTAGCTACAGGCCTCCAAAGGTGACTGAACAGCATCCTTGAAATGGACATAACTTTGTGGGCATTGAAAGTCTGGAAAGACTGCAGAGCAGCACCCATGCCTGATGAAGAGCAGCAAATGAAAGCCCCGTTTGATTTATCGAGCCAAGACATTGTTGTAACAATCCTGCTGGTGGGTCTGCCTGCCTCTAGTCTGTCCTCGATTCTATGCATCCTCCATTCAGACACTAAAGCATTTTCCTGAAGTGCAGGTCTGACCACATCACACACTCCCACTCATTAAACTCCACTGGCTTCTCATCACCTCCAGGATCAAATACAAAATGCTCTGTTTGGTATTCGAAGAGAGTTGGAGGCTCTTCTTGGTTTTTGTTAGTTTTTTGTTTGATTTTCAGTTTCTATTTTGGTGTTTAGTTGGGATTGTTAAAGGAGTTCTTTAATATTTCTGTTTTCTTGCATTCCTTTGTGAGGTTTTTAATGTCCTAATATATGACACCACAATCTTCCAGGCACCCAGGTTCAAGACTTCAGCAACATCCCTGATTCTTCCCATCCCTTTCCCCCCTCTTTCCATCAGCTGCCAAGTTCCTTTGCTTTTACCTCTTTAATTCACCTCTGCAGACCTCTTTTCTCCACTCACACAGAGGACCACCACTCTAGGTCATATTCTTTCATTTAGACCATTGTAACATCCTCCTACCTACAGACCTCCCTCCCTCTCTTCTCTTCCCTTTACAACCTGTCTCTTAGACAGCTACAAAAATATTCTCCCATCTATGTCACTTTTTGGTTCAAATCTCAACAGTGTTTCCCTATTACCTATAGCAATGGTTTCTATGTGGCACAGTGGATAGAGTGCTGGGCCTGGAGTCAGGAAGATCTGAATTCAAATCCTGCCTCAGACACCAACTGTGACCTTGGGCAAGTCACTTAACTTCTGCCTGCTTCAGTTTGTTCAACTTTAAAATGGGGGTCATAAAAGCACAGGTTTCTTGTGAGGATCAAATAATATATTTACATAGTATTTAGATATAAATGCTCATAAATAGATATAAATACTTAATAAATAGATATAAAGTATTTAGTACATAGATATTTGCAAAGTGCCTGGCACATAGTAGGTATAAATCCTTATTCTCTTCTAAACTTTTTGATCATGCATCTCTATCAATAAAACATTGTTGAGGATACCTCCTTTCACTCCCACATATGCACTTTTATTTATAAATTATCACGCAGTAGATATGGATAGTATTGGACTTGGAAGTCAGGAAGAACTGAGTTCAAACCCTGCTTCAGATACTTACCAGCTGTATGACCTCGGACAAATCACTTAACCTGCCTCAGCCTCAGTTTCTTCAACTGAAAAATGAAGATAATAATAGCATCTACCTCAAATGGTTGTTGGAAAGATCAAATAAGATAATATATATAAAAGCACACGCCTTTGGGATTATGTCATGGCCCCCATTTTGGAGACCACTGGCTCAATGGATAAAATACAAACTCCTTATTTTGGCACTTTAGAGGCTCCCCAATTGAGCTTCTGTCTACTTTTCCAACCTTATTTCTTATTATTCCCTCCTCACACTCTCTATGTTGCTGCCAACATGAATTATTGTTTGTTCCTTGAACTTGACATGTCACCCCCTGACTCTACCCTCCTCACTCCCATTTGTTGAAAACTTTCTCTTCTTTCAAGGATTAGTTTAGATGGCTCCCTTCAAGGAAGCCTTTTCCCCAATACCCATCAATTAAAAGTGATTTCTTCTTTCTCCAATTTTCCTAGAGTATGTTATCTGAAATAGAAGACTAAAAAATGTTGACTGAATTTAATCCAACTGGACATATAAACCAATCCCAAGGAGAACAGAACCTTTGGGGAAACTACATGTATATATCCATGCTTGGCTACTGAGAGGAGAGTTTAGTGAATTATTCAGTAATTCTTTAGTAAATTATACATACAGTCTGGGGTCTCCAGACAGACTTCATTTCTCTATTCTATAAAACCCAGTCTCAGTCTCAGCCCATCATGAAAACTTATGATGTTGTACGGCTTTTGGAAATATATTCAATCAAATCCTAATTACCACTCCCCACCCCCCCCTACACTGTCACATACACTTTTGAACAATTGGCAAGAAAGGAAGACCTTAAAATAAGCAATATTTCAGTGGTTCCTATTATCCAGAAAAATAAGAGTTTAATTTGATACTCAGCTTATTCCAAAAAATTTCAAAAGACATCTTATTCTTTATTCCTCCCCTTCTATTCCCCCCCCCCCCATGCTATTGAGAATGAGCAGTCATGAGTAATGATTCATAGAAGCAGTGGGTGGAGAAGTATGGAGTGGCTTCCTTTAGCAAATACCTTTGGCTTTAATGGGCATTTGAGCCAAAACTCTGGGTAGCCCTAAGAGCCTGTCTTCTGCTCTAGGATTCTTTCCAATAGGCTTTCTGGGGTGTTTTTGGTTAGCATTGGAAAGATGGACTTTAATCATAGTTGCATTCAGCTCTGAGGTTTAGAATCATAAATCCCAGGTCTGTAATCTTCTGAAGATTTTCTTGAAAAGAACACTGGTAGGAAGACATAAGCTATGAATAACAGTCTGGCTCCTTCCTGAGAATCTGGCTTAAAATCTTATTAAGCACCTGTTACGTGCAGGTATAGTATTGATAGGACATTGATGATTTCCAGTTTTACAAATGTTGGCCATACCCCTTTCTTAAGTCGAAGTGAAGATAGAGGCTTCCTACTCTGTACATCCTCCTTTTTTCTAGACTTTACTTTTCCAGCACTGGCACTAGCCCTGTTTCCATAAGTGCTTTCAAAGCGCCTCATAGGGGCCTTTCAGAAGGTAATAATGCTCCTCTCCATTTCTCTCTCTCACTGCACCCTCTATTTTTTTTTTTAAACATCCTCTAGATCAGGGTTCTTTTTTAAAATGTTTTAATTCATTTTGAACTTAAGTACATAAAAAAAGAACATTTCCATGTACACAGAACAACACAAAAAGAAGCTTCGATATAAAACTATGAATTTCCATTTCACAATATTTACTTTTTTTGAAAAACTGTGTAGTAAGTACTACACATCATTTTCAAAGTTACTCTGCTTTTCTGTGCTTCAAGTTTTACTTTTTTCCCTACTGTGCATTTTTTTCCCTCTCTCCCCACACTGCCCTAGAGAAGGCTACCATTAGACACACACACACACACACATATATATGTACATATACATATATGCACATATACACATATACATGTGCATATGTATGTATGTACACACACCCCAATATAATATAATATAATATAATTAATATAATACATATGTAAAACCATACTATAAATACTTCTGTTTATCACTTCTTTCTCTGGAGGCAGATAGCATCTTCCTTCGTAGGTCCTTCTTTTTTCACTTGTTAAGGTTCATTCAAGATTCCTTGATAAGTACAAGACACAAACTATTCAATGACACTCTGAGGCTGTTCTATACAAAGTCCAAAAGGAAAAGGGATTGCCGCTAGATGGTGATAGAACAGGGTTCTTAACCTTTTTTTGTGTTGGTGACCTCTTTGGCTATCTGGTGAAGCCCCTGGACCTCTTCTCTGAATAATGTTTTGTTGCTACATTCACAATTAAAGGAAATGCTAAATTTCAGTTAGTGAAATTAAAAATGTGATTAAAGAATACCCATTCAATATCATGGACCCCCTGAAATCTATCCATAGACTCCTTTGTGGGAGTGTGTGTGTCTATTTACTCCAGGTTAACCCTGCTCCACACATATAGAATCATGGGCTCATTGGACTGCAAAGAAACTTCATAGGCCGTTGATTCTATGACCTTGCCTCTGGATAGCAGGATGACATAGAAGTCATCCCATCCAAGGCAAATGAGGATGTCTAGTTTTTCAAGATTTTGAAGGATCACAAAGGACTGCTAGCTATTGGATCATAGATTAAGAGCTGGAAGGGGTCCTCTAGTCCAACCCACCTCATTTTACAGATGGGGAAACTGAGGCTCAGAAAGATGAAGTGCTTTGTCTGCAGTCACATAGGCAGTAGGTGACGGAGTTGAGGTTTTAAGTCAGATGTTAAAGAAGAATCTGGATTTCTCTTGATCCCTCATTCTAGTACTGACTACTTGTCTGACCTAAATCTCTTTCCTGTAATTTATCTTTTTAAACAGTTTTGTTCTTGGTAGGGCTAGGGATTTGCTGCTAATCATGTTCCTTCAAACTCATTTCCAGGACAGCTCTTCTCTTCTGTCTTTGTTCTTGCTCAAGCCTTGCTTTACCTCTTTGCTGAGGAGAACTCTGAAGATTGTTCTTTGTTTCCTCTAATAAAATAACATCCTGTATTGGTTCATATGGTTTTCTTTCTTCCAAATTTGGCTTGTATAAAACCTGAGAGCAGCTTATAGGGTGGTAGAGTATTGGACTTGGAGTCAGGGAGACCTGAGTTCAAATCTTGCCTCAGATACTTACTCGCTTTGTGAACCTGGAGAAATCATTCGACCTCTGCCGGCCTCAGTTTCATCATCTATAAAATGGGAATAACAATAGCACCTATCTTGCAAGGCTGTTACGAGGATCAAATGAGGTAACACATAAAGCCCTTTGCAAACTGTACATATATCAATGCTCACAGTTGTTGTTATTATTAATTAGCTGGATCTTAGCATTGAGTTGAACAAGTGAGGAACCTGAAAGCGAGAGAGGTTAGGGGACATCCCCAGGGTTACATAGCTATTTAGTGTCTGAGGCGGGATTTGAACTCATCTTCCAGAACAATATCCACTGAGACACCTAGTTACCTGTGATCAGTCAATCAACAAGCATTATTAAGTGCTTATTGTGTGCCAAGAACTATGTTAAGGTCTAGGGATACCAAAAAAGGGCAAAAACACCATTCTCGTCTTCAAGGAACTCACATTCTATGTGAGTAATTAACTATGTACAAATTAGATACAATGCAATTGGGGGGTAATTTCAGAGAGAAGACGCTAGTAGTGCAGGGCACTGGGAAAGACATCTTTCAGAAGGTGGGATTTTAGCTGAGTCTTGAAGAAATTCAGGGAAGCCAGGAGGCAGAGCTGAGGAGGGAAGGCATTCCAGGCATGAGGGATGGCCAATGAAAATGTACAGAGAGAGGAGGATGGGTGTCAGGCAAGGAGCACCAAGGAAGGCTGTGTAGCTGGATTATAGAGTAGTGGAGGGGAGTGAGGTGTAAGAAGACTGGAAAGGTAGAAAGGGGGGTTGAAAAGAATTTTCAAAACTAATTAAATAATTTTATATGTGATCCTTGAAGTCCTATGGAGAACCATTCAAGTTTATTGAGTAATAAGCATTATTTTTCATTATTTTAGCTAAAAATGTCTTTCTTTCAATGAGCTCTTATGCTGGGGGTGCAGCCTAGATTCAAGGCTGGTATATGATCTTCTACATGGAATATCCTGCAAATAGGGGATATGCTTTAGATAGGTGATGCCATAATGACCTGGCATTTCTTAGAGTTGTTAACATGAAGTTGATGAGAATAGCCTATTAGAAAAAAAGAAACTTGCCTAACTTTCTCTAATCATTGACCAAGGGTACCAGGGACAGATCTTTCCCAGTATTCACACACATACTCATAAGGTATCAGAGCTGCGATCTGCTGAGATCCAGTTTCACATAAACTCTGGGAAAGAACTGCAAATTGGTCCCAGAAGAAAAGCAGCTTCGTACAATGGGCTGAGAATTGCTGGACATGATAAATAATGGAATTTTCCATAATTGCTTGGGCATGAATATTTCATGTGCTTGTTGGGATGCTGTAGATAGAGGCTCCCTTTGGGAATCCTTCCAAACCTCTGGGAGAATTGTTCTTCCTCTCTCTCTATCCCCATTACTCAGACATGCTTGGCATCCTACTGCATGATTTGGCAACTTTAATTAGGCAAGAATGGGAGAGGGGGCAGGTAGGTGTGGGATAAGCACAATTTGCATTTTATTAAACAGTATAAACAAGGCTTCTGATATGAAAAAGTATATACTTGGTACTTCCTCTGTACCAGGCAATGTGATAGGTAGTTAGGGAGACAAAACTAAGAATGGTTCCCACTCTTGAGCAGATTATATCCTAATAGAAGAGATAGCATCATATACAATTAGCATCATAGGAGTGGTAGGGTCAAGCTGAAAACCTTTCTTTTGGATTTCTGCAGTTACACCCAAATTTATGTGCCCCTATAATTAAAAAAAGAAATGCTAATCTGAGACAGAGCAATTAAGGGAATTGGCCCAAAGAAACAGGAACTCTAAGGATGTGATTCTCATTAGGTTATAGTCAATCGGTCGCGTGTGAATAACAAAACAATATTATAATACCTTACATTTGTATAGCATCTTACGATTTGCAAAATGTTTGAATGAGTGAACAAAAAAGTATTTATTAAATGGTTGCTATGTGCAGAAAAACTGGAGATACAAGTAGAAAAGGGAGACAATCTAAGCTTTCAACGAACTTACTTTCTAACAGTGAAATAACACATAGAATAGAGCATGTATAAATGTTCTCTGTTTTCACTTCAATGATATGTAGAGGTTTGGTGAACCTATTTGTGACCATTGAGTGATGGCGGGGCTGATATTGTGTGGTGACAAAGAGTCTTCTGATTGTCTGAGGAGGGGAGAAAGACTGAAGACTCATGAAGTCCTGAGCTAGAATGGAGTGTGCAGGTGAGGTGCTGGGTGGGAGATTGGCCAGACGAGGGATGGCCAGTGAAGTACGTTGGAAGTAGCCTTCTCCCCCTTTGGACTCTTCGTCTGGTTGGCTTGTTTGTCCTACAACCTCCATTTTAGGAAAGGCCCATTCCTCTTCACGCTGCTGCACTCCTGCTTCTCATACACTTTCTGTACAACGCCCTCAAACTGGTTACCTTCAGCTCTCCCTCCTGTTTCTCAGTTCCTTTTTATGCATTGTGCTGTCTTCTGCTATTAGAATGTAAGCTTCCTGAGGGCAAAGGATATCTTTCTTTCTGATTGTATTTGTATTCTCAGTGCTTAGCACAGTGCCTGGCACAATGTAAGCACTTAATAGTAAGTGCTTGTTGATCCGACCTGGCCAAAGATCAACCTTCTGACAAGGCTGTTGACTCTAGGAATTGGATTCCTGGCTTGCCATTGGCAGTTCTCTATGCCTCTGAGAGGATAGAAATCAACACCCAGTGGTGATCCAGGTTTGGACATCGAGTTATTCAGGGAACAGTATTTAAAGGCAAGAGGCAGATAGGCCTGGAATCAGGAAGACCTGAGTTCAAATCTGGCTTTAGATACTTACTAGCTGTGTGACCCTGGGCCAATCACTTAGCCCTGTTTGCCTCAGTTTCCTCATCTGTAAAATCAGCTGGAGAAGGAAATGGTGAACTACTCTAGTATCTGTGCCAAGAAAACCCAAAATGGGGTCACAAAGAGTGTCTGAACACAATTGAAACAATTTAATAACAATTTAGATGCAAGATTAGACTTGTGGCCAGGAAGCTTTTGAAAACACACGGGTTGGTGAGAAGATGGAGAGGACCCTTTCTCCCTCTCCTGCATTTCCTGTTATCCCTCAATACAATCAAGACCTAGGGCTGAGTCCTGCCCTAGTTACTGCCACACACATATAGATAATCAGAACATAAAGAGAGCTAGAGAGGAAAATGAAGAAAAACAAGGGAATAAGCAGAGCCTTGTTATTTACTGCATACTTATTATGTATAATTTCATGTGCCCAAAACAGCTCGGAAGTCTCCTCTTTGGAAGGCCTCAAGCAATGAGAACAATATATTCTCTGTTGATCGATCCTCTTTAGTTTCCTAGATGAAAACACACTCAAACTACCAAGGAAAAGTAAAAATTAATAAAACTTCTGTGTTAGCTACTAACGAATTTCTGATGATTTCATCGTTAGTTGTCAAGCCTCTCACAGTTGAAATTTTCACAAGTTGCAGAATCATTTCTGTGATGATTAGGGTTTATGGTGCTTAAGCCTTTTCAGGTGGTTTTTGATGAGTGGTTTTTCTTGCTTGGTTCCCAATGACAAAGCCCTCTTCTGAGCCCTCCCTTTGTTCTCTCCCCCTCTTCCTTCCCGTTTTTCTTTTCTACACCTCTCCTCTATTTCAAAAAGAAATAACTTGGAAAGCTACTTAATAAGCTTATACACACACAGCTTGTAAGGAAGAACATAATACATGGTTTTCTATGTTAGGTCAACATCCAATTGCATTGGGTAATAATGGCTGGAAATCTCTAGAGCTGGAATGAGCTGACCTAAGGTTGAGTCTTAACTGGATGGCCATGGCTAATTCACTTCACCTATTTGAGTCTCAGTTTTTTCATCTATAAAATGATAGAATCATAGAATTAGAATGGATCTTGTAAATCATCTATTCTAACCTACAGCTACACAGGAATTCCCCCTTCAATGTACCCAACAATTGATCATCTATTCTAGCCTTTGCTTGAAGACTGAAAGTGAGGGGGAATTCAATACTATCCATGGAAGCCCAGCCAGGTTTCTTTTACATATCTCTAATTGTTAGGGAAATCTTTACATCAAGGCTTAATTATATCTTTTCAACTTTTACTCATTGCTTCTGATTATATCCTTTGAGAACAAAAAGAAAAATCCAATCTCTCTTCCATGTAACAGACCATCAAATACCTGAAGACAGCTAACATGTTCCCCAATCCTGCTTTTTTGGTTAATTGTTCCTGCTGCCTTCAACCAATCCTTTTATGATATGAACTCAAAGCCCTTTGCCATTCTGACTGCTTTTACCTTGTTTTGCTAAATTTCTGCTCTCATTTCATTTTATTATTTTTTAAAATTTAAATAAATGTTAATAAAATGTTAATAAATAAATATAAAAAGGAAAGAAATACTGTATTTTAAATGGGGGGTAATTATGCTACCTATGTCACTGGGTTGTTATGAGGAAAACACTTTGCAAACTTCAAAGTATTATGGAAATGTGAGTTATTACTCTTTTTTTATAATATGAAAATGAGTGTGGGAAGGATGACATTAGGTGGAGGGAGTGTGCTGGGGGGCCCATGCCTCCAGCTTCCCCTTGCCCTTCAGCAAGTCCCAATTATTAGCAGGGAAATAGAAATCTGAGAGCACAGGGCTCTGAGCGGGGTCAGGGCAGGCCTGACTGCCTAAACAACATGATTTGAAAACTTCCTGGCACAGTCCCTTGCCCCCAAACTTCTCAATTTCTCCATTGCAGCTTCATTCTTTAAGGTCCAGATAGCTTTTTTCTCTTCTAAACAATCCTTAGAGGATGCATCATGGTGTAAGGCAGCAGTTCTCAAACATCTTAATTTCAGGACCTCTTTCTACTCTAAAAAATTATCCCCAAAAGAGCTTTTGTTTATATGGGTTATATCTATCAATATTTGCCATATTAGAAATAAAATGGATGCATTCTAAAAAATTATTAATTCATTTAAAATAGCAATGACATGCTTATTACATGTTAACATAAATGATCTATTTTTATAAAATAGTTTTTTCAAATATAAGTATTTTAAAATATTTTCCCCAATAAATATGTATTTTCCAAGACAAAATGAATGAGAAATGTCATGGTTTTACATTTTTAAAATATAAATTCTAAATATTTTTGCTTCCCTTCCCTTCTCTTCTCCTTTCCCTTTCCTTTTCCCTTCCCCTTTTCCTTTTCCTTTTCCATCTTCTTTCTCTTTTTTGGTGGAAGAGGTGAATGAGGGTAATGAAGTTAGCTTGAGGGGTTGTGTGATCATGCCATTGTAGGATGCTGGGCAATCAGACAACTCACTATTTCTTAAATGAGTCATCGGGTATAAGTGATCCACAACAGGGTTAAAAGCCAGGAAACTGAGGCGCAATTTCAAGATGCGGATTCAGCTTGTTTTCTCCTTTTCCTTCCCAAGGAGAGAAAAGCTGATTAAGCTTTCACTTTCCAGCTAAAGCACCTGGAATGACAATGGTCTTCCATCCCACTTGGCTTTTCATTTCATCCACTGGCCAGGCATAAGTTTTTATTGGGCCTAATTAGATCTCCTTCACTCCTTTTAGGGGCTGATTACTGGTTACTGATGGGGCTGAATTGACCATACAGCTCCCTGCTTCTGTGAAAACCTGGAGGTGTTATCCAAATGAGTTTTTAAATGGGTTTTGTCCATTTCTTGGGCTGCTGGTGATAAAGTATGGGCACCTATATTTTAAATCTTTACATGCTGGACTTGGGTTCTCTTCTGGGAATTGAACACTGTGGAAAAACACTAATTGCTGAATTTTAAGGTGAACTTTTTCTCTGGTATTTGAATCATGCATGCTGAGCCCTCATTGATGGGACAGACCCACGGGCTGGTATACCACTGTTCATTCAAATGATTCAAAAGTGGATGGGAAGAGGGGATATGGGGATATGGAAGTGGTCAAGGGAGATTCTATTTCTTATTTGAAAGATGAAGTACATTTTTTACTTTTTGATTTGTTGGATTTCCTCTGATATTTAAATATTCACCCAGAAACTTGGAAAGCTTAAAAAACGCTTGGCCTTGAAACGTAGGATTTTATATGGTTATGAGCCTTAGACCCAGGCACCTTAAAGGCCATCTAGACCAGCTCCCTCATTTTAGAGGGGAGGATAATGAGCTCCAAGTCACTCAACTAGTACATGATGAATCTGGGTTGTGGACCCAAGTCTTTTAAATCCCAAATCCACTTTTTATTCTTAACTTCTCTAAACCTTGGTGCCTAATTAATAAAAAGTAAGATAAGTGAACACTCTGGTGTAGGGTACTTTCCTATTCTGTTCATACAAAGGCATGAAAATCACACCTCTTCTGTCTACCAAAGTGGGTTGCGTGATGAATTTCTTTCATCAGAGTGCAGGGTAGACCTGGTTGTTACCTTGCTCAGGGGTATGGTGGTAAATGTTTAATGCTAGGCTCTTAGGGGAGGAAATATAAATGCATACACTTTTAAATTTAATCTACATTATTACTAACACTTTCTTTGGTCTAGACAATCAATAAAACAATATGAAAAGCTCTGATTTGTAGCAATTTCTGAGGAGTAAATGCTCACACCGAAAACTGAACAGTTTGAAAGCTTACATCTGGCTGAGGCATCTCTGTCTTTGCTCCCTGATCTCAGGGTTATAATGAGGTTCTACTGCCCAAGAGCTTTTCCCTTTGTTCTGATAGGACCATTAGAGGTAGAAGGGAATTTAGGGGTTGTTTAATTCAATCTCCTTGAATTACACGGAGGAGGAAACTGAGGCCCATAGAGATGAAGTGATACACAGGTGGCAGGTGGCAGAGCAGGGATTCAAACCTGGGCATTTGTACTCCAAATTTAGGCCTTTTTCTGTCGTGTGGCAGGGCTTATCAACAGAGACCCACAAAGAAATCACTGACCCTGAAAAGGGATATTAGGTCAGCAAAACACTCAACAAATAGGCATGGAAATTCATGACAGTTGATGCATCACAGTTAAGGGTACATCTGTGATATTAAGACTGTCTTTCAGGTGGCCAGAACTGTAATTACTTCTGTTGTATGAGAAGGGCATTTAAATCACAGTGCAGCACAACAAAATAGGCCAGGCCAAAGGTCAAGCATGATGCCCCAAATTTCTGAAGCAGGCTTATTATATTTGTTAACTTAAGAGCACTCAATATGAACATTAAGAGATCCATTGTAAGTAAATGATTTCCCTTTATGTATACATATGTATACATCTGGACATACATAAATGCATATAATGTATATATAGTTGTCAAATCTTTCTCTAAATCAGAAGTTATTAATTTTTGTTTCATGGACCCCTTTGGCAGTCCAAAGAAGACTTTTCAGAATGTTTTTAAATGCATAAATTGAAATACATAAAATTACGAAGGAAACCAACAGAAATACAGTTATATATGTATATATATAAATATATATATGTATATATATGAAACAAATTTGCAGACCCCAGGTTAAGAACCCCTGCTAGAGATAGATCGATGCTTCACTAACTTACCCTTTTAGAATCAGTTTCTCATGTGGATTTGGAGGCTACAGATAGAGCAAGTCCTGAGACGCAGTATTGTAGAAGAGCTTTTTGGTGTAGGTATTGGATTACATGGTGTATGAGGTCCCTCCTGACGGTGAGATACTGTAATTCAGTCTGTGTTTGTCAAGATAAAGTAAGAAGTACAACAGTGATGATGAATGTTAAGGATGATAAAAATGGACTTGGGTTTTTTAACTGTATTGAGGCAAAGGAGAGTAGACAACATGGGTCTAGTGGATAGAGGGCCTGCTGTAGAATCTGGAACACCTGGGTTTTATTTCTGCCTCTGACACATAGTAGCTGTGTTATTGTGAGTCACTTTAACTCTGCAACTTTTTAAGAATATAAGTAGTTGCCGACCTGCATAGATAGAGGGGTTTTCTACACTGATAAAACCACCTACATACTTATGTGAATGTTTAGCATTAGACTAGATCCCTGAAAGCTATATATTGAGATAGATGTCTAGGTAAGCAGATAAAGCATTTATTAAGCATCTACTATGTTAATAGTCAATAAACATTGATTAAACATTTACTATTATGTGTCAGGCACTGTGCTAAGCACAAATAAAAAAAGAAAGACAGTTCCTGCCCTCAAGGAACTTATAATCTAATGGGGGAATATAATACGCAAAAACGGAAGGGGTGGGGAGGAGGTACTAAATGTGGGGGCATGGTGGAAAAGTCAGAGATATCCCAAAGTAGCCAGTAAGAAATGAGATGTCTGAGCTGGGCTCTCTCTCCTTAAATGGAGGAGGATGAGGGTAGTGATGAGGTGGAGCCCAGAGCTGGTGAGGTCTTACAGGATGATAAAGTTATCCCACTAATGAGCTTCCTAGGGCATGGTTGGGAAGGCAGTCAGAGAAGTCCTGAAGAAGTACAGCTCGGTGAAAAAAATGAGGAAATGTGCCAGGCATTTGCTAAGTAAGCTCTGGGATGAAAATACAAGCAACAGTTTTTGCCTTTATGGAGTTTACATTCTAATGGAAGAAGGGGAGCTGTAAAGGGGAGGGAGTGAAGGGAGATTTAAGTGAATATGTGATAAAGTAGAAGGAACCTTGGATTTGATCAAATCAAGTACACAAGTATTTATTAAGCACACGTGTTTAAAAAATCAAAGTTGCGTGTGTGTGTTTGTGTGTGTGTGTGAGAGAGAGAGACAGAGACAGAGACAGAGACAGAGACACACAGACAAATCACCCCTATGCAAGAATAGGGGCATACACTTCCAGAGTTCTCATTTTCCCTGGTTTCCACCATTTTCTCCTTACATAATAATCTCTTTTTCCTTCTTCTTTCATCTCTGTAAGTTACCCCCACCCATGACTATGTATATGTTGAGATGGGCACCTAGGAAGAACCTGAGTTCAAATCCTGCCTCAGACACTTGCTATGTGATCCTAAACAAGTTACCTAACCTATCTGAGCCTCAGTTTCCTCATTTGCAAAATAGCAGCACCTACTTCCCAGAGTGGTTGTGAGGATTAAATGAGACAATGATATGTAAAGTGCTTTGCATATCTTAAAGCTCTACATAAATGTTATTAGCTATTATTATTATAGAAAGGGGAAAATATCCCAGCATTCTACTACAGGTGAATTCTCAAAGGAGGATTTCTAGGAAAACATGATAAAAATAAAAGATCACCCAACCCAAGAAGGCATTGAAAGGCTGTATCCTCCATTGACAGAGGGAGTATCACAGAACTGAGATGAAGGAAGCCTCTCTAATCCAACCTATATTTGAGCAAGACCCATTCTCCAACATACCTAGTAGGTCATTCATCTTTTGCTTAAGTACTTCTAGTAATGGGGAACTCATTTCCTCCCAAGAGATCTTTGATGATGAAATCATAGCTTCACCAATGTAGAGTACCATTTTATAGACGCAGAAACTAGGTCTCAGAGACAATGACTTGCCCTAATCACTGAACTAGGAATCAAACTCAGATCCTTTGAGTACTCTTTTCGTATATCAAACTGCCTTCCCATTACTGGTAGATAGCTATTTCTTCCCTCTTCCCAATGCCCAATTTCCCATTTAGCCAAGCTATAAATGTGAAGTGCATTTTGCCTCCCATCCCCCAACATCTGTCATCCAATCCTTTCAATTATTTGAAGGTCAGTTTTGAACACTAGGCTGTCTGTCTCTGGCTTTCCAGGGTTACATCTCATTTTTTCCTCCCTGTTAACCATTTCAAAAGTACTCTGTCCCCTAGCTATTTTAAAAACACCCTTTCAATTCCTATCTATTTACCTATTAATAGCCTTTCTTGTTCTTGTTTTTCTGCATGATATCCAGGAACATTTGGGAATCTCTCCTACCAAAAGTAACCTTCCCATCATGGGTCTGGATTAATTTTCTGACACGACAGATTTTTTCCTGATTTATTTAGAAAGGAGAATCCCCAGTGTGTTGGATGGTTTGAAAATAGAAAGCAAGACTCCTAGGAAAGAATTCATCATGAATGCCCAGCATTAAGGCTATGTCTCTCTCCCTGACCCCCAAATCCAATCTGTCCTGAAATACATGGTACGATGAATCAGATCAGCAGTTTTACTGAATTGGTAAATATCTTCAATAGGATTAGCAGACACCATGAGATAAACCCTCCTATATAATGAAAACTATAATTTTAATTTATTTCTTCTAATTATAATGTTTTGTTAGCCCCGTCCAATTCCTTTTCTTGTCTAGATAAGTGCCTACATAAGATTAACTTCAAATATTTTTTAAAAATATGAATTATAAAATGAACAAACAAATGTTTCAATAGAGTTCAACAAAAGAAGATTGCATATGAAATCATTAAGGTTCACTTTGACAAACAACACTAATAGCTAACATTTATATAGCACCTTAAGGTTTACAAAGCACTTTACAGATATCATCTGGTTTGATTTTCACAACTATAGGAGGTAATTGCTATTATTATTTCCATTTTACAGGTCACACAGCTGGTAATTGTCTGAGTTGGGATTGGAACTCAAATATTCCTGACTCAGGATCCAGTGCTTTGCTCACTATCCCACCTACCAGCCTCTCAGTTGTAACTGTCTATAAGGCAAGAGGGCAAGTATTTATTAAGTGCTTACTATATGTTAGTCACTATGCTAAGCCCTGGGGATAAAAATACAAGCAAAAAGAAAGACTGCCTGCCCTCAAGATGCTTACCGTCTAATATAGAAATACAATACATAAAAAGGAGTTGAAATGGGAGGTGGGGTGGGGAGAAATGAAGGTATCTGAGCCAGGGCAAAGTGAAATCTGGAAAGTCAGAAGCATTTGGAGGAAGGAAATGAAGGTCCAAAATGGAGACCTGGGAGGACCTCACCAATGGGAGAAAGGTGACTGGCATGGCAGATGGATATTCCCAGATGAGGCCCAAGGTGCTGAGGGTGGTTCCAGGGTGAGAGAAAACTGAGGCATGAAGTGTGTGTGTGTGTGTGTGTGTGTGTGTGTGTGTGTGTGTGTGTGTGTGTGTGCGTGAGAGAGAGAGAGAGAGAGAGAGAGAGAGAGAGAAGAGAGGAAATATATGGGGGAAGCCCATAGAAATTTTACATGATACATTGAATCATGGGAATTGGTGAGACCCACCCAAACTGACGTCTCTTTCTTCTTAACTATAGTAGTACTTGCTCACTGTCTACACCACCCATTTGGAATATATGATAATAATAAGACTTGTAGTTGATAGCTCATAGATCATGAGCAGGAAGGGATCCCAGAGACCATCTAGTGATAGGATCATAGAATCAAATTTAGAGATGGAACTCGTCTAGTGGTTTCATTTTGTAGACTAAGAAACTGAGACCTAGGGAGACCAGGTGACTTTCTCAAGGTCATACAAGTAGCAGAGGTATGAATTGAACTCTAGATTAAAACATAATTAGGAAAATTTGACACAATAAATAAAAATATAACAAAACATAGATAATATTAATTTGTGGTTTTCTAAGTCAATATGTGGCCACAGGGATCCTTATGTATAATTCAATGGCCTTCATTTTTATTTGAATTTGATACCACTGCTCCACTATACTGTGTTTTAAGGTCTGCTAAATACTTTCCTAACATCTGAACAACTCCTTCCCTTTCACAGGGGTACCACCATTATCAGCATTTACAGGTGAGAAGTCTGAGGCTCAGAGGGTTTAAATGATTTATTTCCCATCGAGTAACTAGTAACTGTCAGAGCTAGGATTTAATCTTTGTCTCCAGGGCTAGCAGACACTCCTTCCATTTCACCACCATGTTTATATGTTGGCACAGTGGAAAGTATGCTTATCTTAGCTCTGCCCTTTGGTACTTGGTGATGGTGGCGTGATATGGTAACATAGGACATTGTACCTGGAATCAGAAAGACCTGATTTCAAATCTCACCTTAGATATTTAGCAGCTCTGTGACACTGGGCAAGTCACTAAACCTTTTTCAGCCTCAGTTTCCTCATCTGTAAAATAAAGATGTTTAGCTTAATGACCTCTAAGATCTCTTCCAGCTCTAAATATGTAATCTTACTAAGTGTCAAAGAGAGGATTTGTGCACGTGTATGAACATTGGTAGAAGGGAAAGACCCTGTACCAGTATCAAAAGACCTGGATCTAGAAAAAAGAGTGAAGTGGGGAGAACTCAGGATTTAGTGTTAGAAAACCTGGATTCCAATTCTGACTCTGTCACTTTGCTTCCTCTGTGACCTTGGGACACTTGGCCTCTCTACATCTCAATTTCTTTATCAGTAATATGTGGGGATTGGATAAGATGATCTCCATCTCCCCATTTCAATCATAAATCCCTGGAGGTTGTACACTGTGTCTCATACACTTTTTGTATACAGTTTCCTGAACATAATTTTTTAGTTATTTTCAATCATGTCTGACTCTTTGTAACTTCATTGGGCGTTTTCTCCACAAACATTCTACAGTGGTTTGCCATTTCCTTCTCTGGCTCATTTTACAGATAAAGAAATTGAGGCAAACAGTTAAGTGGCTTGCCCAGGGTCACACAGCAAGGAAGCGTCTGAGGCTAGATTTGAACTCAGGCAGAAGGAGTCTTCTTGACTCCAGGCCTAGCACTCCACCCACAGTGCCACCTAGCTGCCCCTTGAACATAATAGAGATTGTTGGATTGGATTGTGTGAAATAGGTGGCGATAAAGCTGGACAGGTAGGTTGCAGCCAGATGGGAGGGCATTGAATGCTAGGCAGAGAAGTTTGTATTTTTATTCTCTAATAAAAGGGAACCATTGAAAGTTCTTAGATTTTGATGCAGAATTCAGACCTGAGCAGCTTAGGTTACAAATTTCTCTCTTCCTAATACATCTGTTGAGCCAGGATGTAAGCGAGCCTCAGTAAATTGAATAACCTGGTGCAGCTGCCCTGTGGGTGGGAGGGCAAAGAAGAACACTTAGTGACAGTGAGATGCTCCTCCTAATCTCCTAGGGGGCTGATGATGTGAATGGGAGACACACCACCTGGGATCTGGGGGCAGAGCAGTGCAATCAGGGAAAGGTCGCTGTGTGGCTTTTGGAGAGTGAGAGAGACCTGCTTTGACACGCAAAGGGAGAACATTCCCAAAAGCCACCGGAGGCTTCAGTGTGAGGGCTGACACTGTGGGGATATGTAGGTGGAAGAAGAATTAAGACGGTCACAAAGCAAGGTGCAGGATATGGAGACAGGGAGATGGGTTCAAATCCTGCCTCTGACACTTACTAGCAGTCACTGAGTGAGTAATTTAACTCCTCTCAATCTCAGTTTCCTCATTGAAATCCCCTAAAATAAGGGACTTGACCAGATGACCTCAAACTCCTTCCAACTCTAACCAATTCCTATGAAGAGTGGGGACATTGTGAGGTGAATTTTTTCCTTTCTCCTTTCCATTCCTCTCCCCTTTGTTCCTCTCCTTTTCTTCCCTCTCTCCCTTCCTTCTTTCCTCCCACTCTCCTTCTCCACCTTCCTTCTTTGACTTCTTCCTCCCTTTCTTCTTCCCTCTCTCCCTTCCTTCCTTCTTCCCTCCCTTTCTTCCTCCTGTCCCTTTCTCCTTCCCTTCTTTCCTCCTACCTTCCTTCTCCTCCTTCCTCCTTTTATTTCTTCCTTCTTCCCTCTTTCCCTTCCTTCCTTCCTTCCTTCCTTCCTTCCTTCCTTCCTTCCTTCCTTCCTTCCTTCCTTCCTTCCTTCCATACCTTCCTTCCTTCCTCCCTTTCTTCTTCCTTCTCTTCCCTTCCTCCCTTCCTTCTTTTCTTCAGCCTGAGGAGAATGTCATACAAAGGATAGCAAACATGACCAGTGATTAAACAACTTTATGCTGAGAAAGGAGTTATGGGTTTGGAGCCAAATGCAGTGCCAGAAGTACATCTATGTTGATTAGGGGTGAGAACAGTGACTGAGGAAATTTGCTGAGGATGGTGGAAGGTGAAAACTGCCAAAAATGAGCAATGTTGAGAGAAAGGCCCTAAAATGGAGGGCCACACGGGATCAGCCAATCCCAACAAACCACTGTTAGAACCCTACCCAAAGTAGCACTGTAAGTAATCTAAAGGTGTCCGAAGAAAATTATTCAGTGGTGAGCATTGTCACTTTCTATGGACTCAGGTTTGAGTCTTATCTGTTCTCATTAATTTGTAAATAAAACTCTTCATGTTTTGACCTCTGTGAGTCAATGTGCTTGCAAGGGAAACTGGTGACTGCTCTTGGGATTATGTCAGATACCGAAATTTTCAGATCATTTGGGTGGTGTCAAGGAGTCAGAAAAGTCAGAAATCTCTCAAAATATACCTAGGTTCTCCTTGTCAGGAGGAAGACTCCAATGCAGTGGTTATATCTGTATATTAGAAAGGTAACTCTGGCTGTGATATGAAGATTGGATTAGGGAGGTGAAAGGAACTGGACATTGTCATTTTATGTATCTCATGGTATTATTGCTGTAATTAACTGAGAGAACAAAAGGATGATGATAGTTGAAGGAATTCTGAGGGTTCCTAAGTCAGGTAACAACTAGGTAGAATGATGTGGGGGAAAGGACATTGAACGGGGAATTAGGAGATTAGGGCTGAAATACTGACTCTGCCACTAAGGCCTATATGGTCTTTCGCAAATCACCTCTCTGAAAGTCTTCTGAAAGATAAAGTATTTATTAAGCATTTCATTTGGATTTTTAAAGAGATTAGACAATATGATTTTTCAGGTTTCTCCCACCTTTAACTTCTAGGATTCTGTGCTGGTCAGTCATCTACTCTGCCTTGGAGAATATGATTCAGTGATTACATTAAGCTTCAAGTGCCCAGAAAATAGCATGACTTAAACATCAGGCACTGACATGATTTACTAGGTCCTTGCACACCACCAGAAGAATCCTATTAAACTGAAGCCTTGATTCTCTAAAAAGCCAATTGTTATATGAAGTGCAGAACTGCTCCAGGACACCCAGGGCTAGACAGTCCTGCCACATAGAATTATTCTGGACAAAAGAGCAAAAGAGAACATTTCAAATAAGACCCTTTGGTCTCTGGCTCCTGATTGCCTTCCATTCTCATTGATGGCTCTAATTCTGGTCAGATTCTTTCTTCACTTGAAATGTACTAATTCTGGTTGGTGCTTCAGCATGATGTCTTTTTGTTCCAGAGATGATAGCATAGGTCATCATTCTGCAAGCATCCTTGCTTCTTTTCAGTGCATGGTTTGAGCTCTAGACTTTCAGAGACATAGGTAGATGTACAAATGCATCTGATTGTGGTGCCTCCAGAGAGAAGGGAAATGGCGTGTAATTGATGCCCATATACCCTTCTCCAAGCCCCAGGTGCTGAGGCAGGTTCCAGGCTGAGAGGAAACTGAGGCATGGAGTGTGTGTGTGTGTGTGTGTGTGTAAGAGAGAGAGACAGAGACAGAGACACAGACAGAGACAGAGATAGAGAGGGGCTGATTGGGGGGGCGGGGAACGATAGAAATCAGGGGCCTTGAAACTTTGTGTGGATATATTGAATCATGGGATATATTGAATCACGGGAATTGGTGAGACCTATCCAAATTGATGTCTCTCTCTTCTGAGTTGTAGTAGTACTTGCTCACTGTGATAATAACAAGACTTCAAGCTGATAGCTCATAGATCATAAGCTGGAAGGGATCTTAGAAACCATCTAGTGATAGGATCACAGAATCATTGATTTAGAGATGGAACCAGTCTAGTGGTTTCATTTTGCAGATTGAGAAACTGAGTCCTGTCATACAAATGGTAAGTGGCATTGACCACTCAACCTGAGACTTGAGCCCAAGTCTTCAAATTCTATATTCAGTGCTCTTTCCATTATAATACAATGACTCACTGGTCCTGGAATCATTTCTTTTATGTAGGTGAGGAAGGGAATGATCTGATTGTTTTTTAGATGAGGAAACTAAGGTCTAGAGAAAGGAAATGACTTAGCCCACTTCTCATCCCCAGTGACTAGAAATGATGCCTCCTCCCTCTCAGTTCAGTTTTATTTCCATTTAATTTTATTGAAATGCCCATCTATTTTGGCCAGTTATGGGCAATAGTTATTAATAAAGATTCTTTGTAATATCTACTATTGAATTTGTTCTCATCTGTCTTTTTGCTTTGAAACTATAAATGATAAGTGCTTTCACATTGAAACCCAGAGCAATGAAAATGCCGGATTAATTCACTAATGTTAATGGCAATCCTTTAATAAGCAGGCAGCATTCTTCCGTAGGTTTCTATGATCACTGATTTTTACAATCTGTAGTCATAGAAGAGATGGATTTGATTCATGCCATGGAAGCCTGAACTTGGCATGTATTTCTGTCTTATTAATGTTGAATGATTGCATCTTTTATGAAATTATCTCTCTGCTGGGGCTCTACCAAGTAACATGAATATTTCATATTTCCTCCAGTTCTCTCTACCTCCCTGCTGAAAGTTAATCGGTGTAACTCCTGCAGAATATACCATCTGTCCTCTGCCTCTTTATGTTTTATTGACAGTTTTTTTCCCTCTTTTAAAAGCAGCCTGCCAATCTGACTATGGATGCAGGAATCTATCATAACAAATGATGATGAATTCCTCAAGTTAAACTCAAAAGGAAGTGCAGAATAAATATATTTTCACTGCAGATCTTCAACAAGGCAAATGGATAGGTACATAATGAGATAAAGCCCATAAGAGCATCAACTTAGGCGTCAGTAGAGCCGGGGACTAGCGCTGACAATACCACTCCTGTCCTGGGTCAGACAAGTCACTTAACCGATTTGTGACTCAGTTTCTGCATCTGTAAGGAGGACTAATAAAAATTCTCCTTTACTAATCTCACCATGTTGTTGTGAGAATTACATGATACGATAGATATGAACTATTTGGAAAAAGAATAAACCATTAGATTTAGTAACATTTAGTGATTGTAATGTCTGGGAATCCTTACTCCAACTTCCACTCTGATGAATTATGTTACCCATCAAAGTTTCATCTTCCCTCTCAGGATTCCAGGGGTACTGTTGGAAGGTTGGAATTGATTCTCTAATTCTGTCAACTCAGGCTCCTATTCCAGTGTGTTTTCCCCAAAATCAATCACCAGTTATTATTACTCTAGTTTATTACTCTAGTTTACAAAGGGATATTGACTAGGAAGATGTAGCAAGAACAGAAGTACAAACATTTCTCCCCAATACTTGGGGTCCATGTTGTCCTATGCCACCTTGGTCCTTGGGGAGTGTGGGCTCCAAGTTAAAGAAGTTTCTGTGACCAATTTCACTTTAAATGTTCTATAGTTGTGGGATGAATCGTTATAGCTCCCTTTTGAATGCCTTTAATCCATGCTGGGTCAAACTGGCTCCGTGAAAGAGGTTACCCTTTGCCAGTTGGTGCCTTTTTCACTTAGAAGCATTCCTACTTGATTCAATTACTTGAGGCAGCATGGTAAAGCAGATAGAGGGTTGGTCAAGAAGACCTGGATTTAAGTCCTGCCTCTGACCCACATGGGCTGTGTGACCCCAGGCAAGTCACTAAACCAGTGTTTACTCGCTTGTCTCTCAGGCAACTCTTTAAGATTATAAGTTTCAGGGGCAGCTAGGTGGCACAGTGGATAGAGCTCTGGCCTTGGAGGAGTCAGGAGGACCTGAGTTCAAATCTGGCCTCAGACACTTGACACTTACTAGTTGTGTGACCCTGGGCAAATCACTTAACCCTGATTACCTCACCAAAAAGCAACAAAACAAAGCAAAGAAACAAAAAAAAAGATTATGAGTTTCAAAGTAGGTGCTGACTATATTGGTGGAGAGAGTTTCCTTACACATATATCAATGCAATCTCAGGCCTAGTGCCTATCCCTATCTTTATTATTATTAGCCACTGCCATATGAAAAATCAGTAATGGAGAAATAATCAACCTATTAGCATTTATTAAGTGTGGCAGATACGGCTAGGCACTGAGGATGTAGTTACAAAAATGAAACCATTCCTGCCCTCAAGGAGCTTACATTGTATGGTTTTTCCCAGTTCCTAGTCCATTGGGGATTTTTACTGGCTGTCCCCCATGCTCATAAATCTCTCCTTCCTCATCTGCATTTCTTGGTCTCCTTCACTTAATTCAATTCCCTCCTTTTAAAATGTCACCTTCTACAAGAAGCCTTTCCTGATTTCTCTGTATGATAGTATCTTTCCTCTGTTGTAATTTATCCTTTATGTATCTTGGTTGTACACATAGCAGTTTACATTTTGTTTCCCCATTAGACAGTGAGCTCCCTGAGAGCAAGAATTGTCTTTTGCCTTTCTTTGTATTCCCTGTGCTTAGCACAGTGCCTGGTACACAGGAGGCACCTAATAAATGCTTATTGACTGAATGACTGATGGCTTTGACTGTTGCCCACACTTACTTCCAGGCATATTCATTGGCATGTCTATACCAGGGTTGGATTATCATTATCCTTTGTGTTCCAAGTTGATTCTGCTCAGGCATTGCTTTGCAAAAGAAGCTGGTGAATAGCCAATAGCTTCTTCTGAACCATCGGTCTGTAACCATAGCTGATGTTTGCATCTTTACCTTGTAGGATTCAGATCTGGAGGGAACTTTAGAGATCATCTAGTCCAGCTACCTCATTTTATAGATGAGAAAATGAAGGCCTACCAAAGTCAAGTGGCTCATTTACTAAAGGCCGTGTAGCCAAGAAGTGGCAGGGGTGAGATTCAAACCCACATCTTCTAACTCCAAATCCTGTGCTCTTCCCATTTGACGGCATCACTGCATTCTCCTGCAAGGCTTCCTGCCTGATACATTGACTCAGAATGAATATCCCTTTGCCTGGTCTCTTCTATGCCAACTTGATCTTTTTGCTGTCATGGATTCAAGTCATTCCCCAGCTGTGGCTCATTGCTTCAAACTTGTCTGTTGTTTGAGGAACAGGACTAATCATAACTTATATTTGGATAGCATTTAACTGTTTTCAAAGTGCCTTTCTATATTTCATCTTATTCCCAAGAACTTTGGAATGTAAGGAAAAGTAAATACTGCTTAGGCATTTTGGAGGAGGAGGGGAGGTAAAAAAGAGAAAAAGAGGCATGTTCTCTCTCTGTCTCTCTCTCTCTCTCACTGTCTCTGTCTCTCTGTCTCTGTCTCTGTCTCTCACCTCCCTTCCTTTCTCCTCCTGTTCCTGCCACTCCTCTCTCATTCCCTCCCCTCCTTCCCCCTCTCTCCCCCCCCCCTCTCTCTCTCTCTCTTACCTTCCCCCTTCAACATTTGTTTTATTGTGTGATTCACAAAGAGCTATGAGTCATTTGGTGAATTGTCATGACAGCATCCAGATTTTAAAAAATGTTCCTCTGTAAGAAGTCACTTGTCTAGTCGGTCCCTTGTATCAAGATATTTTTTTCCCCTAGAACCTGAGAATCTCTAGTTTCATAGGAAAGAGGATCTGCCCTGCTCCTCCTTTTTTTTTTTAAGCACCATTGTCCTCCATGCCTGGATTGCACCCCTGAATCCCCTCTGCTCTTAGGATCTCTAAGCTTCCTTCAAGTCTCATCTTAGACACTCCCTCTTATAGGAAGTCTTTCCTTTGCTGGCCTCTTCTTCCTGAAGCTACTTTTGCCAGCAGGGTCCTCAAAAGTAATTTACTACAAGCCTATCCCCCCCACCTTATTTTACAGATGAGGAAATCATGACCAAGGGAATTTTAATTGACTTGCCCTTGGTCATACAGTTTTTGTTTTGTCTTCCCAATTCCAGGGCCTAGCATATAGCAGGTATTTAATATCCAGCTGTTGAATTGTATTCTATTGTTACTAAATGTTATCTCCATTAATAAATAATTATGATTTTACGGTTTGTAAAGCACTTTATGTATGCTATGTCATTTGATCCTCACAATAGCCTTATGAAGTTAGGGGCTATCCTCATTTTACAGATGAGGGAACTGTGGCTCAAAGAAATTAAATTACTTGCCCAGGGTCACACAGCTAAGAGGCAGGATTTGAACTCTGATCTTTCTGACTTCAAGTCCAGTACTCTACCCAGTGCCGTTTGGCTATAAATTCATGGATAGTATTTTACAACTTCAGCTCTGAAAACTGATTCTGAAGTTGTTTTATTCATATCAATCTTATATGTGGAAAGTTTCTCAGAACAAGGCACTCGTATTCCCACTGCCCCTTCTCTCCAGAATATTCCTATAGCAGCAGGGACTCCCTCTTTCTTTACACAGAGCAGGTAAGAGCAATAACTTTTTGTTTCAGGAATGTCAGAGCCGTTCTGTCTTAATAGACTCCTCATCCACTGTTGTTTCCACCTCTGGCATGGCTTTAGTGAATCTGCTAAAAGTCATTATTGGCTGTCACTTGGCTGTTGCATATGAAACCCTTGTATCATGAAATCATGGAACCTTAGAGAGGAAAAGACCCTCGGGCAGGAGATCCACCAGAGGATTCTAATGTATTTCTGTTTCCTTTGAAGCTGAGGAACTGGGGAGGCTGTGTCTCCCAGGGCAGGAGATCTGACGCATTTCAAATCATCCTTGCATCAGAGTATATAACAGACAGAAATTTCTATTCCTGATTTTAGGAAACTTGGAAGAACTATGAGAAAGCAACTGTTCTCTTCACTCCAAAATAAATCACAATAATAATGAACATGAATAATATGTATTTTTATGATGCTTTATACTTTTAAAAATATCCGTATGACAGCCCTGTGAGGTAGATGGAGATATGGACAGTGGTATTGTAGACCCATTTTAACAGTGAAGAAACTGAGACATGGAGAAGTTAAAGTTTTCTGGATTCTCAGTGGTGGCTGCCATATTTGTGAGCAAGTGTAGAATTTAAGAGTTGGAAGGGACCTGAGGTCATCTTATCCCAGAAATCCCTGAATAAAGAGTTGGACACAACTGCACAACAACAAAATCCTTCAGCTCATCTATAGTCAGAGACACAAAGTGGCAGTTCCTTAGTTTAGGCTCTAATCTACCATAATTATCCCAATAGGGGGGCACCTTTAAGACCACATTCTGATTTCGTTTTCAGACATATTTTGACCAAATCAAATCTGGGTTCTACAGCTACTAATGGCAACATGTAAAATCTTGAAAATTTCTCTCAGAGCTTCAAGATCAAGAACTGACAGATGATGACGCTCCTAGTCCCCTATAACTCTTCTCTATTCACTTTCAAACTACCCAAAGAGCCTGACCAAGTCTCAGGATCACTCACTTGTCAGCCTCATGTTCTCATCTCCCAATATGGAGCTTGTGAACCTCCAACTACCTATCATGAGGAATAACCATGTATCCTTTTCCCACATCCTTTACTTCCAGCCTTAGTTAACAGTTTACAAAAATCCTGGGCTGCTCAATTAACAATTAAGATGTGTTACGTCACTTACATAAATCAACTCAAAGCATTTTAAGAATATTTTATTTTTTTCCAATTAAATACAAAAATAATTTTTAACATTCATTTAAAATTATTTAATTTCCAAATTCTCTCCCTCAATCCTTTTTCTACCTCTTCCCTAAAATGGTAAGCAATTTGATATAGGTTATAAAAATGCAGCCATGCAAAACATATTACCCTATTAGTCACATTGTTAAAGAAGAAACAGAATGACAACAGCAAAAAAAAAAAACCTCACAAAAATGAAAAGTAGTTTGCTTTGATCTGAATTCAGAGTTCATCAGTTCTTTCTCTGGATGTGGATAACATTTTTCATCGTAAGTCCATTAGAATTATCTTGCTTAGATCATCATATTGCTGAGAATAGCTAAGTCATTCACAGTTGATCATTGTACAATATTGTTGTTACTGTGTACAACATTTTCCTGATTATTCTCACTTCATTTTGCATCAGTTTGTGTAACTCTTTCCAGGTTTTTCTGAAATCATCTTGCTCAACATTTTTAATAGCACAATAGTGTTCCATTGCAATCATACATCATATATCTTGTATGTCATTTGGTAAAAAAAAAAAAAGCAACATGAAGAAGGAAAAATTAAAAAATGATGCAATTGCTGGACAGGGACAATGAAAGGAAAAGGTCATTTATAGCAAGTACATTGACCAGGTTCCCAAAGAAATTATGAATGATGACCCAGACCTGCAAAGACTGGATGAAGAAGCCATTATTACAGATTACAGAAAAGACGTGGTAGCCCTAAAGAAATCTGTATCTCAGAAGGTTGTTGCAGCTATGCAAGTATGAGCTGGAGATAAACTAGCTCCAGCTCAGTATCCCTGCCCTCAAGGAGCTTACAGTCTCTTGGGGGAATAACAGGGTGCTGGAAAGATAATTGAGAGGAAGAAAGGGGAAGGAGGGCACCAAGCTGGCTGTAATGATCTACCTTTACCCTCTAGAGTTCCTGTTACTCCAGAGGGAAGGCTGCTTAGTGAATGAATTGAACTCATAGGGCAGATGGTGACTAGAGCCCAGGAAGCTTTGGGTATGTGGATTAATAATTCAGATGGAGGTCGAAGTCTATTTTTTCTATGAGTAAAAGCAGCTAAAATCTTATTCCAGTTAGGCAGAATAACACTGATCAAAAGAGAAAAGAGAAAGGGAAAGAGAGAAGGTGAAACCACTACAAAATACCAGTTTCTGAGAAAATGGAATTTCTCAATGTCGGTGATGGAGTCTTTGTTCACACGCAATCAGCCTGGGCTTCTCAAAGTAGCTGTCTCAGTCCCACAGCGTAAGAGAAGAATGTAAGCACTATGGAATTTTGTTTGTGTGATTTTTGTCAGACTGTTAAAGGGGACTGAAGAACAACAACAAAATCTTTTCACTGATCCATTGTCAGAGAATTTAAACTGCAGGTTCTGGATTGAGGCTCTGATCTACCATAATTATCCTAATAGGGAAGCACCTTTAAGACCTTATTCTGGTTTAGTTTCAGGACGTATTTTGACCAAATCCGATCTGGGTTTTATAACTGCTAATGACAACATGTGAAATCTCAAAAATTTCTGTCAGAGCTTCAAGATTGGGAACTGACACGTGATGACGCTCCTAGTTTCCTATAATAGAGGAATGAGTTTGCATTGAAAGTAACACTAACTCCCACCTCCTGCTAAGTACCACTTAAATACTCATCATTAAGTGGGCCAATCAAAATGCCTTTGCCCTTATATGGAAGTCGCTTAACTCCCGGTCTTTAGAAGGAAGCTTGAATGAAGGCAGACCCACTCAATGCTTTAAGCTACCTTGCTGTGTGGAGGCAAAGGCTTTTAACTTTCTTCTGCTCATCGTTTCCATTGACTGGCGCGCAGAGACATAGCCCTGTGTCTGAACAACTCCTTCCCAGACTTTGCGGTTGAAGAATTGGTTCAGATGTACACCAGTTCTCTAAGTTCCGACTTGGAAAGGAAGAGGGATATCACAGGACCCAAAGAAGTGTCCATTGAGACTTCAGCAACCCACCCTGAAGTGGAAGCCCCTTGTTCTTTACCTTCTGAAGAGTTTCGTTCACTGCCGGATGAGCTCTCAGAACGCTTGGGAGGGATGCAGCACCAGCTGGAAAGGTCCTGCAGATATGACCGTCCTGCCTCAGTGAAGCAAGGCACAACGTTGGCGACAATAGAGATGCCGACGTGGCACACCGCCGAACCAGACTCCTTGCCTGCTGCCCTTCCTGCAGTTGAGGAAGAGGTAGAAGACAGAAGGGATGCTGTTGGCCCTTGCAAGATTAGAACGAGAGTGGGTGCGCTTCCAGGTGAATAGCAACCCCACATCCGATGATGTGAAAGCCCTGGCCGCTTAGCTGGACCTCCCCGCTAGCCAGGTCCATAACTGGTTCCAAAATGAGAGGAAGAAATACAATAAATGGTTTGCACACTTGCAGGATGGAGCTGACCCAGAGAGACTGCATGTCTTGAGGAAGGGCTGGTGTCTGAGATCAAGTACCATGGTGGAGTATCTTCTGGAGAAGTAGAACGAAGTTTAGCTGGAGAACCTAAGATACCTTGTATGAAGGCTTAAAATCTTGTATGTCATTTGATCACATAAAGCAACATGGAACCATATCCACTGTGAAAAATTAAAAAAAAAAAAAGATAGGAGGAGCCCCAGGTTGTGAAAAGCTAAAAAGGGCAAAGAACTTCCCTCTCTGGGCCCCAGTTTCCTCATTTATGGTGTTTGGACTAGATGATCTCTGAAGTTCCTTCTGGTCCTAAATCTATAATCCTATGACCCATGGGTTTAAATCCCAGCTAGCCTGTTACCAGTTATGCCACTACCTACATGACCTTGGAGAAATCATTTTACTTCTCTGACACTCAGTCTCCTCATTTGTAAAATGAGTCTACTCAGTCTATATCCCAAAGAGATTTAAATAAAAAAGAGGGAAATGGACTTATTTGAAGAAAAATATTTATAGCAGCTCTTTTTGTGGTGGTAACTAATTAGAAAGTGAGAGGAGGCCCATTAATTGGGGAACGGCTAAACAAGTTGTGGTATGTGATTTTAATGGAATATTATTGTTCTGTAAGAAATGAGGAACAGGATGATTTCAGAAAAAAACTGGAAGATTTATGTGAACTGATGCAGAGTGAAACGAGAAGGACTGTACACAGTAACAGCAATATTTAGGATGAAGAACTGTGAATAATAGCTATTTTTCAGTGATACAATGATCCAAGACAATTCCAAAAGAGTTCATGATGAAAAATGCTATCTGCCTACAGAGAAAGAATTGCTAGTGTCTAAATACAGACCAAAGTGTACTAGTTTTCTCTTTCTTTCTGTTTTGCACCCTACGAAATGACTCATATGAGAATATGTTTTACATGATTGCACATGCATAACCTATATCAGACTGCTTGCCCTACTAGGGAGAGAGAAGGAGAGGGAGGGATAAAATTTGCAACTCAAAACTTTAAAAAAAGAACATTAAAAGTTGTTTTTACATATAATTGGGTTGAAAATAGATTATCATTTTTTAAAAATGAAGCAGTTTACTTGGCAATTTTTAAGGGCCGTTCCAGCTCTAAGTAAGTCCTGTGATTCCTATGAATTCAATTGCTAATTTGAGTTTTAACTGCCTTTCAAGATATTTGCTTTCCTTTATAATTCTATGTTTTTTATTTTATGTATTTAAAAACATTACTCTGAGAAGGGGTCCATAGGCTTCTTCAGATTGCCAAGGGGGTTTGTGATATAAAAATGTTAAGCATCTGTACTAGATCTCTAAGCATTTTTTGAAACAAAATGCAAAACTGGTTAATTGGATGTCACTAACAGTAGCCTGCCATTTCATCTTCCAGTTAACCAGAGAAACAAAAAATGCTAGAGCTAAAAGGGACTAGAGACTTTCTAATATTTTTTTCTAATATCATGTTTTCATACCACAACCCCCCTTGGCAGTCTGGTGAATGTGAGACATGATTGAAATGGCTGAATAACAACAACAACAAAAAACCCAGCCTTCATGCCTGTGTTAAGGGGCCGTCGTGCATGGCTTCTAACTAACCTCTGGAGAGTTGGGATTTGGAGATCTTGGGGAATATAGGACAGTAATCTGGGGCAGTAAATATCTCATAATTGGGGGCCCAGGACTAGGTTGAACTCACACTTGCTGGTAACTGTGTAACTTCATTCCAATATGGTGGCACATTAGGAAGTTATCCTGTGTATCTAGTCTATGTAGGACTCTGTCGGTTCTGAGTCCAAAGTTACATGAGCCTTGTAGAGCCTCTGGCTTTCCAAGATTCCCTTGAGATTCCCTCAGGATCTTGTTTTTCACTAGGGCTAATCTGAAAAACCACTTCCAGCTCAGGGTTGCTAACAGTTTGGAGTGTTACTCTTCCAAGATAGCATTTGCATATGAACAAATACCTCTAAAACTTTGTTCTGGAAGGGGAGAGTAACGTGAGAATTTCATTTACTGGGCAGGGCTAGGATGGGAGATATTTTCAGAATATGTGGGAAAGGGAAAAGTGATCTTTTCTCGCTGACCTTACAATCCCACCAGCTGCCTACTCAATCTGCAAATAGCACCAGCCTTTGTGGGGTGTAGAAAGTTACATAAGTCTAGGACACATGAACCACAGTTAGGGTAGACTCTTCTCTTCTCCATCTGGCAGCAGCTGGCAAAAGCCAGGAACTATCAGACCCTGTAAAGGTCAGAAAACCACATAGCAGCATCTTTATTCTCTCCTGTTGAAGAAGATACATCCTACTTTTCTCTAAGGCTAAACTCCCTGTCTGTGCCCTTGATCCCACTGACTCCTGACTTACCCAGGACCTTGCCCCAGCAGCCATTCCTTCTCTGTTAAGCATCTTCACCTTTTTTTTTTTCCATTACTAACAAATGTACCCAGGTCTTCCTATCTTAAGGTCATTCTGTCATCCTTCTACCCCATCCAGCTACCAACCCATTTCTTTCCTCCATTCAAGGCCAAACTTCTGCAAAAAGTTGTCTATTTCTGATGGCTTCACTTTCTCATCTTCTCAGAATAATCCTCTGCTGCAGTCATTGCCCTGAAATTGCTCTCCATTAGGCCATCCATGACCTTCAAAGAACCAATGCAATGTCTTTTTGGGGGGTCAATTTTTGTTGATTTTTTTGGTTGCCTTTTTTGTAGCCATTCACACTGTTGCCTCTCCTCTCTTTCTGGAACCTTCTTTTGTATGATGATAGATTTGGAGATAGAAGGGATCTCTGAGGCCACATAGTCCTACTTCTTAATTTTACAGATGAAGAAACTGAGTCCCAGGGATATTGAGTAGTGACTCCAAAGTCATACAATAATCGCCGGGGTGGGATTTAGATCTAGACACTCTGACCCCAGAGCCCTTGTTCTTGCCATTGAAGCACATCTTCCTAAGCATGGATATGCCCAAGGCTCTGATCTGGATTCTTTTTCCTCGCCCCTTTTTTCTCTCCCTCTCTTTTCCTCCTCCTTTTTTGTCTCCCTTGGTGATCTCAATTCTCCTCCATTCAGATGTGAGATCCTTCAAGGCAGGAACTATATTTTTTTCTTTGTTTATTGTTGTAGCTGTTGTTTTGTATCCCTGGTGCTTAGCATAGTTCCTGGCACATGTAAGTGCTTAATACATGCTTGTTGATTGATTGACCATCTGCTCTCATAAATTGATTTATCACTGATACATAGATAGCACCCCACCTCATATCTAGTCCCAATGTCTTCCCTCATCTTCAGCAAAGTTTGGAGATGAGGAATGTTTGGGAGGTAGGAGTGAAGTCTTGGATATTCTGAATTTCAGGCATCCACAGAGCATCCAGATGTAGGAGATGCCCTGATTGAAGGTCAGGTCATTGGATCTGGCTGTTTCAGGGGTTTTTGGTGAGTGATCCATGAGAGAGAAGTTTCAGGAGAGTGAATGGGGCAGAGACCCTTACAAGGGAATGAAGATAGTGAGAAGTGGGGAAGTAGAGATAACAGAGACTGGCAATTCTTTTTTTGCAAAAGTTTGTCCATGAAAGGGAAAAACAATATGGGATAAAATTCATGAGATGGGAAGTTTTTGCTTTTGTTTGATTTAGAGAGCTGAGCATGTTCATAGGTAGATGGGAAAAAAAGCATAATTAATAGGGAAAAATTGAAGAGGCATGCCAGAGAACAACTATAACAGAGGTAGCAAAAACATTTTCATACCATTTTACAGATGAAGAAATCAAGGATCTGAGAGGTTAAGTGATTTGCCCATGCTCTCACTCATAGGATGTGTGGTAGTATGACTGCTGGAGCAAGATCCTGGGCAAGGCAAGGAGTTGATGGGATCAAGGGTACAGATAGAGGGCTTAACCTTGTCGAGAAGTAAGCCATGCCTTCTTCCCTATGAGGGAAGGAAGTGAAAACAGCAAATGATGCAGAGTGGTTGTCTGACCTTTATAGGGTTTGATGGCTCCTGGCTCTTGCCAATTCCTGCCAGATGGAGAACTGAAGGGTCCATCCTAGCTATGGCTCAACATAATCTTCCTTCTGGACTTCTGTGACACTCTATGCCTTACAGAGGCCAGTTCTATTCATAGATTGAGTAGGCAATTGGTGGGATTTGAGGATCACAAAGAAAAGATCCCTTTCCTACACACACCAAAAATATCTCTCCTCTTGGCCCTTCACAGTCATTGAAATTCTCACTTTATTCTCTTCTTTAGATCAGAGCTTCGGAGGTGTTTGTTAAATTGCAAATGCTATCTCAGTAACATACAAAGCTTTTACCAGTTACCAGCTTGAAAATGGTTTTGCAGATTAGCTCTAGTAGAAAACAGTGCCCTGAAGAAATCAACAGAGAATCGAGGCTTCTGGGAGCCAGAGTCAATATAGGGTCCATGTTGTTGGGAGCTTAAAACCATCAGAAATTTGGAGACCTAGGAATCCTTGTGGTGCAGGATGTCTTTTTTTTTTTTTTCCTTTGCCTAGGCAATGGGGTTAAGTGACTTGCCCAAAGTCACACAGTTAGTAAGTGTCAAATATCTGAGGCTGGATTTGAACTCAGGTCCTCCTGACTCCAGGGCTGGTGCTCTATCCATTGCGCCACCTAGCTGCCCCCAGCAGGATGTCTTCTGAGTGTGTCTCACCATCCTGTGATGTGACATTAAGTACGAGTTTAGCTCAGCCCAGGACCAATTACTGCATATTCATCATCTTGCTGTCTTAAACTCTCCACAATCTCTACCACCAGTTCCCTGGTGTTTGGAGCAAAAAACCAGGGAAGTTTATACCACTCAATCAATCATTATAAGACCCTGGAAGATAGGGACCTTCATCAAATGGTTCTCCATCCATCTGATGGCTGGCAGATTCCTGAATTTTCTTCTTTAGGTACTTGTGATTTGGTCCCCATAAGAGCTGAAAAGTCTTTTTCTCTGCCACCTTTCCCCAAACTCTCATCCCTTTCCAGTTGATCCCTCTCCCTCTGCCCTTTACTCCTTTATAGGGATGTCTATCTTTCTCTACCCTCCTATGCCATTGTGCTTGCTGGAATCTAAGCTGTATTATTATCAGACTACATCTCTTTTTTCATTCAGACTTCATACATACATCTCTTTATTGAAGAACAATATTGACTCCAATCTTGACAATTAGAACCAAAATGACAAGCACATTCTTCTGAAGTCACAAGGTTGCTTATGAGGCTTTTTTTTTTTACAATGTAAAACACTGAGAATGTAAACATAGGAACCATAAAATGTTATGACATCCTTGAGATCTTTCCACCAGTTTTTTATCTCTTCCCCCCTTAAACCTATAAAAACCTGAGGCTGTCCCATTTAGAATGGAAGCAGTGTGCAGAATGATCTGCTTCCCTTTGTTTAAACAAATACAATCTCTTGGTTTACATGATTTTACTTGGTCTGATTTTTTAAAACATCATTTCATGCTGTTCCTAGCTTTTGGCCCTCACAGAAATTTGGTTCTCTCCAAAGATCACATTCCTGGTCACCCTAATGCCACATATCAATATTTCTGTTTCCCTTGATATACTTGGCAGGAGGAGGAATTGGTTTATTCATTGTTCCTTACTATGACTTCCAGACCCTCAGCCACCCTCATTCTTCAGCATCTTCTTTTAGATTTGTTCTATTCATCTTTACCTTCATCTTTATCACTCTATCCACATCCTTATTCCCCCAGAACATTCTCCTTCCTTTCTAGAGGAGTTAGGGACCCATATTGTAATCAACCCCAGCCTCTGCCACAGTCTTTGGATATTTCAATATACATATCAATGTCCCTTCAAACACCATGTCCTCCCAGTTCATCAACCCTCCCAATTCTCAAGACTTTAATCTTGACTTGACCTCAGCTATCCTCAGGGATGGCCATACATTTCAAAATCTCTGTACTTCTATATTTCTGAGAAAGTGGTTTCCCTTCTTTTTATAGAGATCATCCCTTCTACGAGTGGTCTTGATTTTATGCCCTCATCTCCTTAAGGTATTTATTTGCCCCACACATTATTCTCTTCCCCTTTCTTCTCTTCAATTTCTCCCTATCTACTGACTCCTTTCTTGCTCCCCACATACATCTGTTTAGGTTTACCTCAATGTTAGAAGTAAAACAAAAGCCCAAACCTTTCATCTGACCCTCTTATCCTTTCAGGCTATCATACTATGTATTTCCTCCTTTCATTTGCAAGTTTCTGGAAAGAGTGCCAACACTCTTTTCTCATCACTTACTCAATTTTTTCAATCACTTACCACCAAGTTTCTGAGTCCATCATTCTAATGAAACTGTACTCTTTAGAGTGATGGCACTCATAGAAACTTGATTCAGTGGTCTCTCAATCTTTTAAAAGTGTTATTCTTTTAAAAAATCAATTTTTATTGATAGCTTTTGTTTTCATATCACTTATATTTCTCAAAGTATCCCTTCCATCTCCTCATCTCCTGTAAAAGACAGAATTCAAAAGAAAAAAAATACAACAAAACCAGCCAACATATCAAAAAAGTTTGACATTTTAAGCAGTTTTTTATAGCCGTAATCTCCCATCTCCTTTCAAGGAATGGGGATGGGGAAGTGCCATTTCACATCCCTAAGTGGAGAAATGAATTGAATACTGGGCCTGGAGTCAGGAAGACCTGAGGTCAAATTTGACCCCAAACACTTTTCTAGCTATGTGACTCTGGCCAAGTCACTTAATCATTATTTGCCTCAGTTTCCTCAAATGTAAAATGGGAATAATAATAGCACATATGTCTCAGGCTTGTTGTGAGGATCAAACAAGATATTATCCATCAAGCTTTTAGTACAGTGCCTGGCACTTGGAAAGAGCTTAATAAATCCTTTTTTTCCTTCCCTCTTTCCCTCCCTTTTTTCCTTTCTTCCTTCCTTCTTTGGGGCCATGACTGGTCTTTGTAGTTGTACAACATTCAGTTTCAATTTTTTTTATTGTTGTTGTTCTTTCTATTTATATTATCATAGTCATTGTGAATATTGTTTTCTGGGTTTTGCCTTAATTCATATAAGGCTCCCCATGCTTCTCTCTAATCATCATATTCATTGTTTCCTATAGCACAATAATTTTCCATTATATTCATGTATGAGAGTTTGTTTAGCCATTCCCCAGTAGGTTGTTAATGGGGTAAGTGATTCCTGACATTTTAATTCTTAGAGAAATACTGAACACTGATGTGCCATAGGGATTCCCTCTCCCTTCTCTTATCCTTTGCATTCCTTAGCTAATTAGGGGGCCATGGCCATAGCATGTTACTAATGATGGCTTATGCACAAGAAGTGATATAAGAAATAGCATCTAGGAAATAGATAATTGAAAAAGGATGTGGAGAATCATGTATCAAAAGTGAGAGATAATAGTCTATGCTAGTATCCATAGAGTGCCAAAAATGACTGATAGAAAGACCAGTGATATGTTGGGCAGTCTCTAAGGAGTATTTATGGGAGGACATCAACAAATATCCCACATGATGAAACATGGATGGGTTTTGATTTGTATCTTGGAGGGTGGGGCAGTAACATTTCTGAGATCACAGTTTCATTGAAGTATAAATATGGATATGGAGTAGTAGGGAGAGATGGTTCTGTTGCATAATAAATATGTCAGTGACAGGTATTAATGGTATCATCCCTTCTTTATTAATTATGGTGATCATTAGCACAAACAATACTGATGCCACCCTTTGTATTTTGATAATTGTCTCTTAACAGATAGAAGTTTGAAAGCAAATGATGGCAATTCAGGGATGGAAATGTCAGGAGGGTGGGGCATCATGCCTTTGTTGACATCTGACTCCTTTGTACAGGCAATCAGCCTTTCTTTGGATTGTAGGAACCCTGTCCTAAATTAGGCTTCATTACTGTCAGCACTGGGGCTACCTCCCAGATGTCCTTTTTTGTTTTCACACTCTATCAAGTGTCTGCCTGATGGGTGCCGGGGAGTTTTGTTCTAACAAAAGATATTGCCTGAAAAGGCTCCATGAAAATACAATATATGGACGTCAAACTCAAGTTCGATGTTGTTACTCAAGAAAACCAACCAACATTCTAGGTAGAAGGCTCCAAGTACTGCAAGAAGTGTGTCCTTCTCTTCATGAAATTCATGACCCTTAAATAGCTACAAATAAGTGGAGAACAGTACTCCTTCTGGTTTTATCTCTCTTGGTGGAAACTCAGTTTCCCTGCTTATAAAATGTGAGGAAATTGGACAAGATGGCCCTTCAGGTCCCTTTCACCTCTAGATCCACAAGTTCAATATATTACCCCTCTGAACTCATGCAGTCACATCAAACCCCTGGGTCTCAGTTTCCTTACCTGTAAAACGATCAGTTGGATTAGTTGACCTCTTAGATTTCTTCCAGGGACCTTATGTGATTCTCTTGATCTCATTTGATCAAATCTAATGCTTGGATAACTTTGTTTGACAGCCCACTGATAATTTAAAATCTAATTAGGCACAAAACCAGTAGGCATACTTGCCAAGGCATTTGCCATCATGAGGAGATTCAGCATGAAGTATCAATTGAAGAGGGATTCCCTATAAATGATAGGATCCTCTAGAAGCTCCTGTTTGCAGATGATATTGTGCTAGTTGTGGCAAGCTCTGACACATTGGAGAGCTTCTTCAGTGAGATTCTTAATTAGTCAAAATAGTTTGATCTAACTATCCACGCAGGGAAAACCCTAGATGAAGACTGTCCACTGTCTGGTCTATGAAATGAAGTTGGATGAACAACTCCTAAAGCTGGTCCATCAGGGTGTATACCTGGAATAAATAGAGTAAGTGAGACCTGGAACTGAATAGTTGGGCTAGGATCCATTTTGGAAATTGCGTGATGCTTTTAAAGGTAACCCAAGAATTAGCCCCAAAACAAAATCCTAACTTTTTGACATCAATATTCCTCCAGTGATGCTATGTGACTACAAATAATGGAATACTAAATTTGCCCCCAAAATCAAAATAATTGGTCATCAAGAGGATAATGGACGCAAAGTAGATTTCAGTAAGTGCTGAAGTGTTTTCAAAAGGTTAGAGTTAAAATTGGAGGGAATTGATACAGGAACATTGCCTATAATGGTGCTATTTAAACAAAATCTAGGTTACTGAAATCTCTGAATTTTCCAATCTGTGAAGATGCCAGGGCTTATGGAATCCACAACATATTTCACATCTCTTCTTTTCTTTGAGCTCACACAGGCACCACCCAAGGCCACACCCCCATCACCTTTAGCCTGGATTGTTGTAACAGCCTAATTGTTTTCCTTACATCAAGTCTCACCCCACTCCAAGTCATCTTCCCTACAGCTACCAAATTCTATTTCTAAAGTGCAGGTTTGACCATGTTATGCTCCCTTGATCAAGAAGATTCAATAGTCTCCATTGTCTCTAGTATCAAATATAAGCAACTTTGGCCTTCAAAGCCATTTACAAACTGATTCTACCCTCCCTTTCTCCATCATCTACTATGTTCCAGCCAACAGTTGCTCATACATGATATCCCATCTTCCATCTCCATGCTTTTGCACTGGCCATCTTGTATCCTTTACAGAATTCCTATTCCTTTAAAGCATAGCTCAGGTACCATCTCCTGCCTTTCCTGATTTCCCACTCTCTCTCCTTCACTATGATGAGTGCATTCTCTCTCTCTGAATTTTCCTTGTATTTACTCCGTATATGTTTGTGCATCCTTATCCACAATCATCTTGTTTTCACCCTGTAGAATAGAAGCATCTTTTTTTTTTCTTTTTAGGCAATTGGGGTTAAGTGACTTGCCCAGGGTCACACAGCTAGTAAGTGCCAAGTGTTTGGTCTGAGGAGATTTGAATTCAGGTCCTCCTGACTTCAGGGCTGGTGCTCTATCCACTTTGCCACCTAGCTGCCCCTAGAAGCATCTTAATGGCAGGGATTGTTTCCATTTCCTAGGCACTCAAATGCTTGTTGAGCTGCAGAAGAGATTCAACTCATGGCCCTTGTCGGCTGGTGCATGGCGCCAATCAGCTGAAATGCATTTCCACATTTGAAACCAGGGTGTAATTGAGCAAGTATCAGCAAGTCTCACTCTTCAAGCTGTGTGAGTGACCTTAGGCAAGTCCCCTAACATTTTCTGAGACTCAGTGTGCTCATTCATAAGGTGAGGATAACACTGTTACTTACATTTGCTACCTCACTGGGTTGTTTTGGTGAAAATTCTTTGAAAACCTTAAAGTGTTATATAAATTTAAGCTACTGTTATTAAAAATAAATTTTTTTTAGTCCTAGCCAAAAGTCTTTCTCATATATCGCCCCTTTTTATTTTTTAAGCTGCCAAAGACAGAACCACCCAGCCAAGGAGGTTTTGTCAGACTAGGACTACACTTACCTTTACGTTATGGGTGGACTAGCCACAGAGGGCATTGCTAATCCTAACCCAACAATACAAAGAAGAGGAAGGTATTGGCAATGCATCATGAGTTAGAAGCACATGTGCTGGACAGAAAGTCAGATCGGGGTTCTAGTCTCTCTTCCGCCATCCCGTCACAAGATGACCTTGGGTCTTGGGCTCTTTGCCAAATGAAGGGATTGGAAGAAATGAACTCCAAGTTCTAAAAATTCCTGTGGTTCTGGGAGGCAATGGCCTTATGCCAGCTACTGTGACTCAATGTATTTCATGGGTCAGATAATCTAAGAGAAATGTCTCGAGTTTGGATGGACTTCAGAAAAAGAACAAAACTTGTCTAGTCTCCCTGTAGCCAGAATGCAGCCAATCAGCAGTCAGAGCAGGGTTGGGAACATGAGGGCAAATATGTTATGCATGCTTTTGGCACTTGGAAGCTTGGTGGGATGGAAAGAGAACTGGTCCAAGATCTTGGAGCTCTGATTTCAAGTCCTAGTTCTGCCATTTCCTTGCTGTTTGACTTCCGGGGTACAGGTGTTTAAACTAAAAAATGAGGTGGAGTTGGACAAGATGGTCCCTTTCAGGTCAAAATCTAGGATTCCTTCCATTTCAATGATCCTATATATACACTGAGAGGAAGCACAGAGTGGAAATTGGGCTGGAGATTTAGACTCAGAAAGACACTGACTTATGTGCTGCCTCTGACACATACTAGCTATGAGACCAGGGACATGTGTTTGATCCTTCAAGTCCTTCAGGCAACTCTCCAGTTGTTCATAGACAAATTACCAATCAGTACTGTGGAGTTTCTACCCCAGGGGTTCTCCACATAATTAAATGACAAGTCCAGACCATACATAGACCAGGATACAGTAGAGAATGTGTTCTCTCATTAGCTCTTGGAAAGGCAAAGAGCAAACACCCTCTATGACACTAAGAAGAGTGTTGAAGGCCATCTCCAGTCATCCTGATCTATATCCCTCCACTGGAGGCTCCAGAGCCCAGATGGCTCCAGAGGAGAAAGTGAGGCTAGTGACTTTGTACAGCCCTCCTTCCCTTAAATCCAATTCACTTACATGTCATGGTATCACCTCCCTGATGTCATGGTCCTTTTTGAGAATGAAGGACAAACAAGAAAGAGAGAGTCTGTTAAAAACAGCCCCTAGAGATTTCTAAGGACTCTCATAAGTGTTTCAGCCCAACCTAAGGTGACCTTCCCAACAAGAGCAGAAAGCAGAATGTGAATTCTGCAGTGAGGTGATGGCTGCTCATTGGATCACCTTATCAGGAGAGAAAAAGAATGAAAGTGGAGTTAATGTGCCAATGACCTGCACTCAGGACTATCATTGTTCTGAAATAATTCCCTTCATCATTAAATAATTTATTTTTTTATTCAATAAACTTCCAACTATTTAATTCAATTCAACTCAATGTGCATATATTAAGTTTTTTCTGTGTTCTAGGAACAGCACTAGGCATCAAAGAAACAAAAACAAAAAATGAGATCATCCTTGCCTGCAAGGAGATTACGTCCTATTGACATTTACAAAAAAATAATGAAGATCCTTTGTACACACAGTAAAGTACTGAGGGAGGTGAAATATTGATTGATTGAGAATAAGTCTCTCGGTAGTGGCCAGGCTAGAAATGTAGACGCCACTCGCAGACCCAATCCCACTGCTGACTGGCCCACAGACTTTGACCTGCTCTATTTTTGACCTGGGCCAGTTCACTCTTCATTAGGCAGCCTGGTGGCTGGGTCCTGAGACACAAAATTTAGATAAGATCCATTCTTCTGTGTGCTTAATAAATATTTTTTTCAATCTCTTATTGATCAGATTGGCTAATCTGACAGAAATGGAATATGACAAATGTTAGAGGGGATGTAGAAGAATTGAGACACTAATGCACTGTTGGTGGAGATGTGAATTGGTTCAACCATTCTGGAGAACAATTTGGAACTATGCCCAAAGGGCTATAAAACTATGCCCTTTGATCCAGCAATACCACAAGTAGATCTGTATCCCAAAGAGGTCATAAAAAAGAGAAAAGGACCCACCAAAAGGAAAAGGACCTAGATGTACAAAAATATTTATAACAGCTCTTTTTGTGGTAGCAAAGAATTGAAAATTGAGGGGATGCCCATCAATTGGGGAAAGGCTGAACAAGTTGTGGTATATGATTATGATGGAATACTATTGTGCTATAAGATATGATGAGCAGGATAGTTTCAGAAAAACCTGGGAGGACTTAGATGAACTAATGCAAAGCAAAGTGAGCAGAACCAGAATATTGTATGCAAAAACAGCAATATTGTAATGATAATCATTGGTGAAAGACTTAGCTACTCTGATCAATACAATGATCTGTGACAGTTCCAAAACTCATGATGAAAAATGCTATCCACCTTCAGAGGAAGAACTGTTGAACTCTGAGTATACATTGAAGCATATTTTTTCACTTTATTTTTCTTGCTTAAAAAAATATGGCTATGTTTTCACAGCACTTCACATCTATAATGGGTATCATATTAATTGCCTTCTTAATGGGTGAAGGAGAAGTTAATGGGAGGGAGAGGATTTGGAAATCAAAATTTTAAAAATAAGTTTAAAAATAAAGAAACTTTTTCATTCATCTCCCCTTGTAAACATCAAGCTTACAACAAAATAATGCATATGAAGTGTCTTGTCAAACCTAAAGTGCCCTTGAAATATCAGCTGTGATTATTATTATTAATTATTGTTATTAAAATCTAGTAGGATAGGACATATAACAAAGAATTGTAAGAAATGATAGATGCATTTAAGAGGTGAAAACAACTAGGTGGCATGGTGGATAGAGTGCTGGGCCTGAAGTCAGGAAGACTCATTTTCCTGAGTTCAAATCTGACCTCAGACACTTACTAGCTGGGTGACCTTGGGCAAGTCACTTAACTCTGTTTGCCTCAGTTTCCTCATCTGTAAAGTGAGCTGGAGAAGGAAATGGCAAATCACTCCAGTACCTTTGCCAAGAAAAGCCCAAATGGGATTATGAAGAGTCAGACGTGATTGAATGACAACAACAACAGAAAGAGTGATATGTGAGGTGGGTTGAGGGTGAGGGAAGGTCATTACAATTTTGAGTCTGGACTATAATTTGATTTCAACTAGACCAATAAAAAGTATTTTTTGTGACTTAACACGAGGTGATTGTTTCAGCCTCTGCAAATTAATACTGTCCAATTTATCCTTTCATCTTCACTCAGGGTAATATATAGAGTGATCCATTATTGAATTGGCAGCATCTCCCATATCTTGTGTCACCCATAAGTATGAGGGGGGAAAACCCTTTTGTTCATTTCAAATCAAATTTGTAATTAATAATGCATGTTAATTAAACGGTGCACAAGACCTTGAGGTCTTGCCTTACCTTTAATGGCTGGACTTTTTGCTATTTCAGTTGGGGAGTTACACAGAGTTACCTTGGCTGAAGCACATTGTTCAGAATTATCAAAGCACTGGTCAGGGAAATACCTGGGTTTTCAATGTATTAGTTAGGCCAAGGCCCTTCAGATTTTCTGGAAGGGCAGGATTGCTTGGAGGACAGCAGATTCATTCAGATATCAGTATAGATGCATCCTGTGACTGAAATCAGCTGGGTGGCCAGTTTCTGAGCTCTCATCCTTGATGTGTTTGTAGGAAAGATTAAAAAAAAAATTCCCAATTAAGATTTTCCATTATAGTTGAGCTAAGTTCCAGCTTCTCTTTCTCTGGCCAATCTAGAAATCCTAAATTGGAAGAATAAATGACAAGTAAGGAGCAGTCATCTGGACAAGATCTATAAATGTTAAATTGAATAAATAATAAGTGTTTATTAAGCTCCTATTATGTTCAAGGCACTGGGGAATATGAAGATGAATGGGACGAGCCTTTTTGTGTTTAATAATAACAATAATAGCATTTATATAGCGCTTTAGGGTTTGCAAAGAATTTTACATTTATCTCTGCCGATTGTCATTGTCTTGGCTTTGGAGAAGAGGAGACTGAAGCTGAGTTAGATTAAATGACTTCTCAGGGTCACACAGCTGATAAGTGTCTGAGGCAGGATTAGAACTCAGATCTTCCTGTCTCCAAGTGCTCTATCCACTGTACCACCTCGATGCCTCTTTTTCTTTGTATGTATTTTGTATTTATTTATGTATATATGTGTCATTTCCCTCCCCCTGCTCCCCAAGTAAAATTTAAATTCCTTGAGGGCAGGGATTTTTTCATCTTGGTCTTTGTACCCCCAGTGCTTAACATGGTGCCTGACCCTGAGATACATATCAAAGCTTTGTTGAATTTCAAGAGAGGAACATGCTGATTATTTTGAGGAATCTGCTGTTCCATTAATGTGAGTACCCTCTTCAAGGTAAGGTGAGGAGATACAAATTGAAGCAAAAAGCAAGACGGTCCCTGCCCTCAAGGGGTTTACATTCTAATAAGAGAAGACAAGGGCAGAGGGATATGATGTTGACATCCAAAATGTCAGAAGCACAGCCAGGAGGGGAATGAGGGTTGGGCATCTTGGGCCTCTCACCAAAAATGGAGGCTCCAGAAGGAACTCCTTAATGGGAGAAGGGAGATGGCATGGTGGAGGGATATTCTACTGTGAGAAGGGATAGATGGGTGAGAGGGCCCCAGGAGCTGAGGCATGGGGCTGACATATATAGGGTGTGCAAAGTACTTCACTGTTATCTTATTTGATCCACTGATGCAGATTCCACGCCTTCTATGCCATCTCATTCTGTGTAATTTTTATCTACATCTTTCTGTATAGCTTCCCAAGTCACTCTGACCACTGCAGACCTTCAACTCCTTAGTCATTGGACAATGATTATAGGATCAAAGTGTCATAATTTTGCAGCTAGAAGGTACTTTAGAAATCATCTATTCCAACCCTCTCATTTTTATAAATGAAGAAAATGAAGCCCACAGAATGGAGATGTCTAAGATCACACAGGTGTTGAGTAGAAGAGCCAGGATTAGAACCTAGGCTTGTATTCTTTCCCACTGCACCACGAACACATTAAGAGCACCAAGCCAGGACACAAATAATTACAACACAAAAAATATATGCGCTCTTGTTTAGGGGGTTGGGCAATGAACGATGATCCAACAAAGGAGACTTGGACAGAATGGTTAGACAGGCAGGGGGTCAACTATAAAAGAGCAATGTCATAGAAGGCAAGGAAAGTGAGAATACCCAGGAGAAGGGGAGTGGTGGAGAGTGTCAAAAGATGAGGAAGAGTAAAAAAGCAAAATGAGAATGAGGAATGAGAAGAGAACACTAGATTAGCAGTCAAGGGATTATTGGAGACCTTGGAGAGAGGTCACCACCTTGAGGTTGCAAGGAGTTAAGAAATGATGGCTTAGTAAGCTACTAGATACAAGGAGTACAAATAACTATTTCTAGGAGTTTGGCGATAAAAGTGAGGAAAGCTACAGGGTGATAATTGATGAGATGGAAGGGTTAAATGAGTTAAAATTGGGGAACTGAAGCCTCAAGTAGAAGAACTGGCCTCAGTAAGGGTAAGGTCACCTCTTCCTCAGAGCTTGGAGCAAGAGTAGCTAAAGATGGTATCTTTATGTAAGAGACTATGCAGCCATTCTTGGCTTGAGGGTGATCTGGCTTTGCTTGATGCCTCTGACGTGAAGCTTTTGTTGGTCTTCATTTTCTCAGAGTGTATGAACACTTTCAAGAATGATGCTGGGATGATTATATTACTGGGGATTTGATATTATGATAACTAGCTCAGAAAAGCTAGAATTCGATCATTTCCCAGAGAGACTCAATGTAACTGCTCCTCTTTTGGAAATGGGCTGCACAGAGTTGTTTTCCCCCTAAAGTGCATGAATCAGATAGATATCAGAGTAATGAGAGTGTGACTAAGAGGGGGTGACTTTTATTATCTTCCATAAGTATTTTTGAATTCCTGAGTTTCCACACTGTTAGCCACTTCCCTCTCCGCTGACTGGTGTCAGCTGAAAAAGAGTGGAATCCATTTTCTATTCTATGATTGATGTCACTGAGAAGCCAGACTCATCAAACCTAATCCTGAATAACACTGCTGACTCTATCCCCAGATGGCCATTGACCTAATCAACGAGTTATAACCTTTCTACCTTCTGAATGAAGACTTTTCTGACCTCCTCAGCTTCTAGTGCCTTTGCGCCACTATGACTTTCTATTTTGTGTATACCTGTACATTCTACATGTCTCCACCTAATAAGTTCTTACAGGGAAAGGACTATTTTGCCTTTGTCTTTGAACTGGTGCAGGCCCTGGTCCATGGGAGGTGCTTAATAAATGCTTATTGTTTGAAACCAGGAAGATTTGCAAGGAGGTGAGCGGGTTATGTGTGTGGGAAAGGGAGATCAGCCCTAGTTTTAGTTGTAATGGGGGAGAATCTTTGTTTTTCATGTAGATCAGACTTAACCCCTGGCCAAATGAATGGAATAGGAAGATGCTACCCACAGTCATTGTGGAAAAAGTTCTTTATATTAATGGGATAGCTTTCTATTTGGTTTTGCCTCAAGTCTTTTCCCATTCCAGTTTATCATTCTTCAGCCGCCAAAGTGCAAGTCCAAACATATCACCCCTCTACTTATTAAAGTCCAGTGGCTCCTTATTACTTCCAGAATCAAATATTAATTCTTCTATTTGGCAACTGAAGGTCTTTGTGACCTGGCCCTTTCCTACTTCTCTGGTCTTCTTGTACTTTACTCCCTTCCAAACACTCTGTCATCCAGCCACATGACACTCCTTCTAACTTCCTTGAACATGTCTATTCTCCCATTTCTGTTCCGTTGCACTAACTGTCCCCACATGCCTAGAGTGCTCCCCTTCCTGAACTCCACTTTCTAACTCCCCTGGCTTCCTTCAAGATACAACTCAAATCCTGCCTTCTGCAGAAGGACTTTTCTAGTTCCCCCAACTGCTACTTCATTCTCTTATTAGATTACCTCCCATCTACTCTGTATTTATCTTGAACATAGCTCATTATTGTCATATTTGTCTCCTCTCCCCCATTAGACTGTGACATCCTTGAGGGCAGGACCACTTTCTTGTCTTTCTGTATATTCCCCATGGTAGCACAGTGCCTGGTACATAGTAAGTGCTTAATAAGTGCTTGTGGACTGACTGACTGACTCAAAGTTCTGTGGAGGAGAGTTCTTGTTGCAATACATTTGATCCATACCATTGCTGTTTAGTTTCCATGTTATTTCAGTGTTATTCTCTGTATTGGCAAGATAGAAATGGAATGGAGAAAGGGTTAGTGATCTGGGCATCTACTCAGCCTTGTTCAGGGTGAACAAGGTGTGCTATAGGCTCTACCAAAATAAGTTTCTTGAGGGCAGGGACTATTTCATTTTTGTGTTTATATCTTCAGTATCTAGCACAGCACCCAGCACTTTTTGCATTTTCTTCCATTGTTAATTCCTTTTGATTTTGTTTGACTGATTCTTGACGTTTCATAAAGTCATTAGCTTCCACTTGCCCAATTCTAATTTTTAATGAATAGTTTTCTTCAGTTAGCTTTTGTACCTCTTTTTCCATTTGGTCAATTTTAGAGTTGTTTTCTTCAGTGTTTTTCCCCCCATTTTGTCAATTGTATTTATAAAGGAATTGTTCAATTTTTCTTCTGTCTCTCTTATTTGACTTTTAAAATCCTTTTTGAGCTCTTCCAAGAAAACTTTTGGGGCTTGAGACCCCTTTGAGGTTTTTGATGTGGGTGGATTGACAATATTATCCTCTCCTGAATTTGTGCTTTGATCTTCCCTGTCACCAAGATACTTCTCTGTGTCATTGTTTTTCTTTGTTGCTTCTTGCTCATGTTGTTTGCCTTTTCTTCTGACTTTTCAAGTTGATCTTGCTTCTGGGGCAGAGATCCCAGGCTTCTTTTGCTGGGAGCTAGGGGTCTGGTTACTGGTTTTGTGTGCTGGAGCCTCAGGTGTTGGCAGCTGGAGGCTGTAGGCATCTGGTAGTTTAACTGGTGCTGAGCTGGAGCTGGTGGTGGTGGCTGTAGGTAGCACTTGCCTGCTCCACCATATAGGGGCTAAGGATCTTCCACTGCTTTGTTGAAGTGGGGGCTTGCTGCTGGCTTGCCAAGATGCCTCTCATCCTGTATTGGTCCCCTCTAGTCACAGCAAGAGCCCCTAGCCTCCAAGGTAAAAGACCTCATCTTTCTGCCGGCTGAGGCAATATTCTCTGGATTTTTCAAAGTCAATAAGGAAGAGTGAGAGTGATTTACTACTTATTCCACCATCTTGGCTCCTGGAAGGCCCCAGCACTTTTTTTTTTTCAGAATGTTGACATTTTATTTTTTTTATTTTTATATATTTTTATATATTTTTTATTTTTTATTAATAAATTTATTTATTTTTAGTTTTTAACAATTTCTTCCACAAGATTTTGAGTTTCAAATTTTCACCCCATCTCACCCCTCTCCCCACCCCAAGATGGCATGCATTCTGAAGACCCCTTCTCCTATTCTGCTTTCCCTTCTATCTCTCCCCCCCTCCCTTACCCCCTTCCCCTTCTATTTTTCCATAGGGCAGGATAGATTTTTGTACCCCATTTCCCGTATTTCTTATTTCCCAGTTGCATGTGAAAACATTTTTTTTAAAACATGTGTTTTTAAAACTTTAGGTTCCGAATTTTTCTCCCATCCTCCCTCCCCACCCACCCTCATTGAAAAGACAAGCAACTCAATATAGGCTATACATGTGCAATCATGCAAAATACCTCCATAGTAGACATGCTGTGAAAAACCAACTCTATTTCCCTTAATCCCATCCTGCCCCCCCATTTATTCTATTCTTTCCCTTGATCCTGTCCCTCCTCAGAAGTATTTGCTTCTGATTACCCCCTTTCCCAATCTGCCCTCCTCTCTATTATCCCCCTACTCTCTCATCCCTTTCTCCCCCCACTTTCCTGTAGGGCTAGACAGATTTCCACACCTAACTGAGTGTGTATGTTATTCCCTCCTTAAGTCAAATCCTATGAGAATAAGATTCATTCATTCCCCCTCACCTTCCCCTGTTTCCCCTCCACTGTAAGAACCTTTTCTTTTCTGTTTTTTTTTGTGAGATAATTTACCCTGTTCTACCTCTCCCTTTCTCCTTCTCCTAGTATAATCCTCTCTCACCACTTAATTTTATTCTCCAGATATGACCCCTTCATCTTCAACTCACCCTGTGCCCTCTATCTATCTATCTATCTATCTATCTATCTATCTATCTATCTATCTATACATACATATAATTTTTTCCCCTCCAACTACCCTATTACTGACAAAGGTCTCATGAGTTACAAATATCATCTTTCCATGCAGGAATGTAAACAGTTCAACCTTAATAAGTTTCTTATGATTTCTTTTTCCTGTTTACCTCTTCATGTTCCATTTGAGTCTTGTATTTGAAAGTCAAATTTTCTATTCAGCTGTGGTCTTTTCATCAAGAATGCTTGAAAGTCTTCTATTTCACTGAATGACTGTTTTTTCCCCTGCAGGATTATGCTCAGTTTTGCTGGGTAGGTGATTCTTGGTTGTAATCCTATCTCCTTTGCCATCCGGAATATTATATTCCATGCCCTGTGGTCCCTTAATGTAGAAGCTGCTAAATCTTGTGTTATCCTGATTGTGTTTCCACAATACTTGAATTGTTTCCTTCTGGCTGCTTGCAATATCTTCTCCTTGACCTGGGAATTCTGGAATTTGGCTACAATATTCCTAGGAGTTTTCCTTTGGGGGTCTCTTTCAGGAGGAGATTGGTGGATTCTTTCAATTTCTATTTTGCCTTCTGGTTTTCCTTGATCATTTCTTGGAAGATGATGTCTAGGCTCTTTTTTTGATCATGGCTTTCAGATAGTTCAATAATTTTAAAATTCTCTCTCCTGGATCTATTTTCCAGGTCAGTTGTTTTTCCAATGAGATATTTCACATTGTTTTCTAGTTTTTTCATTCTTTTGGATTTGTTTTACAGTGTCTTGATTTCTCATAAAGTCACTAGCTTCCAATTGCTCTATTCTAATTTTTAAGGAAGTATTTTCTTCAGTAAGTTTTTGGACTTTCTTTTCCATTTCTCCAATTTTGCTCTTTAGGGCATTCTTCTCCTCACTGGCTTTTTGGACCTCTTTTGCCATTTGGGTTAGGCTATTTTTTAAGGTGTTATTTTCTTCAGTATTTTTTGGGGTCTCCTTTAGCAAGTTGTTGACTTGTTTTTCATGATTTTCTTGCATCACTCTCATTTCTCTTCCCAGTTTTTCCTCTACTTCTCTTACTTGCTTCTCAAAATCTCTTTTGAGCTCTTCCAAGGCCTGAGACTGATTCATATTTTTCTTGGAGGCTTTGGATGTAGGAGCTCTGACTTTGTTGTCTTCTTCTGGTTGTATGTTTTGATCTTCTTTGTCACCAAAGTAAGATAATATAGTCTGATTCTTTTTGTTCTACTTACTCATGATCCTGGCCAATTACTTGAGTTTTAAACTCTTTGTTAAGGTAAGAGTCTGCTTCCAATGTGAAGAATGTACTGTCCCAAGCTTTGTGGGTTTGTACAGCTGTTTTCAGAGATACTTCTAGGAACCTGTAAATTTTCAGTTCTTCCAAGGTGCTATGATAAGGGGCAAGGTGTTTCTTCTCCACAGTCACTACAAGGTCCACCACACCAGCACTCCTCCTCGCCCCAGGACTGCCCCTCAGAACTGTGACCCAGATCCAAGCATGGGCAAAGCAAGAGAATCCTAGCTCACCACTGGCAAAGAGATCCCTGCAATCCGCCTCTGATCAGCCACTTGATTTCCCCTTAGTCTGTGGGCCGGAAGCTCAGGAGGCAGCCACTGCCCCGGGACTTGCTGCTGAGACCTAGCTTCTCTCTCACCCACAGTCACAGACTTTTCCCGCTGACCTTCTAAGTTCTCTTTGGTGATCATGGGTTGAAAAGTCTGGAAACTGCCACAGCTGCCCGTGATTCAGTCCTCTGAGGCCTGCTCCAGGGTTGCTATGGCCTGCGTGCCCATGCCAAACTGCACTCCTCTCCCAGCCCGGAGCAATATACCTTTCTGATCAGCCATCCAGGTTGTCTTGGGCTGGAAATTTGTTTCACTCTGTCTTTTTGTGGGTTCTGCTGCTTTAGAATTTGTTTAGAGCCATCTTTTTACAGGTATTTGGAGGGGTTTGGGGCAGAGCTCAAGCAAGTCACTACTTTCACTCTGCCATCTTGGCTCCACCGCCCCCCCCAGCACTTTTTTAAGGAGGGAGTTGGTCACCTATGACTTCATTGGTATAGGGTACTCCCCTTGAAGAAACTCTCTTTACATCTCTGTCAATGTAGATAATCACCTGCTTTGCAGTTTAGAGTCTTAGAGTTAGCTGGAGGGCATCAAGAGGCTTGTCTAAAGGCATGCAAGCCAGCATGTGGCAAAGTTTGGACTTGAACCTTCCTGACTCCAAGGCCAGGTGTCCATCCACCGTACTATGCTATCTGTCTTGCCTAGTACCCAGCAGGTGCCCATTCAAACTGAATTGAATCCCTACTTTTCTGGTGCTGGGCCATGCATGGTCTCCCAGACTTTAATTTCTTTTCTTGCCTTATACATTGGTACATTTCAATAGGTACCCATGATGCTGCAGAAGTAAACTTTTAGCCTTTAATAATAATCGTGGATATTATTAAGAAGGTGGGCATGCAGCATTGTTTCTATTTACCCCTTGGGCTCTATCATCTACTATTTCTAATTGTTCCTAAGTAATATAGTTTTTTGTTTTGTTTTGTTTGCTGCCTAGCTATTTATATAATAGTCCTTATCCAGAATTTCCATGTTTAAGAAGTACATTCCTAAGTTAATGCAAAAGAGTTATCAAGACAACAGCAACCAGCTTTCACCCAGAGATCATACCCAACAGGTAGGTCTCTCAGCAGCTTGAAGCTCTCCTTCCTACTTCCCCTTACTGTAATGATACCCTGAATGAAAATACATGTTCTCTACAGATGGGAAAACAAAGGGATACATTTTGCACCTGCATTTTGACTAATATATGAATTTAAACTAAGTTAAGATGTTTTGATACTTAACAAAAGTTGACTAACTTTGCTTGTTGGGTGGGTGCCCTGCTGAGTTATAGTTGTGCATGTACCCCATGGAGGTTCCTTACCACCACCAGCACCAGTGACCACCATTGGGCAGGTAAGCCCAGGGACCCCAAGAGTGGTAGCATTCCCTAGACCACCAGCTCTGCTTCCAGATCAGCCACTAGAGGCATCATCCAGGAAAACAATTCCTGTACCACTATAATTTAGCAACTACTTCTTCAGGTACTAAAGCTCTTGTCTCCTCAGCAGCCACAAGGACTGGAGACTTGGAGAATAAAATTCTCACCACCAATATTCAAGTGGTTTAATATCAGAAATGGATATGTATATCAGTAGAAATAACATTAGAGAATATTCATTACCATCTACTTTACCCTTGCATCCCAAGGACCAGGGGGCCTTTCCTCCTGACTTACAGCTGAAACCTCCTTTATGCATTATCTGTCCCAATAGAATGTGAACTCCTTAAGAGTTGGGACTGTCTTCCTTATCTATTTTTATAATCTGTGTTTTGTACACAGTAAGCACTTAATAAATGCTTATTCATCCATTCATTCATTTCAATTTGCCATGGAAGCACTTTAAGCAGTCATTAGTATGAAAGATAGGGGTTGTTATTGAGGTCATAATAACTAACATTTATATAGTGCTTTAAAATTTACAAAGTGCTTTATACACAGAGGCCTATGTCTAATAGGTGGCACTGGAGGAGACAGAGCACTCGGCCTAGATACAGGAAGATCTGAGTTCAAGTTTGCCCTCAGGCACTTATTAGCTGTCTACTACCCTGGGCAAATCATTTAACCTCTGTCTGCTTCGATTTCTTCACCTATAAAATGGGGAAATAATAACACTTACTGCACAGGGTGGTTATAAGGGAGATATTTGTAAAGTTCTTTGCAAACCTTAAGGCATTATGTATGTGGTAGCTATTATTATTATAATATCCATTGCCTTAAGTTTCTCAACAATCCTGCTAGGTGGGTTCTATAGATACCATAATCCTGATTCTACAGATGAGGAAACTGAGGCTCAGAGACCTTAAGTGACTTGCCCAAGGTCACACAGCTAGTAAGCTCAAAGACAGGATTCAAATCTGAATCTTCTAAACTCCATATCTGACATTCTATCTATTATTGAAGAAATGCCTTTGTCAAGAAATATTCAGCCTCCAGGAAAGCTTGGGCAGAAATGAAAATTTGTCTTGACACCCTGCTCTAAGAAAGACTTGAAAGGGAGAAATAACACGATGTCAAGTAACCATCTGTAAATATCTTGCATTATCTCAAAATTTTCCAACCACTGAAGGCTAAACATGAATTTTCTCTGAGGGAAGGAAGAACCAGGCACAGGGCCATTGAAGTTCTGGCAACAGCTGAGAAGGAAATAGGATCCTTTCCATTCTACTTACCCATCTGTGTGTCAGGCCACCAATTATGGGCTGAGCTCTTTTATTGGAGTCTAATGGAATGTGACGGTTCAAAGGTCCCTGTTTCAGAGATTCTAAGCCTCTCTCTTCTCTCCATGCAAGAGCCAACAAGGCTTTTGGGAGAAGATCAGGGCTGGCCCTGAACTAAGAAGGCCTCATTCAGAGGATCCATGAGGATGGGAAGCAGAAAGTCTGACCAATGGTGATGGGCCAAGGGGACAGGCAAACAGATTTAGAGAGAGAGATTGGGTCCAACTTCTGGGTTTGGCTGCTGCCAACTCTCAAGCATGAGCACAGACTTTTAAGATTTCAGACAGTGTGCCTGTGTGGGGAGGGAAGCAGACATAAGCATAAGTAAGGGTAGCTGTTCTTCTTTTCCCAGCCTACTCTCCACCCCCTCAAAAAAGTGCATGCATTCCCTGAAAGAATTCATGGTTGGAGAACTTGCCCTTCCATTTTAGATGGGGCTGATACCATCTTAAAGTGATTCAAATAATCTCACAATTGCTTCAGAGTTTTTTGGGACCAAGACTCAGTTTAAGAATCACCTTTTATGCGAGGTCATTCCCGAATATCTCCAGCTGCTACTCTCTGCCCTACCCCCGAAAATAACCTTATATCTAATTTGTGTAGACACACACACACACACACACCCACACACACACACACACACACACACACCTGCATGTACATGTTGTTTCTCTCAAAGTTTCTTGAGGAGGGAGGGACTCTCATTTTTGTCGTTGTTTCCCCAGCACCTTGGACAGTGCCTAACATATAGTACCTAGGTGCTTTAATAAATGCTCATTCTTTGATTGATTGACCTAGACATATTTAGGCAGAAATTGGGTGCATCATCATCTCAGGAATAAGTGAGGAATGTGCCCTGTCCCAGGTAACAAAGGGAGAACGGACATCAAGATTCGCACTTATTATTAGGCATCTAAGTAGCATAGTGGATAGAGTGTTGGGCTTAAAGACCTGAGTTCAGATTATGTCTTGGACACTTACTGGCTAGGTAGCAAGTCACTTGATCTCTCTAAACTTCAGTTCCTGCATGTATAAAATGGGAATAGTAATGGCACCTACCTTACAGGGTTGTTGCCAGGATTGAAAGAGACAATAATAATTCAATAATAATAATTATTAATAATAATAATTCAAAGAGAGGGAGGGAGACCCTTTGTTCTGGTTATTATCTTTCCTATACTTAGCTCAATAAGTTTGAGCACGATTTGATATTAATGAGGTCAAGGTCATGAGTTCAATTCCCATGTGAACCATTTAAGCTTTGCCCTGTTCTATACAGTTTATTGAAGTGGTAAGTTAGAAAGAGCACTAGATTTGGGGTCAGAATTGTTGGGTTGAATCTTAGCTTTGCTGTTTACTGGCTGTGTGACCTTGAGGTGAATCATTTTATCTATTTGGATATCATTTACAAAATAAGGGGGAGGGATGTGTACTAGATCACTGGTGTCAAACCCAGATAGAAATAGGAGCCACTCTGCCCACAGTGGAATAGCATAACCTCTCTGAGCTTTGGCTGTCTCATCTGTGAAATAGGACAATATACCAACCCACAGTGTTGTTGGGAGGATCTAATAAGATATCATATAGTAGAAAAGAACTTAATTAGTGCAAAATGCTAAAGAAATGTGTTATCATTGTTTTGTCTATTTCTGCTGCATATTTCAGAGTGTATATCCTGCTGATGGTTTGTGGTGTCATTTTTTTTGTATCTAAAGCATTTGTAAATGGAAGAAAATAAGCATTTATTAGGCATCTACTATGTGCTAACACTATGCTAAGCACTTTACAAATATTATCTCAATTGGCTTGTAAAGTAATGGAACTGATTTTTGTGTGTAGCTTATGTAATCATCCTCACTGCTGCGTAGTGATAACTCCTAAAAAGCTTAGCTTATTGTTAGTTGTGGTTATAATCAGCTGAAGGTTCCTAGAATGATAATAATAACATCATAGAGAATAATAATAATAACAACAATAATAAAAATAAATATTAGTCTAACTCCTATCATTTATATAGTCTATGTCTTATCTCAATATGGGCCCTAGAAAGCTATACTTAGTTTCAAAGGGCACAGGTTGGTATCTATTTAAAACCGTAGTTAATGAGTCACTATATTTCTTTTGCTCAAACCAAATTAGACTACGTGTTAACTCAGATCAAAGGTGTTTAATCAAAATAAAAAGATAAATAGGTGAATAAAATTAATATTATTCTATATTATTTAATATCCAATACTACTATGTAATTCATCCTATTTTCCATTTTGTCAAGCCCCTATTTCTCAGTCTAGCTCAAAAAATATTCCCTCACTCCCCACTATAGGTGTGGCTGAATTAATCACTCCTAGCCCCCAGGGCACTTGCTTGAAAACCTGGGTCCCTTGCTTTTATTTGTTGTGGTTGTCAATTTTTCATTCATGTCCTACTCTTCATGACCCCATTTGAGGTTTTCTTGGAATAGACACTGGAATAGTTTACTATTTCCTTCTCCATCTCATTTTACAGATGAGGAACTGAGACAAACGGGTTAAGTGACTTGCCCAGGGTCACTTACAGATGAACAAAGAACCAGCTTAGACTGTGCCTCTCCTTGAGGGAAGACTCTTTAGTTCTTCTCTTTTCTTGTTAAAGTTAGGGGTGATCTGGTCTACAAGGGGAAAACCACCAGAGGGATTCTGATTGGGATGGTTCTGATTTTTTTTAGCCAAGATTACTAGAGGCAGTTCAGGCACATCAATTAATATTCTTTACTAGCCAAAGAGGGGCATAATCAGCTACACCAGAAGGCCAGCCCACTTTTCCCTGCTATGGACTAATCCTATCACCTGAAGATTACTTTCATCTCTCAATAAGGAAGTAATAGGAAGGAGTTGAGGTAACTCTTACCCCACCTCTTTATTAAAATGTCTACCAGTTGGAATTGTCTTACCTTTGCCAGGTAAGGTCCACATGATGTACTGTCAGGCCAATCAGAAGGCAGACACACCTGAGTTTAAAAGAGCCTGTCAGCCCTCACTTGAGATCTTTGGTCATTGAGAAAGATTATTGACCCAATTTATTGGTTATTGCCAGCCTAACTGACTGATCCTGCTCCAGTCCCTGGCCTTTTGGCTGATATGTCCAGTGTCACCCATTTTACTAACAGTTTATAGGTCACTGTTAATAAAATGTCATCTTGCCCTGGAAAAAACTGTCTCAGCTTGCCTTTGTTGCAATTTTACTTGCCACTTAAGAAAATATTCTCCAACCATACACAGAGCAGTATACTCTCCCATTGATTACTCTGCCACTGGTGGGAGAGAGGAAATTCATGCCCAAGCAGAGCATACTCCTTAAGATTGCAACCTGGATGGAATACTTGTTTGTCTCCAAAGCTGCTATCTATCATCCATAAGCTTGGCAACAGTGTTGTTGATGGACTTATTTCTCCACTGAGCATTGTTATCTGCCATTTATCTCTGGAAAGATAGCTTTTTTGTGGCTACTTCCCTGCCAGGGACTTCTTCCAGCTGTTTGGTGAGTTGACGAATAGCCTCAAGGCTATTATGGCTCTTTTGTGAGTCAGTACCTCAAGATACCCTCAGATCAAATCTGTCTTTTGACAACTTTGCTTCTTCTTTAGGAGCAAATCTCATAGGCAAATGCCCAGTTATTTGAGTTGGGATAAGTAAATTCCTTTCAGTTGTCATAATACCCCTGAGAATTAACATTAGTGCCAGGCAGATGACCCTTACAACCCTGAAAGATGCTAGGGATGGCATGGAACTGGTGACCTTTGTCTTGTGCTCCAACAGGAAACACCAAAATTCCTGCCTTTCCTACATTGCATTACCTCTCTGAGTATACAGACTGCAGAGGATTCCTCTGAAAGGATAGATTTGTCCTGCGATGAGTCACATTCTGCCACTTGACAGGCATTAATAATGATGTGTCATGCACCTTAGTTTATTTTATCCTTCAACACCAACAATAGAATGGGCTTCCACAGCAGTCAATTACAGTGTTGAGTACACATAAACAACAATTCAATCTAAGTAGCATTTATTGAATGAATATAGTATATTAGGATGAGGGGAAAGGGGTGTTACAAAGACAAAACCAAAACATTCCTTGCCTTAAAGGAATTTATTTCCTTTTGTGGGAGGGACATCTTGTAAACAAGATGTAAATAGTTCATACAGAAGACATACAAAGTAATGGGGTGGGGGGAACTAACACCTAGGGAGATCATCAAAGGCTTAGGATAGGAAGTAGCCGGTGATTTGAACCTTAAAAGGAGCTATGGATGCCAACAGGTAAAGGAAAGGAGAGAGAACATCCCAGGCAGGGGGGAAGACTCTGTACAAAGACATGTTCCTCCATTGATAATAGGCCTGCATGATAAACTGAGACCAAAAGAATAGTGGACTCTGTGTGATGAATGACTTTCAGAAGACACTTTTGAGAACAGGGTTAATTGCTGAGCTTATATCAAGCAGAATCTGAAAGGGAACCTGTCTGTGAGACAACACAATTTATAAAAAACAGCTTCAGGAGAAGTGATATGTTCAGCTTCAATCGAAAAATTCCACACCAATATTAAGAGGGACTTGGCACATTACCTTGTCAACTTGCCTGCAATGTCTTGTTTTAATAAGGCATTCAGCAGAGCCTCTTGTTAGCTTAGACCTGGCTCATCATGGTTCTTTGAGAGCCAATGTCAGGGTCACCATCTGGCTGCTTTGGAGTCAAGAGAGAGCTATCTCTTGGCCTACACTAATGAACAAGAGAAAATGAAAGGACAGAGCACAGCGGCTCCTTCTTTCTTCTCTGTTAAAGTTGAGTCAGATGAAACAATTGCTGCACCTTTGTAGGAGCCTGTGTTTACTGCCCATTTAACTGGACTGCCACTTACAAGAGAAGAGAACTGTGGGGGAAGAGGGGCACATTTTTAAGTGAGTTTCTATATGAAAACACATTTTTTTTTTTTCCATTTCTGATGGGAACAAACAAATAATGGAGGTAATCTGCTGAACAAATAATTTCTTGTTTTCCTTGTAGGAAGCTAACCCTTTGATTAAAAAGTTTCCTTTGATCAAAATGTATTTTGCATTGCCTAGCACCCATTCCCCTCTACATGTGGCTTCTCCCTGGATGCTGCCTCAGTTATGGTGTGGGTCAGTATCTACTCAAAACCGTAAATCCTGAGCCCTAACCAACCTTTTTTTTTTTTACTTACTACAAGAAGTCACATTAATTCAAAGCAAAAGACAATTAAAGAACCAACCCTGACAGATGACAAGATTTCCCTGTATACACATAGGTACCTACCACCCCCATCCCTCAGTCTTTGAGTATTCCTAAATAATTTCTGGTTTGTCCGTAGAGGACAACATTGAAACTCTAGGATGCCTCCTTCCAGCTATGTATAATTCATCATTGGATTGAATCCATCAGATTAGTTGCTAAGCTAGAAAAGTTGATGACTTGGGGTGCCATACCGGTGGGAGAGACGACTTGCAGCTGGTGGTTCTCTTGGAAGAAGTACATTAAAAAGATAAAATCTGGGGCAGCTAGGTGGCGCAGTGAATAGAGCACTGGTCCTGGATTCAGGAGGACCTGAATTCAAATCCGGCCTCAGACACATAACACTTACTAGCTGTGTGACCCTGGGCAAGTCACTTAACCCCAATGCCTAGCTAAAAAAAAAAAAAGATAAAATCTGATTCCAGTCTGGTGATGAAAGAAGGAAGTGACCATCTCTGCTTCAGCATAACGGTGGGGACCTTTGGACCCTGATCTTCCCATGGAGCATGGATTCAACTGGCTGGGCTTTGGCTAGAAGGCCCTGCCTGCCTTGTTTTTCCTTAAGTTTCCTTTCCTCTAGAATTGACCTTGTGAAACCAGAAGGTCCTGGAAAGCTTGTTAGTGTACACAAGGATAGTATCTATTGCGGCAGCTGTGGTTGCAGCTGTAGTAACGGGATCAGCTGGGAGACAAGGAAAACATTGGTATCAGACATCCTGCTTGACTCTTAGAGTGTGATCAGCCGATGAACTGGCTAAAAAGTGACTGTGAAAAAAGCTAAAAAGCAGATTTGAAAACCTGTTTGTACTCCATTTAGGCTCCAATATTAGCCTCCCAACCGGATTCTCTTCTAATAATTCTCTAATTCCTTATTACTTACTATTTCCTTTTCTGTGTGGCAATGAACTAGTTATTCCATATCTGATTTGTGTTGGTTCCACTAGGCAGGTTTTTTAAGTTATCTCTTGCTGTGAAGAACCTTAAGACTTTGAGCCCACAACCATTTCAATAACTTGTTGCGTTTGTCCTTCATTCTGCAAAAGGACCATGACATCAGGGAGATGATGACATGACTTGCAATTGACTTTGATTTGAGTGAGGAAGAACCATGCAAGGTCACCAGGCTCACTTTCTCCTCCAGAGCCATCTGGGTCCAGAGGCCAGATTTTCATCAGGATGACTGGAGATGGCCCAGCTTTCAGTAACTAGCAAATGTATAGATAGCAACCTTCCCAGGAATAGCTGGTGGGAGTAAAGAGCAAAGACTATAAGAATTGGGGAACCTCTTTCCCCTATTGAGAAATTAGGCAACCCCAGAGCAATGAACTCAAGGCAAACCATGATGACATGGAAAGGACAGGGATTGGCATGGGTTACCATCCCCTGCGGCCCCTACTGAGCAGTGCCTAGTCATCATGCTGGAAAAAGAAATATACAAATGTAGAGGTTAATGCCCTTCCTGCTGCCAAGAGGTTTGCATGGTCCTCAAGAGCACCATGGTTTTGACAGCAGAAAGAACGCCGAGTCAGTCTGTAATCAGAGGCCCTGGATTTGAATTCTGATGCTGCCACATATTACCTTCACATTTTACTTCTTTTGGTGAGTCAGTCAATAAACTTTTGTTAAGCATGTGCCAGGCACTGTGCTAAGCACAAGGGATAAAAAGGAAGACAAAAACCAAATAAATAGTCCCTGCTATCAAGGAACTCATGGTCTAATGGGGAGACAACATGTAAACACCTAAGTACAAACATGTTATAGGCAGGATGAATTGGAGATGGCTATCACTTGTAAAATGACTAGAAGATCAAATGAGAAGTATTTGTAAAGCACTTACTAGGTGCTATATCTCTGGCACATAGTAGGTACTAAAAAAAGTGTTAATTCCCTCTCCCTTTCATTCTCTAAGGTCCCTTCCAGCTCTGACATCATTTTCAATGGCCGAACAGGGACCAGTAGTTAGGGATAAGACACGGTACAGTTCTGAATGCAGGAACCAAAGTCAGAAGATCTAGTCCCTTCCCTTGTGTGCTCCCTGTCTGGTAAAGTTCTAGAGAGGAGTAAAACGTATAACCCTTGGAGCAAAGGTCATAGTGAAAAGACTAAAGTCCAGGAGAGCTCATGTGTTTCAGAGAGGCCAAAAGCCCAGGTCTGGGATCAATGATTTCAGGTCAGAGAGCCCAGGTAGGCAAATTCCAGTTCCACGGGGGCCTATTCTGGGACAGAAGATGCCTTTCCTATCAGAGGCAGAAGCTAGGAACTCTGGTCTGGAGGAAATCAAGTTGGGGCATACTAGGCCTAAGGAACTGGAGTCAAATGCAATAGCTAATACCAAGGGGCTGATAGTAATGGGATGCAGAATGAGAGGCCACTGTTCTCAGAAGAACAAGTTTAGAAAAAGATCTTTTATGTGGCCTGTCTTAGTGGCACAAAGAAGGTTCCACTAGGTGGGAAGTCCTGGAAGACCTGAATTTTAATCCAGCCTCAGATATTTATTAGCTGTATGACTGGGCCAGTCACTTAGCCTCTGTCTGCCCCAGTTTCCTTAGCTATAAAATGGGAAGCATAAATACCTTCTAGGGTTATTGTGAGGTTTAAGTAAGGTAATATTTGTAAAAGCATTATGCCAGTGCCTGGCATATAGTAGGTACTTAATAAATGCTTCTTCCCTTCCTATACCATCTATATTGAAAGACCATTTTGCTCATCTGTAAAATGAAGGTTAATTAGATGATTTCAAAGGTTGATTTAATATTTCAATCCATGACCCTAAATCTTATCCACTCTATCATGCTTAGTAGCATGTAACACAGTTATCTTATGGCGTGGCATGCTCAGTCCTCCAGTACCAGGGACTGATTATAAAGTCTTTCTAATATGAATTCTAGAATTCATTTAGAATTTATAATATGCTTACTTCTCACCTCCTTTAGGAAGACACTTTATATTTCATGGGTTTAGACTAGGATGGTCTAGATACTAAGAGGTCTTGCCTTATTGTCTCCGTACCTGTGATTTCTGCAAACATTGGTCCAAGCTGCCATTCCCTTCTACTCTATCAGAATCTTCTTAATCTCACAGAGAGAAAACTTGGCAGGGAGACCTGTGGTTTCTGGGGTGTGAAGTGCCCTACATTGAACATGATTGAATACAATTCAATTATGCTTATTTTTTGGTGCCAGCATTTTTTCTTGCCTCAATGAGGAGGGCATGATGGCATTTGAATATCATGCCACTTATGCAAAGCATTGGCTAGTCAGCAGGTTGGCTAATTACATCCGAATATTAATCAGTGCCTCTATTCTTAGATTTTTTTTTTACAAATGGCTCTTCCATCTAATTAGCTCTACATTTGTGGTTTCATTCAGCTGATATCAATCAAGAATCAAGTACTTTCAGTTTTGACTGCTGAGCTTTTAATGGGTTTTTATCTCCCTGGTTCTTAGATACTTTTATGGACCTCTTCTGTGACACACTGAGAATGCAATTGTTTTCTTCCCTTGAAAAAATCTTTAGAGGAGGTATTTACAGTACTTTGCTATAATTTGCACCTCAGAGTTGTACCATTTCCTTAGAAATTATTCTAAAAGATTGTGGGTATTTTTTTTCAGGTTAAATAACTTTTCCATGCCTTAATGTGACTTCAGCTACGTGGACTGGTTTTAGTGAAATGAACTTTTCTTACTTTATTCCCACTGCCACCAGCTTTGTCTGGGCCCTTATATCATGCCTGAATTATGGCAACAACTTCCTACTTGCTTCCTGATTCCCTAGGATCTTGGAACTTAGAACTGGAACGATCTTAGAAGTCACTAACCCAACTGCATCATTTTTGCAGATGATGAAATTGAAGTCCACAGAAAGTAAGTGACCAAGGTGACACAGAGTCGTCAACCCAAGTCCTCTGACTCCAAATCCAGTGTTCTTTCCTCCACCCCAGGCTGCATCTATAGATACGGTCTTCCCTCCTATAATCCATCCTGTTCCCTGCTTCCAGACTTGTCTTTATTAAACATTGTTTTCATCATATTATTCCTTGCATGAAGACCTTCAATTACTTCTTGGTTTCCATGACTTTAAACCTGATCTCTTCTGTTTGACTTTGAAGGCCCTCCGTAACAGTTGGGCCAGAGTTGGGGTTGGCAGTAGACACAGCTATGCATCTGTCTAGGGTACAAAAGGAAGGGAGAAATGGGAACCCTGAGGGGTATTTAAAAACACAGTATTGAATTGTCAAGTGCATATATTTTAATGCCAGAAAATTCTGATCTTCATGACCCATGGTATTTATGATGTGATGTCAAGTTTCGTATATTATAATCAAGGGCTCAAAGTGTTTGGGAGACAGAGGGCACAATTTTCAAATGCAAGAGGGCACATTTCCTCAACCTTACTTAGGTTACATGGGGGGCCATCTCCAGTCATCCTGATCAATATCTGACCCATGGACCCAGATGGCTCTGGAGGAGAAAATGAGGCTGGTGACTTTGCATAGCCCTCCCTCACTCAAATCAAATCCAATTGCAAGTCATATCATCATTTCCCTGATGTCATGGTCCTCTTCAAGAATGAAGGACAAACCACACACACAGGTGATGTGGCTGGCTTCTCTCTACTTGCATCTGACATATCTTCCTATCTGCCTAATTTTAATTTGTCACCTCCCCAAAACTGGCCTTTCTGTGTGAGAAACAATGACTCATGCTGTCTCCCTTGCTTAAAATGCACTCTTCTTTCCACACACCTATTCTAAGCTCTACCCATGCTTCATGATGAGGTCAATTCCTATGTCAACTTAACTACCACAACCTTTATTGAATTTGAACCCCTATTCTCTCTATAGTATGTAACAATCACCCTAGCACCAGGTTTATCCTGATGCTCCATTTAATCATTTTAAAAAAATGTCCTCTCAACTACAAGACCATACTCTCCATTGGTGAGAGAGAAACTCCATGAGGACAAGAGCTGTTTCTTATCTAAACTCTGTGGTTTTCCCAGCACTTAGAGCTTTTGAGAAATTGATTTTGACTATTATGAAATCGTGGTCAGAAATAGCATTACATCTTTCAATTTATACTTTAAGAGGTTCTAATCTTTCTTGTTTATAAATTTTATCAATTCCATTAGCCCATAATGAACCTCTCTCTCCCTATTTTTTCTTTTTGGTAAGTAGATTCTAGACTATAAGAATATAAGAACAATCTAAATAAGAATTCTTTAATCTTGTGTTATTTCAGATAGATTCTGTTAAGTTTAAAAAGTTTGAGAGATATAATTTCTGGTTAATTAGCTATTTTTATTAATAATGCTATCATTTTTAAATGAAAGGTCAGTGGCACTCTCAAATGTCAAAGACCATTTTGGCAGTGGACCCACAGCTTATACACCCTTGAAAGAAGGATGTTCCTGAGCCTGGCAACCTACTCTGATTCATTAACAGTTAATGAAAGAATGAATATTGCAATTAGGGGCTGGTCATACGCCAAGGAACTTTGGTTATGTCATTTACTTCTAAGTTACTCCCAACTTCGGGCAATCTATTCAAAGAATTTATCCCCACCCAAACCTGAGTAGAGCACAATGGCTTACTGACCTGGGTGGGGTCTAAACAAGATTGTTAAGAAACTTAATCCAATCTCATTATTCAGTAATGTCCTTCAAGAGACTGAACTTTGAAGGGAGGACTATAGAAAAAGGTGGAACTCTGGATCTCCCCAAAGAATTGGTTATTAATCATTTCTCTCAATTCTAAATAATTGTCTTCATAAATTATTTTTTGGTTACTTCTAGTCTTACTTTTTCCCTTCCTTTTCCCCCTAGACATATTTGAAATCCTCTCCCAACACACACTTTACTATTGAATGCAGGAAGGGCTTTATATCTTTAAGTATATTATATCAGTTTGTTAATGTATAACTATATGTTAAGCATATTATATCACATTCATTTCTTGGGAATCTATATTCCCAAATCCTTTCAGTAGCTCCCTACTGTCTCTGGCATAAGATATTAATGGGAATAATGAATCCTGTAAAGTGGTTGCATGTGTTTGAATTCACATTATTTGAGGTTATAATTTTGTAAAATATGGTAAATGGTCTCAGCTCAATGGAAATATGCAGTATGAGTTCAAATAATATGACCACTTCATGGGATTCATTATGTGAGCTAATATGGACATAACTAAAAATGTGCCCCTCTGCCTGCAACTTAAAGTGGTCTACTATCTGTTTCATACCTATTTTTCCAGGCTCATTTCACATTGCTCCTTTTAGTACAATTTACAGTCAAGCCAAACTAGATTATTAGTTGTTCCCCTAACCTGGAAATTCTATTTCCTGCCACTTTCCATAAGCCATTCCAAATACACTTCCTCCTCCTCTCTTCCAGGTTACCTCATATTCACTATGTAGCTGATAATGTCCCTTTAGTAGATTGTAAACTGCATAAGAACAGGGACTCTACCCTCTTAGTCTTTGTTTCTTCAATGCCTAGCAGTGTCTTGCATGCAGAAAGTGCTTAATAGATAGTTTTTTTAATTGAATACTACAGTTTTTTTAATTGAATGCTATTAAATTTCCCTCTCCAATTCACAACTGTCAACATGTACTTATATGTGTATGTATTGTTTGTCCTCAGTAGAACATAAGATCCTTGAGGGCAGGTGCTGTTTTGTTTTTGTCTTTATATTCCCAGGTCCTAGAAACAAAGTTGGCACTTAATAAATGCTTGTGGATTGATTGACTGTACATGTGACTTACAACCCAGATTTTATGTGTTTTTTAGTATCCACATTCTATTTGCTAAACAAAAAATTCATCCCTTAATTGATCTCTTTCCTGTTTGACCACTGGGAAGAGCCTCAACACCACCAGTGTTTTCCTAAATAATTACTTTTCTTCAGATTTTTTTGCTCGCACTAAAATTACATCTAGTTTTTCTTTTTTGACAATCCCAAGTGCCACAAATCTGCTAAAACTCTATTTGTATTCCAGATTCTTGCTTTTGGGTATACTTTCTCGATTTCTGTGGAATTTAAATCTCCTTTCCCCATGAGTCCTTATTTTCTAACTCTTATTTCAGAATCCACATATTTAATGCCATAGATACACATTTCACCTACTGTGTCTGCCAAGACTTAGGGCTAAAATGGATCTTCCAGACCATCTGATCCAAGAATTCTTAATCAGGGGTCTGTGAATGTTTTTAAAACATATTTTGGTAACTGTCTTTCAATACAATTGATTTCCTTTGTAATCTTGTGTATTTTATTTTACACATTTAAATACATTATTTGGAGAAGGGGTCCATAGGCTTCACTAGACTGCTGAAGGGGACCATGAGACAAGAAGGTTAAGAACTCTTGATCTAGTCCAACGAGAAAGCAACTGGAAGCTAGAGAAATCACATAGGGAGGGAATGCTAGAGAAGTCCCTGGACTCTAGTTTTTTCTACTGTACTATACTGCCTAATTTCTCATGTATTCCTCTCCTCATTGGCCTCTTGATATGTTTCCCTTCCCTTCCCCTTCTTTTCTTTTCCAAGCATGGTCAGGCAAAGCTTTCCGTTTGGAAGTGTCCTCAGTCTTCCCTTCTTCTGGCTATTTTCTTGCTTCATCCTCTTCTTGTTCACCCTTAACTACTTTCCTTCCTTCCCCACAACCTGGACGATACTTATTTATTTCTCTTCCTGCTCTCTGTCATTTTTGAGACATTCCTCTTTTGCTTCTACTCTCTTACAGCCCCGAATTCACTATAAACATGTATCAATATGTACCACTTTCTGGGTTGTCATTTTGCTGGAACCCTGGCAAAAACCCTGAAATAGATGGGGTATAACCAACAACCAACTGGGAGATTGCTCAGCTGTACTTTGTGCTGTTATTGATCTGGTCTATTGCCAGTGCATCTGATTTAGAAGACAAGTGAAAAAACACAAGGCAATTTTCAAGGATTTCTGTGAATTTTACAGTAGTGTCATGATTGGCTAGGCCATCATGGGAAGATGTAAATTAACTCTATTCATGCCAAGGAACATTCAAGGATACGAATCAAGTGAGTCAACAAGGACTTAATAGATCTCACTTTATTCTAGCATTTAATTTTTATTGACTTGTTTTTTGTTTTTCTATCACTTTCATTAACAAATCTATCCCTTTCCTCCCCCCCCCATCTCTCATGGTCATTCCATGTCATAAAGAATAAAAAAGAAAGGGATTTAAAAAAAATAGCCCAACAAAAGTAGTCAACACATCACCTAAGTTGGCTGTAATAAATAATGTTCCATACTCATAGCCCCCTACCTCTGCAAAAAAGGAAGGGATATATATATATATATCCCTTCCTTTTTTGCATATATATGCAAATATATATGCAAATATATATGCAAACATATATGCAAATATATATATATATGCAAATATATATATAGAGAGAGAGAGAGAGAGAGAGAGAGAGATAGAGATAGAGATAGAGATAGAGATAGAGATATATTTATCTTTCCTCTTATTTGGAGCTGTGTGATCATTATAATTATACAACATTCAGGCTTTTTGTTCAATTTACATTGCCATAGTAATTAGAGATGTGTATGTAACATATATGCATATCTGTATGCAAACATGTATACATGTGTATATACATATGTACTGTGTATATATGTGTGTGTGCATATACATACTATATATATGGAGAGAGAGAGAGAGAGAGAGAGAGCATGCAAGCATTTCATTTTCATCTTTCTGCTTGGTTCCAATTTGGCTTGACACTTGCTAGTTATATAAGCCTGTGAAAGGCACTTGACTTCTCTTAGCCTCAGTTTTTTGTCCTTAAAATTGGGAAAATAGTACTTATTGGAGCAGATTTTTTGCATGTAATGGTATTTTATTTTTTCCAATTACATGTAAAGATAGTTTTAACATTCATTTTCTCAAGATTTTGAGTTCCAAATTTTTCTCCCTCCCTCCCTTCTTCACCCCTCCCTAAGACAAAAAGCAATCTGATACAGGTTATATATGTACAATCATGTTAAACATATTTAGTCATGTGAAAGAAGAATCAGAACAAAAGGGAAAAACCATGAGAAAGAAAAAAACAAAAAAAGTGAAAATAGTATGCTTCAATCTGCATTCAGATCCATAGTTCTGGCCACTATTTACAACATTCAGGAAAAGCAAGATTGTAATGCAGATTTCATTTAGGATGATGGATACCAACATCTGTCTTTATTTTCACCATTTGGGCAAAGTTGGCCAACTCTTACAGCCACAGAGCGTTTCAGACTTTTAACATTTGGATTGGCAAAGCTTCAGTGAATTTGTTGAGGGCAAAGATTTCTGAATTGGCAGGAAGATGCCCAGGCCTGATGGATCCTTGTTGACAATATCTCACCGAAATATCAAAAGCAAATTCCAGTTGTTTCCCGTAGGGTGGCATTTTGCACAGATTTACTTCCTAATTACTAAGCAGGTGGTTGGCCAAAGGGAAGCAGATTGGACTTTGGCTGTTTTCTGCTGAACAGTTACCTCAATTCCATGGCCTCTCCTCATCAAGGGTAGAAGTTCTTCCTCATTATCCTAACCATCTTCTCCAGTGACTTGTCACCTAGGAGTCAGCAGCAGGTTTTCTACTGGATGAAAACATCTAGAAATCTTGAACTCCATGTTGGATCTGGAGGACATGTATTCTTCAGGACCCTTGTCCCCGATTGGTTTATCTGACTCTCAACAGAGGCATTGGGGTGGAGGTGGGAGGATAGGGGACTAAACTTATCAGAATCAGGGGTAGGTCCTGCCCCTCACCTAGTCAAGGTAGATGGATGGGACACCAATGTGGTATATACTTGAGACTTGAAAAGTTTCCTTCTCTGCTTAGTCTTATTGGATGGAGCATGAGAATGAACATTCTTCTTTTTGTTTACCTTTGTGGTTATGGTTGTGGTTGTGTGGTTTGTCCTTCATTCTTGAAGAAAACCATGACATCAAGAAGATGATATGATTTGCAAATGAATTGGATTTGAGTGAGGGAGGCTGTGCAAAGTCACCAGCCTCACTTTCTCCTCCAGAACCATCTGGGTCCAGTGGCCAGATATCAAGGGGGATGAGAAACCTGTAGAATCAAAAGCCCTTGAAGGCAGAGACTGCTTTGCTTTTGTCTTTGTGTCCTATCACAGTGCCTTGAACATTTAGGGGAAGGTGTCTGCACTTCTAAGTTACATTGGTATAGAGAAAGCCCAGTGAGTAAACTCCCTATTACCAAAGCAAGGCAGGATCTGCCCTCCAGTGTAGAGTCTTAAAGAGTTGCCTGGGCAACTGAGAAGTAAGTCACTTGTCTAAGGTCTAGCAGACAGGACAGGATTTGAATTTGAGTCTTGGCTCTTGGGAAGAAAATTTGGCATCTTCTTCACAGCAAGGCTCATTTTTATAACACCACCCTATCTTGTTAAATCAATTGAATGGATGAGGACTTGTATTAGAAATAGATTTTTTTTTACAGTTTTTACAAAACTAAATTCATCACCATGCCCCAGCAGAAAGAAGTAGAGCTAGAAAGAGGCAGTGAGCAGAGAAGTGAAGTAGAAAGAGTGCTGAATTTAACAGCAGAAGACACGAGTCAAATCCTGCCTTGACCACTTTGTACTTGTATGATCTTCAGCTAATCTCTTAATCTCTTTTGGCCTCAGTTTTTTTACTTGTAAAATAAAGCAGCCAGATTCTGTAATTCATAAGGAGGCAGTGTGGCCCCATAGATAAGAGATTCAGCCTTGGAGCCAGGAAGATCTGCATTTGAGTCCTGCCTCAGATACATACTAACTGCAGCTTTGAGGAAGTCATTGAATTTCTCAGTGCCTGAAAAAATAATCATCTAAGTTACCTATGGGTGGGTTATCTGTATTGGTGGCAGGAGGGTCCATACTGGGATTTCTCTTCACCAGTGAAATCACTCACAGGTCCAGGCAAAAAAAGGAAGGACAGGACAGGACAGGACAGGACAGGAAAGGAAAGGAAAGGAAAGGAAAGGAAAGGAAAGGAAAGGAAAGGAAAGGAAAGGAAAGGAAAGGAAAGGAAAGGAGAAATGAGAAAAGAAAAGAGAAGAGAAAAGAAAAGAGAAGAAACAGAAGTCTCTTCTAGTTCAAAATCTATAATTCTATATGATATTCTAAAATTCTGTAAGTTGAATACATATTCTGTTACCTCCTTTTAGGTGGCTGAAATCATCAAGCTTCACAGGGTCAGCACTTAATCATTCACTGTTCAGAGGTATTCCCTTTGTACAATTCTGCTAGCTTACTTTATAATACTCTTTTTCAATCAGGTCTAGAAGCACTCTTTCAAGGATTTCCTGCTCCTTTGAATTTAGGAGCAAGGGATGTCTCTTAGAATTTTCTCCCTGGTAGCATAAGCCTCCTGAATCCATCCCTGATCCAGCTCATTCCCTGTCTTTGAGAGAAGTATTCTTTTTCAAAATTATTTTTATTCTGAATTTGCCAAATAAAAGGAGCACTTCCATGTATAGAAAATAAGTATTATACATGAAACTGTAAATCCCTATTATGTACAGCTTGTATTTCTTTTAAAGTATATAATAAATTCATTTAGTTAATATTCAATAAATTAACATTACAGAAACATCATACAATAAATTCAGCCTGTAACTTTTGAAACTTTCTTGTTTATCTATGATTCCTTCTGACCTTCCTTCTTATCATTTAAAAACTCTTCAACCACTTTTTTGTTTTGCTTTCTTTGGGGGAGGGGGCAACTTTATCCTTACTCCTTTCTTTTTTCTATCTCTACCTCATCTAATGGGGTAAAAAGGAAAAAGCAAAACAAAACCTTTTGAAAAAAAAATATGTGTAGTCAAGCAAAACCAAATTCCTCTATTGGCCATAAAAATTCCTTATTCTGAAATTTGAACCCATTATCTCTCCATTGGTAAATGGATAACAAGTTATATCAGTAGCTATTCTTCTTTACATTTCTGTAAAGTCTTCCAAAGTTTTTAGTCTTTACAGTGTTGCTGTTATTATATAAATCATTCTCTTGGATCTGCTCACGTCATCCTGCATCAGATCATATAAGACTTCACAAAATTCTCTGAAACTTTCATGATTTCTTATAGCATGATAAATTTCATTATAGCATTCATATACCACAATTCATTCAGCTATCCCCCAGTTTATGGGCACCCCCTTAATTTCCAATTCTTTGCTCTAACAAAAAAAAAGCCTCTATTAACATTTTAATAATATGAATTCTTTCCCTCTTTCTTTGATCTTTTTGAGGGGAAGCACCCACTTATCCCTCTCTCTTTCATGATAAACCATAGCTTAACTTGCCTAGTCCAGGTAAATTTTGCAAACTGTAACGGGGACTCTTGATTATTAAACAAATCACCTTCTTGTTTCTCAATTCAATTCAATAAGCACTTAGTAAATATCCACTATGTGATTAAATAAATTAATGTATGTTAAGCTCTTTGCAAACCTTAAATGTACTATATAAATGCTAGATGATGAAGAAGGGGAAGAGGAGAGAGAGGAAGAGGAAGAAGAAGAGAAGGAAGAGAAGGAGGAAGAGGAGGAAGAGGAGAAGGGAGGGGAGGAGGAAGAGGAGAAGGGAGGGGAAAAGGAGGAGGACGACCAACAGTAGCAGCAGCAGCAGCAGCAGCAGCAGCAGCATCGAGGCATTGCTGAGTTGAGCCTTGAAGTCTTCTGAACCAATGAGGTTTCTTGAGCAGGAGGGAAGCATCATGAGACCTGTACTCAGGAACATCAGTTTGCCAGCTATCTTGAGGACAAGAGATGGGCAAGAGATGCAGGGAGACCAATTAGGGAGGCCATTACACTAGTTCAAGAAAGAAGAGATAAGGGCCTGAACTAGAGTTGTTATTGGCTGAGTGGAGAGAAGGAAATGAATGTGAGAGGCTATTGTTTTGTCCTTTGTTCTTGAAGAGGACCATGACATCAGGAAGATGATGCCATGACTTGTAAGTGAATTAGATTTAAGTGAGGAAGGGCTGTGCAAAGTCATCAGCCTCACTTTCTCCTTTGGAGCTATCTGGGTCCACTGGCCAGGTATAGATCAGGACAATTGGAGATGGCCCCGGATGCAGTGGGAGACCTTAGTCTTTTTGAGCTAAGGTCTTTTCCAAGTCCTCACTTGGACTGAGGCAAAGCCTCTTCAGTGATTTAGGTTGTTTAAGAAGTGAGCCAAGGGATGACCCCTTTAATAATAAAAAAAATCAGACTGGGAAGGGAATGCCCTAAGTTTTTCTGGCCAAAAGAGAAACAGTTACCATTTACATTCATTCGGAGCCATTGGGGCCCAAACAATAACCATTAAATGGTTCTTGGGTAGGGACCTATTTTTGGTCAATCAGTGAGAGATGTGAGAGGTGACATGGAGGTAAAATAGATAAGACTTGGTTACTGGGGAGGTACTTGGCTGTGGGTGATAAGAGAGATGGAAGAAGCCAAGGGACCAAAAGAGTGGTGGTGTCCTTGACAGTACTGACTAAGGGCACTGTGCTACTAGCATATTACATCTCACTGCTGGTCTCATCATGGCTCTTGGCTCTCTCCCTTCATGCTGTCAAATTGATTCCTTCCTTTCCTTTCTATTCTGACATCCTGTAACAGTTCTTATAATTCCCTGATCTCTTATTTGGGAACATGGAACCTCTTCCTCATTAGCCTTACCATCTTCCTCACTAGTATATCAACTCAGTCAATAAGCAGGTTTTCCAATAGATTGCATTACCTAGAAACCTTGCATTCCATGGGTATACATGGAGTACAGGGACTCTTCCCTTGGCATTCTTTATTCCAGAGTTACTTATCTGGCTTTCAAAACTGGAACATTGGCTCTGTTTGAAAAATGTCAATTGGCATCTGGAAGAAGCTATACAGATATGGTGGAAGTTTTCCATGTTTGACATTGGAAAGGCTTGTGTAGTCACGGCAGTATATTTTCACTCTCTTTGTAAGCCTGGAGCCTCTGAGCATGGAAACTGAAATGCTCTGTCAGCCTTAGGACATTTAGGGTTTCCATCTGCTGAAAGGGAAAACACCTGCCTTTTTTCCATAATGGAGAAGAGGGGAAGACACTGTCTGCAAAACATTTTCCGTACTCTCTCCCCTCATTCTTAATTTAATTTTTATAGTGTGCTGTCCATCTGTCTAGAATTTCCTTGAGTATAGGCAACTACCCAAGGGAAGGCAAAAGAGTTGCCTTTACTTAGAGCAGAATTACAGCATTGAAGAAGGAGAATGTAGAAGTGGCCAGGGTCTTCTGAGATCATCAAATCTGACTGCCTCATTTTGTAGATGAGGAAATAGAAGCCCTTAAAGGTGGAAAGAAGATGGAAAGTCACATGAATAAAACTTCCTCTGTGAAATCTACAGCAACACAAATGAGAGCTTAATCATCCATGCTGAAAATTTGGGCTATTTCTCCTTCGTTCAGAGCTCATACAAAGTCCCTTTCTTAGTCCATGACAGAAATATTTTCCCTATAGAACAAAGTAATGAAATCAACATTATTCTAAATCTTAGAGAAATGCCAGAACTGACATAATCTCCCCCTCTCCAAGCTCTCAGAAATCTCCCTCCCACAAGGCAGTTTGAGGAAGCAAGGAAGAAAGGACACAAGCATTTATGAAACATTCACCAAGTGCCAGAAACTTTACTAAGCACTGGATTACAAATAAAAACAAAAAAGACCTGCCCTCTAGGAGCTTACATTCTAATGGAAGAAGACGATACAGAAAAGGTAGCCAAAAAGTAGAGGGGGTGGGAGGGAAGAAAATGAAGGCATTTGGTACAATGGTCAAGGGTGTGAGGTCCAGAAGGGAGAGGCAAATCCAGGGGGACAATAAAGGTTGGCCAGTCTACTCCCCTCCACAAAATGGAGACCTCAGGAAGAATTCACTAGTGGGGTATGGGGACTGATGGGGTGAGAAGGCCAAAGGGATAGTTCCTGGCATGAGGATGGAGGTTCCCGGATGAGATAGCAGCTGAGGCATGATTTGAAGTTGGAAAGTCAGGAACAAAGCTTAGGTTGAGGGGTGGGAGGGGTGGAGAGAAATGAAATGTAGGAAAAGTAATCACAGCTACATGGCTGAGTGCTGGGGCTGGAAGTCCTTGGATAATATGCGGCTCATTATGGAGCTACTTCCCCCTTCCAGAATGGTGTAGTGTGTGCAGCACTATAGCTGGGGCTTGTGGCTGCTTGTTCCCCCCCCCCCCCCAGTGTATATCAGTAAGGAAGGCACAAGGATGAAAGCTAGGTCAGTCCTTTCTTCCTACAACTTACATGAATTGAACACCATTAAACTCAACTCAACTGTGATGGAAGAAAAGCTCTGGGAGAGGACCATGGGCAACTTAGCAGGGTCATGGACATCATTCTATGGAGAGTTTCAAAAAGAGGAGAATTCCCCTATTGGTGGGAACATTCTCCAAATATTCTCATTCTCAGCTGACATTGTGCTAATTGCATGAAGTCCTAGAATACGACAAAACCTCTTCTGTGAAATTAGCATCAATACAAATGAGAACCTCACCCTCCGCACTGAAAATTCCATCTATTTTTTATTCATACTTTCATTTATTCAGCAAGCATATATTATGCATCTACTATGTTCTAGGTAAGAGACAGTATAATATAGTGGACAGGAAGCTGGCCTCAGAGTGAACAAGGCCTGGATTCAGAGACTGGTAACAGAATGGTGGGGCATCTGACCTCCAAATCTTGGACTAGGTATGTGCAGGACTGTCTATGCCTTTATATGCCAGTGATGAATATATTACTGTATGAGTAAAATTTGGGAGAGGGGTGAGGGAGAAATGAGAACTACCTTGGCCTAATGGACTTGGAACAGGACTTGGAGTCAAGGAGATCTGGTTTCAAATCCTACCACAGATACTTCCTAGCTGTGTGACTCTGGGCAATGTACCTCTCTGTGCCTTAGGTTCATCATTTGTAAATGAGAGCATTGTACTCTCTAAGATCCCACCCTGCTCTAAATCTATGGTACCTAGAAAGTGTGTCTTGAGGGTGGGAGGAATATGCATTAATGAGTCTGAAGTCCTCTGTTTCTGGATGGTTGGATTTTTAGTGTTTTGCCATTTCAGGTCCCCCTATTAGAGTTATAGAGTATATAGAGTTACTATGATAGTACTTTAAGAAATCCAGTTTTACTGCTGACCATGGGCCCACAACTGAAGAAGGGTCAAGAAACAACTCTAAGCACTGTTTTTTTTTTTAATTTTTAATTTATGGAATAAAACAAGCATTTCCATAATATAATGTAATAAAAAAGGTGATTGCACATGAAACTGCAAATCTATTATGTACAACTTGCTATTCCTTTTAAATATACAATCAAGTTATCTGTGACTTTTTTTTTCTTTCTTTTTTCCTTCCACCCCCCCCAAGAGATGGTCACCATTAGACACAAATAGGTATATATGTATATATGTGTGTATATATGTATATATACACACACAAACACATTCTATGTATACTTCTATTTATCAGTTCTTTTTCTGGATTCAGATAGCATCTTTCTTCATATATCCTTTATAGTTAATTTGGTATTTATAACAGTCAAAATAACTTATTTGCTCCAAGTCATTCTGAAAACAATATTGCTGTTACTGTATACAATGTTCTCTTGGTTCTGCTCATTTCACTCTTCATTACTTCCTGCAAATCTTTCCATGTTTTTCTAAGATCATTGAGCTCATCATTTCTTATTGCACAGTAGTGTTCCATGACAATCATATATCACAACTTGTTCACTCTGTTGACATTAACTAGATATAAAATTACTTAACAGCTCCTTGGAAGCTGGCTGTCACAATGAAGAGATTACTGGACACAGGGTCTGAAAGAACTGAGTTCAAATCCTGCCTCAGCTATATACTAGCTGTGTGACCCTGGGTAAGTCACTTAAGGTCCCTCCTCTTCAATTTCCTCATTTATAAAACGAGAATAACAATAGCATCTATCTCCCAGGGTTGTTGTGAGGATAAAAATGAGATATCTGTAAAGCACTTTGCACACTTTAAAGCTCTATATCAGTATTAGCTATTAACAAAAATCCTGGTCACATTTACTGCTGTGTGACCCTAGGCAAGTCACTTAACCTTTTTGTCTCAGTTTTCTCATTTGTAAAATGAGCTATAGGAGGAAATGGCAAACCACTCCAGTATCTTTGCCAAGAAAACCCCAAATGGGGTCATGAAGAGTCAGATAAGACTAAAATGACTCAACAACAACAACCACCACCACAACCACCACAACAAAGGAATCATTGAATAGGAAGGCATCTTAGAAGTCAGGTGGTCCAACCTAAACCTGAATAGAGGTTCCTTCTTCAACATTCCCAAGTGTTCATTTGGTCATTGCTTGAAAACTTTTGATGCTGGGGAGCGCTCTATCTCCCAAGACACTCTTTTCCTGACACTTCTGGATATTGTTCATTTTTAGTAAGTTCCCCCCCACCAAAGAATCAAAACCATCATGCCTAACTTTGCCAGTCCTAATTCCTGGTTTTCCCCTCTGGGGCCAAGCAGAACTTGCATTCCATCTGCACTCTTTTGCGAAGGTCCTTAGGTTGTCTCAAGTACAGCCTCCACTGTCCTTCACAAAAGCCACATGATAATGAACTGCTGGCCTTAAGGTACTATTGTTCTGGAGTCATTAGACTGTGAGCTACTTCAGAGAAAGGACTGGCTTTTGCCTTTCTTTGTATCCTCAATGATTAGCACAGTGCCTGGCACATAGTAGGTATTTAAAAGCTTGTTGATCTGAATTGGCAGCCTTCAGATGCTGCAATGTACCTATTAAAGGGCAATGATTAGACACTATTTTTCCTTTGCCTTTAGCTTACACATTTTTTTGGACATTCAGAAAATTCTCCCTTTTACTCTGCCCCCCCTCTCCCCCACAAATGAATTCCAAATGAAGAATTAAAAAAAAAGAAAAAGAAAATTTATGACAATTATGCATATTCTAGCAAAACATAGTGGCCATGTTAAAAAAAAATGAGTATCTTATTTTGCATTTTAAGTACTGATTGACTTTCACAGGCAAACTTCAAGCTGGACCATATGGATCAAGTTCAAGTCAGGGTAGACCGGTGTGATTCAGCCTTCTTAGGCAATTGTGATCCGTCTGTCTTTCTCTCCCAAACTTCCTGGATTATTCCAGTCCTAGATCTTGAGGAACAGAAACACAACCCCACACATAGCTAATTACAAAGCTTACTAATAACAGACAAACTACCAGTGGCATACAAATACAAAAAAGGAATCAAGAATACATGTGTAAATCAGCTCTTTTGGTAGAACATAAGCAAAGTCCAGATGGTCACTTGGGGATGTTGAAGAAAGGATTTCTGATAAACTAGAAATCAGACTCAATCTAATACAGTGGTTTTCAAAAGATGTGCTACTGCATATTTAGCTAAGGGTGCCTTGAATTTTATGGAAATTGCATTTGCAATCTCATGAACGTGTGTGTGTGTGTGTGTGTGTGTGTGTATGCCTTGATGATATACTGTCAGCAAAACAAGTATGAGGATCACTGATATGTAGAATGTAAACTCCGTGAGGGGCAGAGATGGTCTCACATTAGTATTTGTGTCCCTGTTGCCTGGCAAAGGGTCTGCCACATAGCTGGGACTTAATAAATGCTTGATGCTTAAGTGATTGACAGATGACCTGAGAAGTTACTTCCAACTCTGAGATTTAAGGATTCTGTAAACTAAGGCAGTTTCTCAGCTGTCTCTGAGGAGCAAAGCAGCATATATGCTTGGTCTGGGGATACTAGCTCTATCTCTGTTTCAGTTGAGGGCACCATCATTCTTCCAGTTACCCAGATTCCCCTCCTGCAGTAATTTTCTTCTCTTCATGTTCTCTTACCTCTCTTGGCAAATTATTTGCCAAGTCTTATGGATTGTAACTTCATAATAAATTTTGCATTGCCTTCTTCCTTCCACTCCTGTGGCCACCATCATAGGCAAGGCCCTCCTCACCTCTCACCTAGACTAGTGCAATAACTTCACAACCGGTATTCCAGCATCCAGTCTCTTCTTTCTCCAATCCATCCTTCACCCAACTATCAAACTGATAGTCCTACAGAACAGGTCTGTCCATGTCACTCCTGTGCTCACAAAGCTCCAACGGCTTTCTCTTCTCTCTAGGGTAAAATGCAAGAAGCCACTAGTGCTTTTTGGATATGGGAATTGGGTGGGGGGGATTTAGCTCACTGAATGGGTATATAAAGTAAAAAGGGCTAAGGACAAAGCTTTGGGAGACACCCACATGTAGGGGGTGGGAAGATGAAATTCTAGCAAAACATCAGAATCCATCCTTCAGTGAAATTCAAAAAGAAGAAAAATACTTGCTTACTAAATACTTTCTGTTATTAAAAGAAATCTTGTTAGAAAAAAAAATCAAAATGTTTCCCTTGTGCTTTCCCCAGAAGTCAATGCATCCACATACTTTATGATGTGCTTTGTAAGCAGGTTTTTACATTTTCTGAAAAATGTCTTTAACTTGAAGGAAAGGTACACATTGAAAGTAGTTGTTAAATGAAAATCAACCTAAAATACTACCCGAACATCCTTCAATATCTTAACAATTCTATGAGCTGATGCAAGCAAGCCCTGTCCATCAAAGTCTTTATAAATGGCATGGAAAATAAACACTATGTTACTGCGTGAATTAACAAGATGAGAATTCTGGGCACATTCTCTTCCAACTTTCACTGGCTCCCAGGAGTATAATTAGAGTTGAATTTTTCATGAACACAAACAATATTTTTTTTTTGTCCCTGGTCTTGTGCTTTGTGCTTGACTATTTCTAGCCTTGCTCACAGGAAAAGGAGGAAAGAGGAAAATGGGATTGGAGTCTCTGTGGAGTGAAGGTTGATTCATGATCTGATCCAAGTGAAAGATACCATGACTTCTTCCTCTGTTCTAGGGTGGCTCTTTGATGAATAGTTCCATTAGATTCTGCAAACTTCAAATCCTCATGAGATCAAAGGATGATTTTTGATTTCACTTGAATCTCTTCCATTCCATTCAAAACATTTATTTAAATATCTGCTATGTTCCAAGGTACACTGCTAGATATTGGTTTGGGAATACAAAAATACTTGCTAATATAGACCCCAAACAATTTGGCTGTGAAAAAAGCACAAACAAGTTTCAGCACTAACAAAATCTATCACTTCCATTCCCCCCCTCCTCCTTTTCCTTTCTCTCTCCTCCTTTCTTCTTCTTTCACCTCTCCTCTCCTCTGTTCACCTCCTCTCCCTTCCCTCTCCCTTCTAGTTCTTTCCATCCCCTTTCCTCTTCTCTGGTTTCTCATATTCTGATTCTAAAATCTAGATACTCCAGTACTCAAAAAATATTGAGATATAAAATGTGGAAAGAACATTGAATTTGGAGTCAGGGGATCTGGATTTAAACCCCTACCTCTGCCACTTCTACTTGTGTGACTTTGGGCAAGTCATCTAACCTCTTTGAGCCTCAGGTTCCTAATCTATTGAGCCCCTCCATTTGATTGTAAGCTCCTTGAGGGCAGGGACTGTCTTTTGCCTCTTTTTGTATCCCAGGTGCTTAGCACAGTGCCTGGTACATAGTAGGCACGTGATTATTGACTTACTGGAGGGGATTGGACTAGATGACTTCTAGGGTTCCTTCCAGCCCTAAATCTATTATTCTAAAATAAACTGATTTCACTAGTCTTTTTCTCTTTGGTGAGATTTGCCACTTGATTAGTTAATGACTGGAGCTATTGATTGTGTTATATGAAGCCTGCAAGGGCTTTGTTAGGTAAAAACAGGTTTTCTTGAATGGATAGTAGACACTGTATTCATCTAATTAAGCAAATGCTTAATTTAAGTATTATGAGTTGGTTGCAGTCTACAATTTATTTTGGCTGTCTTTGATTGAGCTCCTGCTACCAAAGGTTTCACTGGGGAGAGAATGGGAAGAGAATTCAGACATGGTCAGACATGCTCAGATTCAAAGCTTACAAGTTAAACTATGGGTGACTTCTTTTTAGAAGAGTTGACATAATGGGAGAAGTGCAAGTACTCCCCACAGCAGCAAGCTTAAAAGAGTGATGAAGTTTTTGAACTAAGGAAAAGAAAAAAAAACTTTCCTCATCTTTTTGTAAAGATAAAAATTTTGGTTAAAATGGAAAAATACTTTTAATTTTTATTCCCCTTTGTAGATCAAAAACCATTTTGTTAGTTTAGGAATGCAAAAATATTTTACGTGTAATTTGGTTTGCTCATGAAATAATCATGGTTTCCATATTAAGACAGTTGAAAACCTATGAGAGAAATCTGGAAAAAATAAATTTCTGAGAAAGAATAAAAGCAAATAATCCAGCTCAATACAACAAATATTTATTAAGCTCTCCTCATCTTGCATCACTCAGATGCCTTCTGCCATTATCTCCACCTTCCCTTCTGTCCCAAATGCAGAGATGGCCTTTCTCCTTGTCAAGGCAAACCCTTCTACATGAAGAGGTGATCCAATGGGATCTTCCCACTTTCTATCACAGATTGATCGCCTCCTCTCTCACCTCAGCTCTCTCACATCATCATCTTCCTGTCTATTGGCTATTTTCTTACTCTCCACAAATGCAGCCATGTCACCTTATCCTCAAAAAACACTCACTTGGTCCTTCCCTTTCAACTGTCCCATATCTGTCCTCCCTGATATGGCTAAACTCTTTTTGAAGGCCTTCTCAACAGTTGCCTTCACTTCCTCTCCTCTCACTCTGCTTAACTCTCAATAGTCTAGCTTCTGACCTCATTATTCAACTGAAACTGTTCTTTCCAAAGTTTCCAGTGGTCTCTTAACTGGTAAACCTAATGACCTTTCCTCAAATTTCCTCAATACTTCTTGACCTCTGTGAAGCTGTTGACATTGTCAACCACTGTCTTCTCCTTTCTATTCTCTTCTTTCTAGGTTTCCATGACACGACTCTCTCCTGATGCCTGTTTTACTACTCCTTTTCAGTCTCCTTTGCTGAATCTTCATCCAAATCACTCCCAGTAATGGTGAAGATCTCCCAGGCTCTGTTCTGGGCCTTTTTCTCTTCTCCCCCATACTATTTTGCTTGTTGACCTCATTAGCTCCAATGGATTCAATGATGATTCTTCATTATATGCTTTAAGTTCTTGCTAATATTGTTCACTCACTGCTCCCCATCCCTGACATTCTGTCTCCTGTCTCTTTGCCTTCATAAAGACTAACCCCCAAGTCTGTAATGTTCTCCTTTCTTGCTTTTGCCTCCCTAGAATCCTTAACCTACTCAAGGCTCCAAAAGATAGTTGGAGATGTGAGTGAGCCTAGAGGTTTAGAAAGAGGTCATGGTTGGATATGCAGATATCCAAGTTCATGGACTCACTGAAATCTATTCCTGGTCTGTGGCCTTTAGGTTAAGAATCCCTGTCCAGGGCAGCTAGGTGGCACAGTGGATAGAGCATCAGCCCTGGATTCAGGAGGACCTGAGTTCAAATCTGGCCTCAGACACATAACACTTACTAGCTGTGTGACCCTGGACAAGTCACTTAACCCCATTGCCTAACCAAAAACAAAAAAAAAAAACAACCCTAAAAAAACAAAAACAAACAAATAAAAAAAAAAGAATCCCTGTCCTACCCACATGTACAAAAATATTTACAGCAGCTCTTTCTGTGGTGGCCAAGACTTGGAAATTGAAGGGATGCCCATCAATTTGGGAATGGCTGAACAAGTTGTGGTATATGAATGTAATGGAATACTATTGTGCTATAAGAAATGATGAACAGGCTGACTTCAGAAAAACCTGGAAAGACTTGTATGGTCTGATGCTGAATGAAGTGAGCAGAACCAGGAGAACGTTGTACACAGTAACCGCCATGTTGTGCGATGACTAATATTGATAGACTTAACCCTTCTCAGCAATATAAGGATCTAAGACATTTCCAAAGGCCTCATGATGGAAAATGCTATCCACATCCAAAGAAAGAACTTTGGAGTTTAAATACAGATCGAAACATACTATTTGCTATTTTTTTTTCCTTCTGTTGTGTTTTGTTTCCTCTTTCTGGTGGTTCCTCCTATTGGTTCTGATTCTTACTTACAACATCACTAATGTGAAAATAAGTTTAATAGGAATGTATATGTATAGCCTATATCAGATTGCGTGCTGTCTTGGGGAGGGAGGTGGGAAGGAAAGGGAGAAAAATTTAAAATTCAAAAGCTTATGAAAGTGATTGTTGATAAATCAAAATTAATTAATTAAAAAAAGAATCTCTGTCCTAGAAGAAATGAGTCCATGGTAGCTTTTTGAGTAGAGGAATGATCAGACCTGTGCTTTAGGAATATCAATTTAACAGCTATGTAGAAGGTAGATTGGAGTGGGGAGAAAACTTAGGCAAGGAGGCCATGAGGGCCTGACCTAGGATGATGACCATGTAAGTGGAGAAAAGTAGGAGATAAGAAGATGATGAAGAGCTATAATATGCAAGGCTTGGCTATAATATGCAAGTTCAATCCTCTGAACAGAAAGTGATAAATGGCCATTCTCTTTCAGCTGCTTAATCATATGAAGACTTACTTTTTTTATGTTGCAAGTTCAATTTTTGGATATTTGAAAGTGCTAGAATAGAATTTTAAATGCCCTTGCTTTGCAGAGGCAAACCAGAAGGAGGGGACAATGCCTGGGGAGAGGGATGGATGCATTTTTAAGAAGACAGGCCAGTTTGGATTCTATTTCCCTGGTATCTTACAATTTCTCAGTGATATTTATCATAATAAATCAGGATTCAGTATTAAGGTCCATTGGTCTTAAATTCTATGCACAAGGCATCATTTAAGTCACACATACGAAAGCAGTCCCATGAAGGGTGGGGGATGGTGGCCTATACCCTAAGGTTAGTGTTATAGAAGGATTCATGTGAATATTTATTTATTTTAAAATTTTAATTTAATTATTTTTTTTAATACATTTTAAGTTCCAAACTGCCTCCCTCCTTTCCTCCCTCACTTCCCAACTTGCACTCGAGAAGACCACCATTTGTCAAGGATTGATCAATATATGTAAAACCATACTATGCATGCTTCTATTTACCAGTTCTTTCTCTGGAGGTAGAGGGATAGCATCTTCCTTCAAGGATTTTTTGGTAGTTGGTTTCAGTATTTATAATACTCAGAATAACTTGGTCATTCACAGTTGTTCTTTGAACAATATTGCTGTTAGTGCATACTTTTATTATACTTTTATTCACTCCAAACTCTGAAACTGGGAAATTGGGGACCTGGGGCAGATTCATTTGGCATCAGGGTAGGGGAAGCAGCTGCAGAAAGGTAGGAAAATCATTCTGTGGCAAAAAACAAACACAAAGCCCTCTCCTCTCCTTTTCGGAATCCCAACCGTTCAGAGTTCGGGGCCTCTTAGATGATGATTCTCTTTCCCTGCTACCATTCCTTCCCTCAAACTCATGCACCTCACCCCCTGCACCAGTGATTCTGCCTTCCTCTTCCATTCATGCCCTTTGGAAACCCCACTTTTTGTAAACAAGTTTCTCTTTTTCTTAATCATTTTACCTTTATGTTCTTTCCATCTTAAAGGTTCAGAGCTTTGGAGCTGGAAGGGTCCTTAGGGATCATCTAGTCTCCCAGATCAGGGAAAGGATCTCAGGGACCCCCTAGCTCAGCCCCCTTATTTTACAGGTGAGAGAATGAAGACCAAAAAGTTCAAGTAACTTGCTCAAAGTCACACTGGCAGTTAGTGTCAGAGACAGGATTTGAACTCAGGACCTCTTCAGAATCAATGTTCCACCTATCGTACCACACAGGAGGTGGAACGGAATTTGCACAAAGTAAAAGTCAACCCCAAAATTGATTTAGACTTTTGTCATCCCCTTCTAAAAATAGAATGTGGGGATGGACAGAGATGGTAGGAGATGCAGTTTATTGAGGACTTTGGGTTGATTTTGTATTGGTTGATTGACATTTTACTGTAAGTCAAGTAAACAATAATTTATTAAGCACCTACTGTGTACCAGGCAGCTAGGAGGTGCCGTGGATAGAGTGCTGGGCCTGAAGTAAGGAAGACTCATCTTCCTGAGTTTAAATCTGCCTCAGACACTTACTAGCTGTGTGACCCTGGGCAAGTCACTTATCCTTGTTTGTTTCAGTTCCTCATCTGTAAAATGAGCTGGAGGAGGAAATGCCAAACCACTCCAGCATCTTTGCCAAGAAAACCCCAAACTGGGTCATGAATAATTGGATATGACTGAAATGACTGAACAACAACATGCATCAGGCCCTGTGCTAAGTGCTAGTGATGCAAACAAAGTTAAAAAACCAGTCCATACTCTCAAGGAATTCACAGTCTAATGGGGGAGACAACATGTAAATAACTATGTACAAAGAGGACAAATTGGAGATCTCAGAGCAAAGGAACTAGGATCAGGGACTGGGAAAGGCTTCTTGCAGAAAGTGGGACTTTAATTGAGACTTGAAGGAAGCCACAGAAACTAGGAGGCAAATATTGGGGAGGGAGAGAAGTCAGGCGTGGTGGACAGCTCAGAGTCAGGAGACAAAGCAGTACATGTGAGGAACACCAAGGAAGCCAGTGCCTTTGTAACTATTACTAACAAGTTAGACTCATCAGAGGAGAACATGCATCTTTCAAATGCAAGTCAATAAGGTTAACTAGAACAGAGAATTATAATTTGATTTCGGAATTAAAATACTGTGAGATTAAAATTCTAATTAGGGGGTGACCCACAAGGACAGATGACACAGTGATCTCTTTTACTTATTATTAATTCTTTGTTTCTGATGAAAAAGAAAGGCAGAAGATTGTAGGTGAATCCAGGAAAGATAACGGTAGCTTTAGCAGGCAATTTTTATTGTCCAATAAGGTAGATTAGAGGAGAGAACCACTGATGCTTTTAATGTTTTCTGTGACAGAAGTGTTTTTACATTAGGAAGCTACTCAATTGGGTACAGCAAATCTCACATGATCTGGGTCAGCTTGGAATGGAATAAAAAACGATGCAGAGGTCCACACTGAAGGAATGTTGAATCTGGATGAGCTTGTGAGATCACTTTACAAGTGCAAATCCCAAATTAGTTGGCTCAGTTTAACTCTTGGAAAGAAAGGCTCCCTTTTGATAGAATGATTGTATGACCAGGGAAAAGTACTAGACTTGATTTCAGAAGGACTGAGTTTGAGATCTGGTCCTGCCACTTCCTAGATAGGTGACCTTGGGCAAGTCACTTAACTATCCTGAGTGTCAGTTTCCTTGTATATTATAGGGAAAACAGTACTTAAGATCCTAGGAATAATGTGATAATGTTTGCATTATAATGTTGTAAGGATTGACTGAGATAATGTATGGGAAGGGCTAGGTACCAGAAAGCCCCACATAAATGTCAGTTGTTACTACTTGATATTATTCAAATTTATGAAATAATTGTGATTTTATTATCATGGAAAACTCTTGGTGTTGGAACTCCTTGTACCAACATAGGTTGCAATCATCTATAACTCCATAGTGCCCTAAGTTGTAGGGAGTTAACTAATGTACCTAGAGGTTAAGTCCAAGATAACTCAGCTTGAAAAGTATCAGAGGGAGGATTGCAGCCCAGCCCTCTATCCACTATACCACATTCCTCAATATTACTATTTTTATAATTTATATATAATTTAAAAATTTATAATATTTATATATACATATATATGTAAGAATTCTAGTTCTAGAAGATATTTTAAAAGCCATTCAGTATAATTGCCTCACTTAACAGATGAGAAAACTGGGACCAAGACATGCTCCAAATTTCTAGTTATAAAGTGTCAGATTTAGGGTTTGAATCCAGGCTTTTCTGACTTGGAATCTAGCCCTGCTTAAAAAAAATTTTTTTTTAACTTAACAAACACCAAATAACATGAGCATTTCCACAAGTACATTGTGGAACAGAAGGGAAAAGATTGTAGATAAAATTGTGGATCTTTATTATGTAAAGCTTTTTTTAAAAAAATGTATATATAATAAATTCAGCATGAAACTTTGAAAGTTATTCTGCTAGTCTGAGATTCCTTCTGGTCTTCCCTTCTATTCTTCTGTCATATTTTTTTGGTGGAAAGAACTCAATTACTTACCCTGTTCTTCATTATACCTCCTCTACCAATTTTTAAAAAAGGAAAAGTGAAATCTTATAACAAATGTGCATAATCAGTCAAAACAAATTCTCACATTGGCCATGTCCTAAAACTGTATGTCTCAAATTGCACTGAGAACATCACTTCCCTGGTGGGACATGGCTAGCTTGCTTTATCACTCATCATCTTTCATCTTCATCATCTCTGGAATCATTGTTATATAGTGCACTGATGAGAGTTCTTAAACCTTTCAGACTTTGTTTTACATACTTGTCGTTGTATAAATTATTCTCTTGGTTCTGCTCACTTCACTCTGCATCAAGTCACAAAAGTCTTCCAGGGTTTCTTTGAAACTGTCTCTTTCATCTTTTCTTATTGTTGTAATGATATTCCATTACATTCATATCCCGTAATTTGTTCAACCATTCCCCACTTAATGAGCACCCCCTGACTTTCGAGTTTTTTGCCTCTATTAAAAGAGCTGCTGTAAATATTTGTGTACCCATGAGTCCTTTTCCTCTTTGTTTGATCTCTTTGGGATATAGGTTCAATAATGGTGACTCTAGGTCAAAGGGCATGCACAGTTCAGTGGCTTTGGGGGCATAGGTCCTGCTTGCTTTTCAGAATGGCTAGACCAATTTACAGCTCTATCAATATTGAACTAATGTGCCTAGTTTCCTATAGACCCTCCAAGGTTTGTCATTTCTCTTTTTGTCAATTTTGCCAATCTTATGGGTAGAGAAGGAATCCCAAAGTTGCCTCAATTTGAATTTTTCTAATTGTTAGCTTTTTACCACCCTGTGGGGATGTGGTCTCTTTTTTTGGGTGAGGGGAAGTAGTGGGGGAAGTCAGACCATGACAACTCCTGTATGATGTTAATTTCTCAAATTGGTAGAAGATTGAAGAAATTATGTAGTTGGGATGCCAGGTGAGCATTTTTAAAAAAATGTAGATGGCAAACTGTTTGCGTTGCACAGCTGAACCTAATTAAAGTTAGGATTACATGTAGTCAGTTAAATTATATTCAAGTTTTATTCACGTGCTTGTCCTCTCCTTGTCTCAAAAATCCAAAAGATGTTTTGTTTTCCTCTCTTTTAGCAGAGGTTTGAGGAAGCTCACTGCTCAATCCTGATTCTTTTCACTATTACGCTTGGAGACCTCCCTTCCTGATCACCTTTTTTTTTTCTCTGAAATAAATACTAATGTAAAGTCTTTTTAAAAAAAAGTAATTTGAACTTTGGCTCATACCTTTTAGCACAGCCCAGAATTCTGTAAGTCTCTACATGGTCAAAGAAAATGCTGGCTCTGACCTCAGCCTGTAGGCATAAGCTTCCCTGATTCATTTTTCCTTTCCAAGTTGTGATATGGTATGGTTTTCCTTACTTATTCATCAAGGTTTATTCCTTTTTAAAACTATTTTGTTCTTTATTACTCACTTAAGAAGCATCAACAAACATGAACATTTCCATGTACAAAGAAGGCTAGAAAAAGAAGATTATATGTGAAACCATGAACCTCTGTTACAGTATATAACTTGATTTTTATTTAGAAAATATGTATTATATTTAATGTGATGGTACCAACACAGCCCTGCTTGTTTGTGTACCTTTCCCAGATTATTTCTGCTCTTTCCTGTGGATTTTGACTTTTTTTTCATTTTAAAAAATCACTATTACTACTCACCCATTTTCTCTACTTTCCCCTGACTCCAAAGCCTTCCTTCATAACAAATAAGCCAAGTCAAACAGACTTGCTGTGCCTAAAAGTACACAGCTCATTCTACACATCTAGTCCATCACCTCTCTGCTAAGACAGGGGAGGTGTGTGGCATCACAAGTATTCTGGAACCATAATTGGTCATTGCAATGATCAAACTTCTTAAAACTTTCAAAGTTGTTTTTTCCTAGCATTAATGTAGACATTTAGTGTTTTTTCTCCTTGTTCTGATCACCTCACTGTATCATGTTATTCAAGTCTTTTAAGATTTCTCTGAAACTACAGCTTAATAATATTACATTATATCCATGTACCACAATTTGTTCAGCCATTTCCTAATTGATAGGTACCTACTTTATTTACAATTCTTTGCTCTATTAAAAAAAAGTTGCCACAAATATTTCTGTATATATGGACCTTTGTCTTCTGTACTTGATCTCTTTAGAGATGTTTGCCTTGGATTGACATCATTGGTTCAAAGGACATGCAGAACTTAGTGATTTTTTTAAGGCATAATTCTAAATTTCTTTACAAAATGGTTGGACCAGTTCACAGTTCCATCAATAATGCATTAATGTTTCTGTCCTTTCACATACCTCCAATAACTGTCATTTTCCCTTTTTGTCATCTTTGCCAATCTGATGGATATAAGATGGACCTCAGAGTTGCTTTAATTTGCATTTATCTTATTATTTGTGATTTGGAACATTTTTCTTTTCATATAGCTATTGACAACTTGGTTATCTTGGTTGGTTGTTTTCCTAAAAACTGCCTGCTTATATTCTTTAGCCATTTATCTATTAGGATATGGCTCTTGTTCTTATCTATTTGTATCAATATCTATATATCTTGAATATGAGACCTTCATTACAGAAATTTGCCATAATATTTTTCTTAGTTCAGTTTCCCTTCTAAATCTTACTGCATTGATTTTGTGCAAAAAATTTCAATTTCATATCATCAAAATTGTCTATTTCATCTCCATTGATCCTCTCTGAACCTTGTTTGAACAAAATTCTTACCTCATTTGTAGTTGTGAAAGTTGTCTCTTTCCCTTTTCCTACAATTTGTTTATGATATGATTTTATATGTTTAGGCCTTGTATCTATTTAGAACATGTGATATATGTATATATATGCATATATACACACATATATGCATACACATCCGCACAAATATGTTGATCTCTTTATGGTATAGGCCTGATACATTATACATATTTATATATGTATGTATAATACAGTAATAACTATATACACATACATGTATATATGGTATACTATGTTTGATTTCTTTGTTGTATAGGGATAGTAGTGGCATCTCTGGGTCAAAGAAAATGCACAGTTTAGAGACTTTGGGGGTATAGGTTCAGATTGCTTTCCAGAATGACTGGAGCAATTCACAGCTCCACCACGAGTGCCCTAATGTGCCTGATTTCCTGTAACCCCTTCAGTATTTGTCAATTTCTCTTTTTGTCATCTTCACCAATCTTAAGGGTGTGAGGTGGAACTCCAGAGATCCCAATTTCTCTTTTTCTCTGTCTCCGTCTTTCTCTCTTGATGTTGACCTAAACCCAGTTCATGCCATGCTATTTTCTAATTTTTTCAGCCATTTTTTTTTGGGTCAAATAGCAGGTCCTTACCCCAATAATTGAAATTCTTATTTTTATCAAACCCTATGTTTTTATGTTCAGTCGTTTATGGGTCTTATGTACCTAATCTGTTCGATTGACCAACCTTTCTATTTTTAAAATCAGTACCAAAAAGTTTTGACAAACTGCTGTTTTCTAGTGTGGCTTGAAAACTAGTACTGCTAAAAAAGTTTATTGATATTTTTGTTGTAATGTCACAGTCTTTTCCATATGACTCCCAAGTCTTCCCTAGTGATAAAAGAAACAGTTAAGCAAAAACCAACCCATAACTGATGGTTATACAATGTTCCACTCCCATAACCCCCAACCTTTCTGTGAAGAAGTGGGAAGTATAATTCATTTTCTGTTCTCTAGGACCAAAATTGGCCTTTACAGTTATCCAGTTTGTGTGTGTTCTTTCTGTGACCATTTTTGTTATCATTGTTCAAATAGTTCTCCTGGTTAGCTTCCTTCCCTTGGCCTCAGTTAATGTCATTCCATATTTCTTCCAATTCTCCATAGTCATCATTTCTTACCTAACAATAAAATTCTATTACATGCATATACCACAGTTATCCACCACTCTATAGTCAAAGGGCTCTCTCGCTGTTTCCAGTTCTTTGCCATCACAAAAAGTGCTGCTATGAATATTTGGGTATATATGGGACCTTTTTTTTTCTTTCTATCTTTGATTTCCTTGGGCTATAAGCCCTGTGGGACAATTGCTGTGTCAAAGGCAGTGCACAGTTGAGCCATATTTCTCCAGTATTCATCAGACTTTCTGAGGAAACTATGAATTGCTAGGGGACTATAGGGGAAAAAATGAAATCAGGAGTAATTACCCTGAATTTGAGGACAGAATTCGATCCAGGGCCTACCAGAGCCAAAGCAGGAATAGGAAACCATCTGTGCCTGATGAATGGGAAGTACACTTATCAGCTAACAGGGCTTTTGTGGCCTATTCTCACAGCTGACTCAGTCAATAGATGTGTATCTGAGTAGAACTGCATCTATTCCACTTGGGATTGAAGACAATCTTCCAAATCAATACCAATGTTTGAATTAGGACAGTAGCTGTTTGTCTATCTTGTTTTAAGGCTCTTGAAAAATCAAACAGAAAAAAAAAACAAGCAGTGAGGTTAACCATCTGTCTGTCAAGATCTCTGTTCAAGATGGTGCATGCAAACACCAGAAGCTGGGATTGCTGGGGCCATTTCAGAATCTCTCTTAATGGGTTTTGCCTTATGGTTTTCCAATAAGCATCATCAGCAAATGTTAATAGAATATGTTTCTCTTGGGATCTGTGTTGAGGCTACTGATCAAACTTGGGTGTGACTATTTGTCTTTTGAGTGGGAACAATATCTCATACAAGTTCATCTAAACGTTCTTTTAAAGGTCAGTATAGAAGTCAACTAATAATAATTTGCACTTTCATAGGACATTAAGGTTTACAAAATAACAACACTATGAAGTAGGCAGTGTAGTTATTATTATTTCCATTTTACAGATGAGAAAACTAAGGATAAGAAAGGTTACATGATTCGTCCGGGGTCATATAATTAATAAGTGTTGGTACTAGAACTCTGACCCACATTGTCTGATTCCAAGACCCAATGTCTTTCCACCACATGACACTGTTTCCATTCAACCCATTTTAATTAAAGATCAGTGTTTTGTAGAAGAAAATCAAGTTTAACAAAGAGATACCACAGAGTTTAGCCCAAAGATGAGGGACTGGCTCATCAACGTCTGCACCCTGGCACCCTTGGTTCAAATTCATCCTAATTTGAACCCAGTAAATCTCACTCCAAATCAAGTGTTCTTTCCACTCTACCATGGTAAACGGTAAATGGGAAAAAGTCTCATATGTTATACTAAATGATGGGGACAGTATCACCTAATTCTGGAAGGAACCTTAGCATTTAAGGGAGTAAAGGAAAAGAGCACTGGATTTGGTGTTAGAGAATATAGGGTCAATTCTTTGCTGTTCTATTTACTTTTCGGGTGAAAGTGGACAAGCCATTTAATTCCTCTGGGTCTCTGTTTCTTCAACTGCAAAAGGAGGTGATCAGGCTGGACCATCTCTACGGTCTATACCAGCTCCAAATCTGTGAATCCATGATCCTATGTACACATGATCCATTGTGTGTGGTTGGTGCTGATTCACTGCGCAGGGAAACATAATCTTCTTTGGGGACAGGGACTCCTTTTTCATTCTTTTTTTTTTTTTTGCACTTATGTTTTGTATAAATAGGTGCCTAATAAATGTTTGGAGGGTTGGACTGTGTTACTTCTCTCATTTTCCAGATTGTCACTGAAGATTTTCATTGCTTCACTAATAATAGTAATAATAGCTTACCTTCATACATTGCTTTTACCATATAACAACAACTAGCAAATGTTATGTAACATTTATTACATAACAGGCACTGTTCCAAGTGCTTTACAATTATTATCTCATTTGAGCATCACAATAACCCTGGGAGGTATTATCCCCACTATTATATTATATCATATCATGTTATGTTATATTATATTATAATAACTTTTATGCTATTATTATCCCTACTTCACAGATGAGGAAACTCAGGGTAACAGAAGTTAAGTTACGTGCCCAAGGTCACATAGCTAGTGAGCATCTGAGGCCAGATTTGAACTCAGGTCTTCTCGACTCTGGATCTATCCACTGGGCCACCTAGCTGCCAAAGCACTTTCTTCACAATAGCTCCATGACCCAAGCAGTACAAGTGTCATGTAACAAATGAGGAACCTGAGGCTTAGGGGTAAAATGGTGTGCCTAAGGATACACATTAGGCTTTGCTCTGCTTTTAGTCATCTTCAAGAACTGGCTATGGAGTTGATGGGAAGAGGAGATGATAGAAATTTACCTGTGAAACTGCTTTGAGTGTTAGGATTACATTAATTTATAACAACTCTGAGGGGCCAATGAACGGTAGAGACTCTGAAGGCCACTTGTGTAACAAAAAGGGCCCTGAGCTGGGAGTCAGGAGGCCTGGTTACTAACTCATTCATGACTGGCTGTGTGTGATTTTGACAAAACACCTCTCTGAACCAGAGTTTACTCATATGAAAACCAAAGGGTCAGAATGAATACTATTTGAGATCCTTTCTAGCTTTAATATTCTATGATTCAATGAGCATGGACTTTCTAATCTTTGTTGATGGAATGGGGGCAGCTAAGGGGCTCAGTGGATAGAGCATTGGGCATGGAGACAAGAAGATATGAGTTCAAATCTGGACTCAGAAAATTACTAGCTGTGTGACTTTGGGCAAATTATAATCCATTTACTTGTTTCCTCAGTAAAATAAACTGAAGAAGGAAAGAGCAAACTAGTCCAGTATCTTTGACAAGAAAACCCCAAATGGAGTAAGGAAGAGTCAGATTTGACTGAAATGACTCAACAACAACAACAAAAGTTGATGGAATGGGTTACTTTGGGAGGCAGTAAGCTCCCTAGTACTAGAAATGTAAGAGTAAAAACTGCATGGATCCAGGAAATTCTAGAATGGATTTTGAGAATGGGAATCAAGATGGGAGGAGAGATTGAAGGAGGTTGGTTGAGAGAGGTCCAAGGACCCTTCCAACTTTAAGATTTTATGCCTTTATGACTGACTATTCCAGAAATGAGGCTTGCTTGTCCTTACCATGTTCACACCTACTTTTCTAAGCCCATCCCTGGAAGCTTATGTTTCTGTTCCTTAATTCCCAAGTGGTTTGATTCCACAATTACCATTGCCAATTGGGTTGCTAGCTTGTTGAAGGATTTTTTGGAGAAGGAGGACCTCCATAGATTACAACATCATTAGGACAAAGTGAGTGAGATTGCAGTTAATGAAATGCATGGGGAACCTTTGCTTGGAAAAAGACTCTTTGTGTATATATATATGGGCAGGGCTTCATTTCAGGGGCTTATTAAGTTGAGAGAAACACTGAGCTGCTTCATAAGCCTCAAGCTCTCTGCATAGAGAAATTATCATAGCATGTTTCCAACTCCAATGTGGAATCTAAGCCCCCTCCAGGTCCCTCATTATCTCGTTTGCTTTTTGAACTTTTAAAATTGGCTCCTTAGCTTCCCAAATCCCTTTGGCTTTTTTGGTTTGCAGAAGAAACAAAACAAATATAGAGTAAATATTGTATCTTTAATGAATGTTATGTAAATGAGCAAAAGTAATAACATTCTGAAATACAAAGTCAACAGCTCTGGGAAAACAGCTTGTGACTAGAAGTTGCCTTTTGTTACCATCTTGGAGGAAGCAAGCTGGAAAAGAGATTTTACTGGAAGGCCTCTATCCATTGGTCAGTATCTAGTAAGTCCTTACAATGTGCATAGCATGGTGTTGGACACTTTTATAAAGATACAAAGGAATACAAAACATGCCTTAGGCAGCTAGATGGTGCAGTGGATAGAGTAGTGGGCACTGGATTATAGAAGACCCTGTGTTCAAATCCTGCCTCAGGCACATATTAGCTGTGTGACCCTAGCAAGTCACTTCACCTCTGACTGACTATAAAGTGGGCATAATGATAGCATTTATTTTCCAGTGTTGTTATGAGGAAAAATGAGATAATGTTGTAAAGTACTTTGCAAACCTTAAGGTATCATATAAATTCCAGATATTATTATTATTTGGGGATTTATAGTTTAGTTGAAATAAGACATTTTCACATGGAAAATTAACTAACTGTCCAGGAATATTAAGAGTTAGGGAACTTCAGGGAAGCAAGAAACCAAGTGAAGGAGGTTCTTAGTAATTGTTGTTGTTCAGTCACGTCTGACTCTTTGTGACCCCATTTGGGGTTTTTTTAAGCAAAGATATTGGAGTGGTGTGCTATTTCTTTCTCCAGCTCATTTTACAGATGAGAAAACTGAAGCAAACAGGGTTAAGTGACTTGCCCAGAGTCACACAGCTAAGAAGTGTATGAAGCCAGATTTGAACTCGGGAAGATAAGTCTTTCCGATTCTAGCTCTGGCACTGTATGCACTATGGTGGCACCTAGCTGCCCTTCTTAATAAGTACCTGTTGAATTAAGCCTTCAGGGAGATTTCATAGAAGTGGGATTGGAACTGAAGTCTGGTAGACTATAGATAGGTAGCTAGGTCAAGTTCCTTGAAGGTAGGGACTGCTTCATTCATTCTTTTGTCTTTGTATCACCCACCTTCTGTTATGGCTAACCCAGTCCTTCCTCTAGCATACCTCCCAACGCTTTACTCCCCAGATCTTTTAGCCTATTTTACTGCTTTAGTAATCAGCTCTTTATTCTTCTCCTTCCCCAACATTCTCATCCCTATCAGCTTGGTTCTACTCCTCTCGTCCCTTCCCCTTGACTCATTCTAGTTTGTTAGTGTCTTTCTTAACAACAACAATATTAATACTAATAATAGCTAACATTTATATAGCCTTTATTATGTGCCAGACACTGCTAAGTGCTTTACAAATAATTCATTTTGTCCTCACAACAACCCTGGGAGCTAGGTGCTATTATTACCCCCTCCCCATTTTACAGATGACGACACTGAGGTAAACAGCTGGTAAACGTCTGAGATGATATTTGAACTTAGATCTTCCTGACTCCAGGCCCAGTGCTTTCAAAGTGTAGCATCCAGAAGTAAATGCATTACTTCACTAGAAAGAGTATTGCATTTGGGCTCAGGTGACCCGGGTTCAAGTCTGAGCTCTACCACTAACTCTCTGACCTAAAGCAATTAACGTTATTTTTCTCAGTCTCAGTTTCCTTATCTGTGAATGTAGGGAGTTGGATACTATGGTCCCTAAGGTCCTAGTTAGCACTCACATTCAATGATTTTTAGATTCAATTAGAAAACCAGATGTCTTCTAATCGGTAGCTCATCAGAAAAACCACAATTATCCCCAATCATCCTGGGAGAACCTTATATTAAGGAGATAATATTCAAATGAAGAAATCTAAGAGCTGGAGATGGGTGGTAGAGGCTGGAGATGGCTATCGGTAGGGGGAGAGCATGGTGTAGGGCATTTGGGTAAAGAACAACAGTCAGTCAGCTAATTTCTCTTCATTTCCCACCTGGCTTTACACTTCTGGACTTCTCCATCATGCCCCAGGAATCTCATCGTCCTATAAGATCCAGTCAGTCTTGGTATTCACACTTCATCAGCACCCTCTGCCCCTCTGATTTGGAAGGTGGAGCCAAAAACTCAAAAACCTCCATTTAAGGAGGGAACCCAGAGCAGCCATCTTCTGCAGCCATCTGCAGTTTTCTGACTGCACTCTTTTGAACTTCTCCATCATCCCCCTTCACCAGGGGCTTAGAGCTGAAAGAGGTCTTGGGTAATATCTCATTCAACCTCCTCATTTTACAGATAAGGAAACTGAGGTCCAGAGATATCAAGCAACTTGCCCAAGGTCACATTGGTAATAAAGAATAGTATTAAAATCTGAACCCAGGTCCTTTGATGTCAAATCCAGCATGCTTTCCAAGCCTCCATTTACTCCTCTCTCTCTAAATGAATAGGCTTTAATTGTAGGTCAAGTCTGTGGTCCCTTTCAGTTCAAACACTCTGTAATTCTATGAATCTATGACATAAAATTCTCAGTTCATCAAAGCAAACTTTCATGATGTTGAGGGAGAATTTGATTAGGGAATTATAATGAATCAAGTCTGGTCCATTAATAAAAAGAAAGCAAAACAAGCTTAAATCTTGAGGGAGGAATATTGAAATTGACTCCTGTGTATAAATTAATTGACTTAACCAAGATTTTGGATCCAGAAATCCCTTTGAGGTATAATCAGAGTCTGTCAGAAGAAGACCAAGCCACAGAACTGGGTGTCCAGAGGCCTAAAAAGCCTCACTCTTTTTCTGCTCGTGCTTTTAAATTGATTCAGCTCCATCCCCAAATCCCAGCTCTTCCTGCAGGGATTATATATGCCAGAAGCTTGAAAAGTCAAAATCAATTCCATTCAGGACAAATCTGTCAATAAAGAATGGCTTAAACACTAGTGACTTTATATAATGATTTACTGCATTACAGACTATCTCTGAGTCATTATCAAGGTCATGAAATTAAGCAATAAATAAATAATAAACATTTATTAAGTACTTACTATGTGCCAGGCACTGTGCTAAATACTGGGGTTACAAAAAGAAACAAAAAACAGTCCCTGCCCTCACAGAGCCTACACTCTAGTGGATGAGAGAGCCAGGCCTTCAGTCTAGGACCAGGGGCTTGGAATGGTGCAGAGGACATTTTTATAGCTGTGTCAGGAGAGGAGATGACCCAAATCCAGAGAGTCCAAGCCTTGACCCTGTGGCACTGCCAAGGGTCTGTGACTTTTCATCTCCTGCAAAAATGTAGGGGAAAAGGAGGTTGGGGATGAGGAGAAAGTTGGGTCCTAGCAAAAAGGCACAATGATAATTGGAGGTCCATGGTTGGGCAAGAGAGCAGAGGCGGTGGTACTGCATAGCTTGAACTGATGAAGAACTCTAAGATGTGGGGACCTAAGTCTTTCATGGGGAATAAGAATGTCTCCCCTATGTGTCAGCATCCTGGGACAAAGCCAAAGTGACCCCACACTAATTATGGTTCTGTGCAGTGTTCAGTAGAATGTATATTATAGGGGGCAGCTAGGTGGCACAGTGGATAGAGCACCGGCCCTGAAGTCAGGAGGACCTGAGTTCAAATCCGACCTCAGACCGAACACTTGACATGTACTAGCTGTGTGACCTTGGGCAAGTCACTTAACCCTAATTGCCTCACTAAAAAAAAAATAAATGAATGTATATTATAGGAACCTCAGCATGGTCCTCCTCTTTCCCTTATGTCCTAAGACGACATGGTAATGACTTATCTTCTGGCTGCTCCCAATGCTGCCAACATGACCGCAAACACCAAGCCAACCACACTCCCTAGCTCTTATACTAGGATAAATATACCTCTCCTCTATCTCCTTTTCTTATGGTGTACTTGAAAGTGATTTCAAACCTAATACACATATACACATGTTCATTAATTTATCTCTCTCTCTGTCTCTGTCTCTGTGTCTGTCTGTGTCTCCCCCTACTTATCTATATAAAGATTTTAGTGGTTGTAGCAGAAGAGGTTTCCCCTTTGTCCACAAAACTTAGCTCCAGGCTTTTCTTCATGAAGTCCTTTGAAACTGGCCATATTGTCCTTTTCTAGGTTCATTATAGTGTTTTTCAATGACAGGACAACATATTGAAAGGATAGACTGGTAGTGGATAGAATACCAGGCTTGGAGTCAGGAAGACGAGTTCAAATCTCGCTTTAATCACAGATTAATAGTGTGATCCTGAGAAAGTTATTCCATTTCTATCTGCCTCCTTATTTGTAAAATGAGGGGAGTTTGACTCAGAGCTGTCTAATATCCCTTCCAGCTTTAAATAAACTGGTACCATAAGATCTCAAACCATAGATCAAGAAGAGACCTTAACAATCATCTAGTCCAGGGGTCAACGAACCCCCTCAATTTGTAAAGGGTTCATGAATTTGGAAGGAAAATTGCATTTTTATTTTCACTCACTGAAATTTAGTATTTCCTTCATTTAGGAATATAGGCAATAAAAAATTATTCTGAAAAGGGGCTTACAGGTTTTGCCAGAATGCCAAGGGAATCCCTAACACAAAGAGTCCAGAACCCTTGATCATACCTTACCTGCTTATTTTGCACATGAAAAAAAATTTGAAGCCCAAAACATGAAATGATTTGCTCAAGATCACACAGGCAGTAAGTAGCAGACCTCTAATTTGAACCCATGTCCTGGCTCCAAATACATCTTTCTTTCCCCAGCCCATACAGCCTCCTAAATCAAACTGGGACCTTCCATTCCGAGTTTCTGTTTAGAGCTGAGAAGGAAAATGTAACAGGGAACTACTCATGCTCTCCCTTCTCCTCAAGTCTTTTTGGGTGTTTTATGTGGTTTGAGTTCTCTCCTCCTATCTCTGCCATGCCATCCACATCCCCCCATCATACGTTCCCATCTCAGAGACTTTTCTCCCTATTCTTTTGGTTCTTCCTGGCTCCGACATAGCTGCTTTAATGACCTGGGTCCTTTCGGCTGCCTGCTCTTATTTCTGAACTCACTTTCTTCATATTTACTTGGCCAAATCATAACCAATCTCCCCTGCACGGTTCTATTTAACCATTGGCCGGAGTCACTTAATTATTCATTCAGAATGAGGAATTGTTACAGGAAGATTACTTTTCCTCCGGCCTGTTAAGTAGAGTATTACATTGGAAAGGTGCAAGGCATCCTTTGTTCTTTCTTATTTAACCCTGTGACTTATACCTGATTATAGCTGGTTACTCTTATGGGCAAATATGGTCCATTTATGATGGTTTCTTGTTGCTATTTTGTAACTGGTTGTGGCAGTCCCTCACGAGCCTTAGATGTCTCTTGTTTATCTCCCATACTGTCCTCATCTTTAAGGTGCAGAAGGAATGGACAGTGGGGGATGGGTGGGTGAGTAGCTTCTGGAGATGAATGTAAATATAGTACCTAAGGTCATGTTGATACAGCCCCCCAGTGAAGGAGGGTCATTCTAAAATGACCTTTTAAAAGAGTTTCTTTAAAAGAGCTTTACAGAAAAGAAATCAGAAGATGCCAGGGGAAGATGTGTGACAGACATGCCAGAGTTTTGCAAAGCAGTTTTCATGTGTTATCTCTTTTGATTCTCACAGCAACCCTGTGAAGTGATATTATTATCTCTACGTTACATGTGAGAAAAGTTAAGGGACTTCCCTGGGATCACACAACTAGTATACAATAGTATATATATTCCATGGGATCATACAACAGCATTCTATCCACTGAGCCACCCTTTAGTACATGAGCTCTTTGAGGACAGGGGCCATGTTCTTGCCTTTATTTGTTTCCCCAGCATTTAACACAGTGCATGGCAAGCCATAAGACTTGATAAATGCTCATTGAGTGACTGACCTAGCTGCCTCTGCACTGAAGAGCCGATGAATAAACTTGAGTGGCAGCAAATTTGGTGAGCCCAGACACAGATCACTCTGCACCCTTTACAGAATAGAGGCAGCCAATGAAATGCACAGCTAGGAGATGGGGTGTCTTGTAGGAGATCAGCAAGACAGCCACTATCATTGGATCATAAAGCATGTAGAAGAGAGTGAAGTATAAGAAGACTGGAAAGGTAGGAAGGCAGCAGATTATGAAAGGTCTGACTACTCCTTTGAGGTCATGAGAAGTTGAGAAAGAGGTGAGATGTGCCTCAGTTTCTTCATCTGTAAAATGAAGAGTTTGAATTTGATATCCCTTGATGTCCATGCCAGCTCTAGATTAGAATCTCAATGGGATAAGACTGAACCAACGAGAGATTTATGAGTTACTATAGTTACTCATGTCGCTTGTTGGAAACCCAGGTTTCATCATTAAAAGGAAAGTCTTTGAGTCTTGGGATCCAGGCAGGTTCCATTCATGCATGTGCAAAGGAACTTAGTACTTAGGATAACTAGGTCCCATCTAGTTATTTGAGCTGGTAGCTCACATCTTACTTCCTCAGATACAGCACCCTGCAAGCCCAGAAAATCTCTTAATACCAATGAAAGACAAATGCTCCTATGGGTAGGATCATCCCTCTATAATGGTAATTTAAATGACATCTTTGTATGGCAATCTTCTAAGACTGGTTTGTCAGAATTCTCTTTCAAGTCCCTGGAATTCAGAAATGTCATTCTTTCCACTTGTTTTTGGCTTGTACTCTACTCTGATTTTTGAAAAAAAAAAGTTCTTTTTGATCTTTCTGGTTCTGTCAGCCTGTTCTAACTGCAGATGGTTTCTCTCCCATTTCAAAATGTTTAGAAGTCTAGATTTTCCCTGGAGTTTTCTTACCTTCAGACATTCAGACTTCCACATCATCAATTCTGCAATTCAGATTTCCTTCACTAGCTATTTCTTTCCACAAGGGAAATTTCTTTTCAATTAGCATCCACTATCCTCTTATTTTATCAAGACCATAAACACCTATTTTTATTTTTTATTATTTTTCCAAATTCAATTTTATTTTAATTTTAATTCCAAATTCTCTCCCTCCCCCACCCACTGAGAAGGCAAGAAAAACAAAACCCATTATAAATATGTACGGTCATGCAAAACAAATTCTTGCATTAGCCATGTAAAAAAAAGTAAAAGAAAAGAAAGAGAAAAAAGAACATATGCTTTCATCTGTACTCTGAGTCCATTACTTCTCTATTTGGAGGTAGACAGCATGTTTCATCACGAGTCCTTTGGAATTGTCATTCATTAGATTGATCAGGGTTACTAAGTTACTGAGTCTGAAAGACCCAGAATTGATTATCCTTCCAATATTTTTGTTACTGTATAAATTGTTCTACTGGTTCTACTCACTTCACTCTGCAACAGTTCATACAGATCTTCCCTGGTTTTTCTGAAACCATCTCCTTCATCATTTCTTACAGCACAACAGTGTTGCATCACATTCACGTACCATAACTTGTTCAGTCATTCTTCAATTGATGGGCATCCCCTCAGTTTCCAATTCTTTGCTACCACATAAAGAATTGCTACAAATATTGTTATATGCATGGATCCATCTCCTTTTTCTTTGATTTCTTTGGGGTATAGACCTAGAAGAGGTATTGTCAAAAGGTATGAATAGTCTAATAGCTTTGAGGGCATAGTTCCACATTGCTTTCCTGAATGGTTGGACTAGTTTACAATTCCACCAACAATGCATTAAAGAGCCTGATTTCCCAAATCCTTTTTATCATTTGTCATTTTCCTTTTTCTTTTTTTGGTCAACTTAGCCAATATGATGGGTATGAGGTTGTACCTCAGAGTTGCTTCAATGTTCATTTCTCTAATTATTGGTGATGTAGAGCGTTTTTTAATATGGCTATTGATAGCTTGGATTTCTTCCTCTGAAAACTGTCTATATCCTTTGACCACTTTTCAATTGGAGCTCTTAGTCTCATAAATTTGACTTCATTTTCTATATATGTTAGAAATAAAACCTTCCCCAATTTCCTGATTCTCTTCTAACTTTATCTGCATTAGCTTTGTTTATGCAAAATCTTTTAGATTTTATATGCTCAAAATTGTCTTTTTTACTTTCTGTGAACTCCTTTCTCTTCTGTTTGTTCATTAAGTCTTCCCTTATTCATAGATCTTGTAGGTATTTTCTTCCACATTCCACTAATTTGCTTGTATCATCTATTACGTCTAAATCACGTCCCCATTAGGAGCTTATCTTGATATATAATATGAAATGTTGGTCTACAGCTAGTTTCTGCCAGACTGTTTTCCAGTTTTCCTAACAGTTTTTGTCAAATAGTGAGTTCTTGTCCCAATAGCTGGGATCTTTGCATTTATCAGACACTAGGTTACTGGGCTGATTTGCTTATATACATATATATGTATATATATATATACACATATATATGTATTATATATATACATATATTCTATATCTAGCCTATTCCATTGATCAAGCTATTTCTTACCTAGTACAGAAAAATTTTTTTTTACAATCATGGTTTTGTAGCATAGTTTGAGATCAGGTACTTCTAGGCCCCCTTCCTTCCCATTTTTTCATTGGTTTCCTTGATATTCTTGACCCTTTGTTTTTCCTGATGAACTTTTTGCTATTTTTTTCTAGCTCCATACAGTAGTCCTTTCTTAGTTTGATAGGTATGACACTGAATAAGTAAACTAATTTAGGTAGTATTGTCACTTTTATAATATTGGTTTGACCTATTCGTGAGCAATTACTATTTTTCCAATTGTTTAGATTTGTCTTCATTTTTGTGAAAAGTGTTTGGTAATTGTGTTCATAAAGTTCTGTGTGTTTTGGAAGGTAGACTCCCAAGTATTTTGTATTATTTATAGTTATTTTAAATGGAATTTCTCTTTCTATCTCTTCCTGTTGGATTTTGTTGCTAATATACAGAAATACAGATAATTTGTTGAGTTTATTTTATATCCTACAATTTTGCTGAAGTCATTAATTGTTTCAATTAAATTTTTAGTTGACTGAATAGGGTTCTCTATATAGACCATCATACACTAAAAAAGTGATAGTTTTGTTTCTTATTTGCCTTTGCTTGTTCCTTTAATTTTCTTTTCCTATGTTTTTGCTATAGCTAGTATTTCTAGTATAATATTGAATAGTAATCTTTACTCCTAATCTTACTGGAAAGGCTTTTAGCTTTGTCCCCATTACAGATAATGCTGGCTCTTAGTTTTAGATAAATACTACTCATCATTTTAAGGAAAACTCCATTTATTCCAATGCTTTCTAGTGTTTTTTTTTTATACAGGAATGAATGCTGCAATTTGTCAAAAGTTTTTTCTCTCTCAGTTAAAATGACAACATGTTGTTTGTAGTTTTTGTCATTAATACGGTCAGTTTTGCTTCTAATTTTCCTAATATGGAACCAACTCTGCATTCCTGATAAATACCCAAGCTGGTTACAATGTATAATCTTTGAACTACACTGTAATTTCCTTGCTAGTATTTATTTAAAAATTTAAAAAAATTATATTCATCAGGGAAATTGATATACTGTTTTCTTTCTGTTTTGACTCTCTTTGGTTTAGATATCAAGGCCATATTTGTGTCATAGAATGAATTTGGTAGGACCTTTGTTTACTTATTTTTTTTCCAGTAGTTTATGTAGTATTAAAATTAATTGTTCATTAAATGTTTAATAACATTTTCTTGTAAATGTATCTGAGAGTGGGCTCTTTTCTTTGGCAGTTCATTTATAGCTTGTTCAATTTCTTTTTTTAAGATAAGGGTTATTTAGGTATTATATTTCCTGTTCTATTAATCTGGGTAATTTATATTTTTGTAAATATTCATCCATTTTATTTATGTTGTCAGTTTTATTGTCATACAGTTGACTAAAAGGACTCTTAATAATTTCTTTTATTTCTTCTTCATTGGTTACAATTCACTTTTTTCATTTTTGATACTGGTAATTTGGTTTTCTTCTTTTTTAAATAACCAAATTAGATAATGACTTATCTATTTTATTGTGTCTCCCTCCCCCCAAAAAAGCCAAACAGATCCTAGTTTTATTTATTAGTTTAATGTTTTTCTTTTTTTAATCTTCAATTTTGTTAATCTCTCCTTTGGCTTTCAGGATTTCTATTTTGGTATTTAATAGGAGGGTGTTAATATGTTGGTTTGCTGGTTGTTTTATTTGAATGCCCAATTGAATGTAATTTTTATTGCATTATGGCTAGAAAAAGTTTCATCTAATGCTTTGCTTCTCTGTATTTGTTTGTGAAGCTTTTTTTTTAACCTATTGTATGGTTAATTTTTGTAAAGATGTCATATATAAATGAGAAATAAGTATAGTTCCTTCTATTCCAATTCAGTATTTTCCACAGGTCTATTATGTCTAACTTTTCTAAAATTCTATTCATCTCCTTTACTTCTTTGTTGTTTATTTTGTAGTTATATGTAACTATGACTGAGAAGAGTAAATTGAGGTCCCCCACTATTATAATTTTCCTTTCTATTTCCTCCTATAACTCACTTAGCTTTTCCTTTAAGAATTTAGATGCCATATTTTCTCCCCTTTCTCCTCCCCCCCCCCCCCCTCCTTTTTTTTGCCCTCCTTCCCCCCATCCTTTCCCCTTCCTCTTCCCCCCCCCCCAGCCTAGATGATGCCTCCATGGTGGAGACGACGGAGGAAGCTGTGGAGCCTGCCAGGTGGGCATCACGAGGCTGTAACAAGACATGTTCTCCAAAATGGTCATGTACCTGACATGCGAGCTGACAGCCACCAGTGAAGACTGTAAACTTCTAGAAAATAGGAACAAATGACTAACTTGAAGTGTCTCGAAATGAAAGATAGTGCAGTAAACATAAGCAGAAACCTAAAGGCCTGAAACCAGAAATCTGCAGCACTTGGGCCTTATCTGGATCACATCACTTCAACTGAGAAACAAGGAGCAGCTCTGGAGCAGGCAGCCTACAAGTTGGATGAATATTCAAAGAAACTAAAAGCAAAGTACAGTAAGTTAGAGGGGCGATGAAAGAATTCTTTAGCACAAAGACTTTACAAGGATGCTTCACAAGAGCTGAAATAAGTGGGGTGGAACTTTTCCCTCTGTTTCAATTCCTAAAAGGAAGCGGTGCTGCTGATCCAAGGAGAATCCCAGCCCCCACCTCTGGTTGGATGTGTAACTTTCGCCACCTCTACATGCTTCCTAAATCTGTAGCCCCTGGAACCTCATCTTGTCCTGTGCTTCATTGTGTGCCCTGGACCATGGCTCAGAAATCAGGATCAACTCCATCTAGAGCAGACACAGAGGAGAGGTTCTTGTTCTCCTGTCTCCTCCCTTCTTCCCTTTGCCCTAGGGCTCCACCTTGGACTCTCTGTTCTGAATGTGCCCCCCCCCCCAACCCCTTCATAATCTGTTCTTCAATTTAAATAATAAATGCCCACTTTGGAAAAAAATAATTTAGATGTCATGCCATTTGGTGCATATATGTTCAGTGTTGATACTAATTCATTGTTCATGATACCTTTTAGCAAGACGTGATTTTCTTTTTATCTCTTTTACTTTTGCTTTGTCTGAGATCATAATTGCCATCCCTGCCTTTTTTACTTCAGGTAAAGCATAATAGATTCTGCTCCAGCCCTTTGTTTCAACTCTTATGTTGTTGTTGTTGTTTTTTCTGTTTCAAATATGTTTCTTATAAACAACATATTATTGGATTCTGGTTTCTAATCATTCTGCTGTCATCTTTGATTTTGTGGGTAAGTCTTCCTCACTCATATTCACAGTTATGATTGCTAACTCTGCATTTCCCTCCATCCTATTCTCTTATGCTTTTCATTCTTTTATTTCCCCTGTTCCCTCTTTAAGAGTCTGCTTTACTTCCAACTTCTGCCTCCCTTAATCTACTCTGTCTTTTCCCACTCCTTTCCCCTTAACTTTTTTTCCTGCTACTTCCCTGTGGGATAAATGAATTTCTGTACCCAACTGTGTGTATATTTACCTTCTTTATTCTTTATTTGTGTATTCTTACCTTCTTTAACCAGTTCAGAGTGAAGTTCAAAGGTTGCCTGCTATCCACTACAGACCTTTTCATTGTATAAACTCTTCCTTACGTATCCCATTTATGGGAGATAATTTTCCTTATTCTTCCTCTCTTTTCCCCCTCTCCCAGAACATTTTTCTTCCCCAGCCATTTTTTTTAGATTATCCAAACATAATTGAATCATATCCAAAACTTTTGTTTAATTAGACTCCTTTGAAGACCCTGGGCAAAGATAAAGTTGTGAAAGGTAACATGTATCAGCTCCACATATAAGAATGTAAACAATTTGATCTTTTTTGGTTACTTATGATTTCTCACTCATGTTTGCCTTTTTATGCTTCTCTTGAATTCTATGTATGTCAGATTTCCTTCTCAGTTTTGGTTTTTTCATCAGGAATGCTTAGAAGTCCTCTATTCCATTAAAGATGTATTTTTCCCCTGTAGGATTGTACTTAGTTTTTGTTAGGTAGGTTATTTTTTGGTTGTAAGTCTAGATCTTTTGTCTTATGAAATATCATATTCTAAGCTCTGTGCTCCTTGATAATGGTGGCTACTATATTTTGTGTGATTCTGACTATACTCCTTAGTACTCAATTTTTTTTTCTTTCTGGCTGCTTGTAGTATTTTCAGCTTGACCTGAGAGCTCTGGATTTTGACTATGATATTCCTGAAAGTTTGCATTTTGGGATTTCTTTTAGGAGGTGAGTAGTGGATTCTTTTTAGTTTCTATTTTGTCCCCTAGTTCTAAGATATCTGTGAAATTTTTTTATGATTTCTTGAAATATGATATCTAGGTTCTTATTTGTCTATTTGTTTGCTCATGGCTTTCAAATAGTCCAGTGAGTCTTAAATTATCTCTTCTTGATCTATTTTCCAAGTCAGTTGTTTTTCCTATTAAATAGTTGACATTTTCTTCTCTTTTTTTTCCAGAATTTTGACTTTATTTCATTACGTTTTAATGTTTCATGGAATCATTAGCTTCCATTTGGCCAATTCTGATTTTGAAGGAATCATTTTTTTTTTGGTTAAGGTTTTGTACTTCTGTTACCAAGCCATTAATTCTCTTTTCATATCTTTCTTCTGTAGCTCTTGTTTGGTTTTTAAATTTTTTTGCTATTTTTAACTATTTAACTCTTCTGGGAATTCTTGTTGGACTTTTGTCCAATTTGCATTTTTTTCTTTGAGGTTTTAATCATTGTATTCTTTTGTTATTTTGTTTTGAGCTTCCCTGTCATCGTAACAGCTCTTTATGGTTGGGTTCTTTTTTGTTTGTTTGTTTGCTCATTCTTTCAGTCTACTTCTTGACTTCAGACTTTCTGTTAGTGCTGGGCTCTGTGTACTTCTTGGGGGTGGGGGTGGATATCTGGCCTGAGCTTCTATATATTTATATTTTTCTGCTACTTTCATAGCTCAATTTGGGAACCTGGAAGTTTTCAGTGTTCCCATACTGGTGTCATATGAGTAGATGTCTGTCCACTGTCCTCCTGGTGTGACCTCTGCAAGTTCCTAAGTCAAATTTAGGTCTGTTGGCTTGTTTCTGTTTCAGAGTTTCAGTAGACTTCTCTTGGACTCAGTCACCATTAATATGTTGGGAGGTTCTTCAGGGTAAGAGCAATTAAACAGCTGGCTCCTCATTGGTCTGGGAATCCTGCCCTGGTTATTCTACTGCAAGCTTGAATGCTGGGTTAGGGTTAATGCTTTCTGCAGAATAGACTTAATAGTTATTATGTTGAATCAAACATGGACAAATAAAAATGTGGTCTTGGACGGGCTATTCTTGTAGCTACCATACTTGAGGTAGGCCTAGTAATGTTATTAAGTGGCAGGAAATGTCCCTTTCTTTCACTTTAAGGTTTCTATCCTAAACCCTTCCCTTTGAGTTCAAAGCACTGAAAATGAGAAGGTTTTGATTTATTTTCACAATCATTCAGGCCCAAAGAAAACAGCAGCTCATGGGTACTAAGTGTTGATCTTGCTTCAGAGCCCATGTTTTCATCCAGAGATTAGTTATATTCATAATGCATCAAGCCTGGGGACTGATACAGAAACATGTATCATAGTGAGTGGTCTATAGCATCTATTTATACACAGAAGAGATGGATGTCTTCTCCTCTAAGAAGCTGTATTTACCATCTTGCTGCTTTCGTCATACTCTGCATTCCTGGAGTTTTTCATCTTTAAGCCCTTCACAATTACAAATGAATCAAAACTCTCAGAACATCAAAGTGTCACCCACTCTCAATTGATTTCCCAGGCACTGTAAGTCATCTCCCCTCTTCCGTCCTCTAGCTTTCTACAGAAAACGTAGTAACTTAAAATTCCTTCATTTAGGGCTGTATTCTTGGAGGTCTGGACATTTGGGTCCATGAATCCTTTATAAAAATGTAAGTATAAACAAAAAAAAAAACCACAAGTATACCATAGCAGGGGCGACACAGGAGACTGTTCTCCATATAACCTTCCTTTGCAGATCCTCGTCTAGTGGGAAGAGCATTGGGTTTAGAATGAGAAGACTAGATTGCTGGCTCTGCCACTTTGGAAGTATGTGATGTTGGGCAAGTCACTTCACTCTGATATTAAGTTTCTTCATTTGTAAAATAAGGGAACTGAGCAAATCAGAGTTTCCAATGTCAAACACTGGAGAGCCCCCAAACACTTTGGAGTACAACTTTCCTGATTTTTTCCTGAACCAAATTAAAATGTAATTAGGAAATGTTTAATAAAATAAATAAAATTACAATAAATCAAATCATATTAATTTGTGATTTTCCAAATCAATATGCAGCCCCAGGCCAATTTTCATTTCAGTTGGATTTCATTGGCTTTAGAGCAAAAGAGAGGTTTCTCTCCTCAAATTTATTATGGCCCTTTGCCTGGCTTTTATTTGCTCCAATCATTCTATCCTGTATCATATAGAATAGAATAGAATAGAATAGAATAGAATAGAACATAATATGCAATTAATATAATATAAATCTCCCTTCCTCCCCTACCCTTTAAGCTAAAATTTCCTTGAGGTAGGGGCTTATACCTCTTCATAGTTGTATTCTCAGTACCTAGCATAGCACTTTGCACATCACCAACTCAGATATCTTTTCTCTTTGCTCTGGCTTCGGGGGTATTCAAGGACTATTGCTGCTTAACACAGAGCCTGGGCAGCTAGGTGGCTTAGTGGGCTTGAAATCAGGAAGACTTATCTTCATGAGTTGGATACTTATTAGGTGTGTGACCCTGGGCAAGTCACTTAACCCTGTTTGCCTCTGTTTCCTCATCTCTAAAATGAACTGGAGAAGGAAATGGCAAACCATTCCAGTATCCTTGCCAAGAAATTCCAAAATGGGGTTGCAAAGGATCGCACATGATTGAAATGATTGAACAACAACACAGACTCTTTGACACAAGTATATGTTTCTAGATAAACCCAGATTTTTTAAAAAAGAGGAAACATCCTACATATACAAAAAATATTTCCAACTGTATTTTTTTGTGGAAAATATTTCTAGCTGTCCTTTTTCACAAAAACCTGGAAACCAAGAGGATGCCCATCAGTTGGAGAATGACTGAGCGAAATATGAATATGTTAGAACACTATTGTGTTTTAAGAAATGAGGAAATAGATGATTTCAAGGAGACATAAAAAGACTGATAAAAACTAATGCAGAGTTATGTGAACAGAGCCAGAAGAACAATTTCTACTCTAACATCAATATTATTTGAAAAAAAACTTTCAAGATTTGTGTAAACTTATGAAGAATGAAATGATCAAAACCAGAAGAACAATTATATGACAACTACAACATTGTAAAGACAAACAACTTTGAAAGCTGTAAGAACTATGACCAATACAATGAGCATCCATGGTTCCAGAGGACTGATGATAAAGCATGGTGGGTAGATATCTCCTGACACATAAAGGATTCAGGGTACAGAATGAGACATATTTTTTTTTTATCAAAGCCAACAAAGGGAATTATTTTGCTTGACCATGAATATTTGTTACAAAGAATTTATGTTTCTCTTTTGTGGGTGTACGTTGGAGGAGATGAGAGGGAGAGAAAATTGACTTCTGTTTATTAAACAATAAGCCTTTAGTAGAAGTGATGTAATAAGGATGGGAAATAATGCATATGCCAGACTTAAAATATATTTAGTTTTGCTGGACTTTTTTTTCCTTTCTTTCTTCAAACTTCATTTTAAGAAATAGTTCTTTGGTTGGGGATGAGGGACAGTGAGAAATATACATGATGTCAAAACAAAAGATATCAATAAGCATTTATTTTTTAAAAGAAAAAGTGATCTTAGAGGTAATCTAGTTCAATTCCTTCATCTTACACATGAGTAAACTGAGGCCTAGAGAGGTAAAGTTATTTTCCCAAGGGTCATACAGGTAATAAATAGAAGAACAATGATTCTAGCCTAGATTCTAGGCCTCCAAAAGCAGTGCTTTCACTACCATACTGCATGGCTTGTCTTCCCTTACTCTATCTCCAGCATTCCATAAAAGAGAAATAAATTGCTTTGCTAGGATGTCACACTCCGTGCAAACCTGAGATGTGCAGCCTAGACACAGGTTGTGATCCAGAGAATGCTGAGAGTGGCCAAGAAGGAACCAATCACAGCAGGGTGATATTCTCCGTCAGTCAGTAAGTCTTCCATTAAAGTGGCCTGTTGTCCGAGTACAGGTGCCATTGAGGACAGATGAGTTGGAGAAACTCATGGATAACTATTTCCCTTTGTGCCTAGAATGGTTGAAGTTATTTCAAGGAGAGAGCAAAACTCATTAGGTTACATAATCTGCTAATTAAACTAAGTACAGAAGCCAAAGTCTTAAAGTGGTAGTGGTGGTGGGGGGGGAGCAGAGAGTTATTTCCCCAAAAAGAGATGTAATTAATGTATAATCGAGAAACCTTTTATGTCCTAGTTTCAGCTTAATCATCATTTCAAGCATCCCTGCCTATTCATTGTAATTATTGTAATAACTCATGATTAATAGTGGAGGCTAACTTTACCCATGTTATTTACATGCTCAGTGCCTTCTTTAACCAGCGTTGTGTCCTTGTTTGTATAGGCATCTGGTCAACTTAGGATCTTGAAATTATAGATTTAGTATTGGAAAGGATTTTAGATGGAATACCATATAATGAGGTGAGAACCCTGCAACTGAAATTAAGAATACCTGAGTTCAGATCTGGCTTCTGACCCTGGGTAAATCACTTAACATCTCTCTGCTTCAGTTTTGTCATCTATGAAATGAGAAGAATATCATCTACCTCCCACGGCTGTTGACAGGATCAATTGAGATAATATTTGTAAAACACTTAGCAGAGTGCTTGGCACATAGTAGGCACTTAATTAATGCATGTTCCCTTTCTTATTCATTTTCCAGGTAAGGAAACTGAGAAAAAGAGAATTAGTGAATAAATGAATGAATGAATGAAAAGCATTTCTCAAGGACTTATTCCATACACAACACTATGAAAGTGCCGAGGATACAAATGGAAATTAAGCATCCAAGGTCAGATGGGAAGTAAGTTGCTGAGCAGGGGATTTGAACTCAGATTCTATGACTTCTCACATAATCTTTGTTGCCTTTCTTTTTTTTTTTTTACTTTTTAAAAATATTTTTTTCAATTAACAAGTATTTATTTTCTGTCCCTTCCACTTTCTCCCCTACCCCTGCCCAACCAAGCAAAAGAGAGTCCTTTGAAATCTTGTACAAAACAGGATGCTATTTCATGGAAAGAGTATCTGACTGAGCAAAAAGACCAGGGTTTTAGTCTTGGCTCTGTCCATAACCAGCCATGTGACTTCTGTAATTCTCAGTGACTTCATTTGTGCAATGACAGATTATGGATGAGCTGAGTTCTTTTCTTACTCTGAAATTCTATTATTTGACGATCTCATAGTCTGAGATAATAATAACCACATTACTGAATTTTAAGCCAGTTAAAATTTCCCTTGAATATTTCCAACCCACTCTGTCCATTTCCCCCTGCATAGAATACTGTAATCATGATGATAATAATAATTTTTAAAAGGCTAAACTGACTCAGCCAGAGCATCATATATGCATCCTCTCTCATATCTACTTATATTCTGTGGAGATGGGAACAGAAGGAGAAAAAATGAGGGTCAGAGGAGGGTAGGAGTTGTGAACAGAAATGACTATAAAAATGTCCCCAGCTTCAGTTATTGAATACATTTCCCATATTCCCATATCAACCATCATCATTTCCATTTTGTGCTCTAAATGAAATTTTCTGTTTTTTTTTATCTTCTTCAAATATGAAAAACAAACCACTGTTGTTTGTCAGGACAAGAAGGTTGTTCTCTTCCTTTCTGTTTTCATCACATGCAGCAGCATCTGTGAGCTATAATAATAGACATTATATAGATTTATTGATATTTTTTCTTTTCTCCCAGTTTTCTTTCAAGTTGGACCCCACTTACCCATACATTCATAGTCTTAATTATCTTGCCTTCTAATACTCTCACTGACTTCATAGTCTTGATTATTTTGCCTTCTAATACTCTCACTTCAAAATTTGTTTCTGTCTCTTCCACTCTCTCCTCCTTGATATTTTTGTCTCCCTATCGTTCTTTTGCTCCTCTTCCCTTGACAACATGTCATTTCTCCTTTCTCACTGTTTCCCTCCACTTTTCATTTTCACCTTTATTTCTTTTCCTTGAAAAACCTTTCAGTTCCAATTACAGGAGCAAAGATGAATCATTTGGAAGCTGCTGACCAAACCCCCCTCTTGAAATCGAAAGATCTTGTTACAGAAATGGTCATAGCTGGTTAGCTTAGATATGGTGAATATGATTCCATCAAAGTCAAGGTCTAGATTTGGTCCCCATGTATGGTGTTATTTTTACTCTGCTCAGAAGCCTCAGACTACATTGCGACTGTTGTTCAGCATGTATGTGATACTGATTACAAAAAAAGAACTGGATAGGATAGTGTGGGTAGTAAAATAGAATTCATCACTGAAGCCATGAAAAACTACTGATAATAAGAAGTAAAAAGAATATTAGCCCTGGGTTCTAGCTGTCACTCTGCCACATACTAAATATATGTGATCTTGGGAAAGTCATGAAAAACTACTGATAATAAGAAGTAAAAAGAATATTAGCCCTGGGTTCTAGCTGTCACTCTGCCACATACTAAATATATGTGATCTTGGGAAAGTCATAGAATTTAGAGTTGGAAGGGACCTTACAGGCCATCTAGTTGGATACCCCCATTTTACAAATGAGTAAACTGAGGCTTTTAGTGGTTAGTCTTGACAAGATCACAAAGGTAACAAATAAAGGAGTTGGGATTCAAACCTGGTTCTTCTGACTTGGAATCTAATGCTCTTTCCATTATACCCTAGTCCTTAATGTTTCTGAGCCTCAATTCCCCCACCTGTGAAATGAAGATAGTAATAACCGACCTGGTCATTTTACAAGGTTGTTGCACTTCTCACATGGGAACACTTTTTAAAAATTTGGTAAATGCCATGTAATTGTAAGGTGTATTGTTCTTCTGTTGTTACTAGTAGAAAGTAGCATAGAGGGTAGAAAACTGCCTTCAAGGCCAAGAAGATCTGGGTTCAAGTCTTGTCTCTGAGACATGCTGGCTGTGTGACCCTGGACAAGTCCCTCAGTTTCTCAGTGTTAGAGGAAACTCTTTAACACTCTGAATTTCAGAAAAGTTGATGACCCACATTGGGTGAGGGAGTTTTCCCAAAGCACAGGTCCAGTACTTATCCATATCCTATTCCACTTATTAGTTTTGCGGTTGTCTGATTGTGTGTAACCTCTCTAAGCCTCAATTTCCTCATTTGTAACATGAACACAAAAATGTTGTCACTTAAGGTAGTTGCAAGGAAAGTGCTTTTCAAAACACAAAATATTCTCCTTTGCTTGTACCTCTGATTGTCACGTTAAGTCATCCCCACTAGTATCATAATATCATCATCACTGTCATCCCATCAACATCACTATCCCATCAACGTTATATTATTGTCATACCAGCAGAAGAAGCAGCAGCAACATGATAGAGTGGAAAAGACATTGGGTTTGAAATTAGAAGACCTGGGTTCAAATCACACTGACTAGCTGTTTAACTTGGGAAAAGTCATTTAATCTCTCTGGTCTTTGGTTCTCTCATCTGTAAAATGAGGAGACTGAATTAGATGACCAATAATATAAGATTCTTTCTAGCCCTAACTTTATGTTCCTATGATCATATTATCACTGTCACTATCTTTCTATCTGAAATATAATACATAAAAACCAACCCTATGTTCATACTGTAAAGTTTCCATCATAAAGCTTTCTGTCCTAGTACTTACTAAATCATGGCTTAACAAACCTGTTACAGTACTTGCTAAACAATGTTCTAACAATGTTCTAAAGTAAAGTTCTAACAATGACATTTTTTAGCAAAGCAGAGCTGGCTTCTCTAAGTATATTACAGTGATGAAGTTACAGTGGATGCATGTACGCTTCTGTTGGTCCACAGGATTCAAGTAAAGTCTGTTGGCTTGTATTGGAGCTCTTTAAAATGGACCATTTACCCCAGGATGGAGGTGAAAGATACATATGAACTCAGTTCAGCTATTGCTATTTTGAACAGATCACCTTTATTTCAACTTTTAAAAAGACAACCATGAGGAAATGCAAGTAAACAAAATGAAACTTCTTCTCTTGTAAAACCCCCAAATCCAGACCCTTTGGAACTTGGTTTATGGCAATTGCTTAGATTGAACACGGTACCAACATACTCCAAAGCTTTATTTTGATCACTTAGCTTTATTTTGATAGTTTATTTGCCTCGCAGCTACAAAAGGAGCTGATTGACTCCCATTTCCAACTCAGTAAAGTAAAAAAATCTTTTTATGTCCAATGGGGAGCTGACTCTGAGTTTCTAAGTAAGATGGCTATCGTATTCCACAGCTGGTAGTTTAATTTTCAAATTTATTGTTTGAGGTTCAGGACAAATTCAAAAGTCATTTGCATCCCGAGTAGAAGTAAATGAAATTGGTTATGGGGTCTGGAAAGCAGGGTTGGATCAACCATTAAACAAATACCAAAAGACTGCTTTCTTAAGATACTATGTGAGGTACTGTAGGGGATACAAAAATAATACTTTCCCTGCTTTCAAGAAGCTGCCAGTCTAGTTGAGGAGATGTCATATATATATGTATATATATATATATATATATATATAGAAACTAATAATAGAAAGGAGCATATGCTGAGTGCACAAAGTGTAATACACACAGACACAAGGACAGACAGACACCCATTTATATATGCTCTTGAACTTCAGAGGAAGAAGAAATCTCAGTGATCTAGATCAGCTGGGAAAGGCTTCATGGAAGGGAACGTGAATTTGGTCTCAAAGTATGAATGAACATAGAGGAAGAGGAAGGGTTTCCCCCATAGTAGAAGGTAAGTTCTCTGAGTGAAAAGATTACTAAATTTTGTCTTTGTATTCCTAGTGCCTGGCAAAGTGCCATGAATCTAGTAGGAACAATAAAAATACATTGAACTGAATTGAAATGTAATCTAAGATAATGGAGAGAGCATTGGATTTGCAATCAGAGAACCTGGGCTTAAATTTTAGCTCAGCCACCTAGTACTTGTGTGATTTGGGGTAATGTTGTCACCTTCTTGAGACTCATGAAGTTCCTAATCTGTTAAATGAGATTGGATTAAATGGTTTGTTAAGTACCTTCTAACTCTCAATCTATGATCCAATGATCCTATGATCCCATGAAACCTGTCTTTGCTACTTACTCTCTATGTAATCTGGGACAATCCTTTTAGTCTCTCTGAGCTTCAGTTTTCTCCTCTGTAAAATGAAATTGGACTAGATGACTTTGAAGGTTTCTTCCAGCTCTAAATTTATGATTCTATGAACTGAATGCTCCAAAAAGGGAGAATGGTGGCAGACCAGACAATTCTTCCTAAGGCAAGGAGGTCATTAGGGGGAATTCTTAATAGTATCAGGTCATTGTTATTCACTCTCTGCTGTTTAGAAGATTGTAGGCTTCTCCAAAGGCCATCAGGAAAATCTGCAGTTTTCTTCTGGACTAGTCCCATCCTATTGATAAGGGACCCAAATTGGATCCTTGTTGATTGCTTGAGGCCCCATCCTGAATGGGGGAGATTCTTTCCCCTCCATTTTCTTTCTTTTTTTTTAATTTTAATTTTTTTTAATTTTTAGTTTTCAACATTTACTTCCATAAGATTTTGAGTTCCAAATTTTCACCCCATCTCGCCCTTCCCCCCACCCCAAGATGGCATGCATTCGAATACCCCTTCCCCTAGTCTGCTATCCCAGCTATCTCTCCCCCCCTTCCCCTTCTATTTTCCTGTAGGGCAGGATAGATTTCTGTACCCCATTTCCTGTATTTCTTATTTCCCAGTTGCATGTGAAAACATTTTTTTTAAACATGTGTTTTTTTAAACTTTGGGTTCCAAATTTTCCCCCTTCCTCCCTCCCCATCCACCCTCATTGAAAAGGTAAGCAATTCAATATAGGCTATAGTTGTGCCAGTTATGCAAAACACTTCCATAGTAGACATGTTGTGAAAAACTAACTCTATTTCCCTTAATCCTATCCCGCCCCCCCCCATTTATTCTATTCTTTCTTTTGACTCTGTCCCTCCTCAGAAGTATTTGCTTCTGATTACCCCCTTTCCCAATCTGCCCTCCTCTCTATCATTCCCCTACTCTCTTGTCCCCTTCCCCTCTTATTTTCCTCTAGGGTAAGACAGATTTCCATACCCAATTGAGTGTGTATGTTATACCCTCCTTAAGTCAAATCCTATGACAATAAGATTCATTCATTTTCTTCTCACTTTCCCCCAGTTCCCCTCCACTGTAAGAGCCTTTTCTTTTCTGTTTTTTTTTGTGAGATAATTTACCCCATTCTACCTTTCCCTTTCTCCTTCTCCTAGTATAATCCTCTTTCATCACTTAATTTTATTCTCCAGATATGACCCCTTCATCTTCAACTCACCCTGTGCCCTCCATTTATCTATCTATCTATCTATCTATCATCTATCTATCTATCTATCTATCTACCTATCTATCTATCTATCTATCTATCTATCTATCTATCTATATATATATAATTTTTCCCTCCAACTATCCTAATACTGACAAAGGTCTCATGAGTTACAAATATCATCTTTCCATGCAGGAATGTAAACAGTTCAACATTAATAAGTCTCTTATGATTTCTCTTTCCTGTTTAACTCTTCATTTTCCACTTGAGTCTTGTATTGGGAAGTCAAATTTTCTATTCAGCTCTGGTCTTTTCATCAAGAATGCTTGAAAGTCCTTTATTTCACTGAATGACCATTTTTTCCCCTGAAGAATTATACTCAGTTTTGCTGGGTAGGTGATTCTTGGTTGTAATCCTATCTCCTTTGCCATCCGGAATATTATATTCCATGCCCTGTGGTCCCTTAATGTAGAAGCAGCTAAATCTTGTGTTATCCTGATTGTGTTTCCACAGTACTTAAATTGTTTCTTTCTGGCTGCTTGTAATATTTTCTCCTTGACCTGGGAACTCTGGAATTTGGCTACAATATTCCTAGGAGTTTTCCTCTGAGGATGTCTTTTAGGAGGAGATTGGTGGATTCTTTCATTTCTATTTTGCCCTCTGGTTCTAAAATATCAGGACAGTTTCCCTTGATAATTTCTTGAAAGATGATGTCTAGGCTCTTTTTTTGATCATGGCTTTCAGATAGTCCAATAATTTTTAAATTCTCTCTCCTGGATCTATTTTCCAGGTCAGTTGTTTTTCCAATGAGATATTTCACATTGTTTTCTAGTTTTTCATTCTTTTGGATTTGTTTTACAGTGTCTTGATTTCTCATAAAGTCACTAGCTTCCAATTGCTCTATTCTAATTTTTAAGGAAGTCTTTTCTTCAGTAATCTTTTGGACTTCCTTTTCCATTTGTCCAATTTTGCTCTTTAGGGCATTCTTTTCTTCATTGGCTTTTTGGACCTCTTTTGCCATTTGGGTTAGGCTATTTTTTAAGGTGTTATTTTCTTCAGTACTTTTTTGGGTCTCCTTTAGCAAGCTGTTAACTTGCTTTTCATGATTTTCTTGCATCATTCTCATTTCTCTTCCCAGTTTTTCCTCTACTTCTCTTACTTGCTTCTCAAAATCCCTTTTGAACTCTTCCAAGGCCTGGGACTGATTCATATTTTTCTTGGAAGTTTTGGATGTAGGAGCTCTGACTTTGTTTTCTTCTTCTGGTTGTATGTTTTGATCTTCTTTGTCACCAAAGTAAGATCATATAGTCTGACTCTTTTTGTGCTGCTTGCTCATGATCCCAACCAATTACTTGAGTTTTAAACTCTTTGTTAAGGTAAGAATCTGTTTCCAATGTGGAGAATGTACTGTCCCAAGCTTTGGGGGTTTGTACAGCTGTTTTCAGAGATACTTCTAGGGACCTGAAACATGTCAGTTCTTCCAAGGTGCTATGATAAAGGGCTATGTGTTTCCTCTCCACCGCCACAACAAGCTCCACCATGCCAGCACTCCTCCTCATCCTAGGACTGCCCCTCAGAACTGTGACCCAGATCCAAGCACCGGTAAAGCAAGAGATTCCTGCCTCAGCCCTGGCAAAGAGATCCTTGCAATCCCCTTCTGATCAGCCACTCGATTCCCCCTTAGTCTGTGGGCCTGAAGCTCAGAAGCCAGCCGCTGCCCTCAGGGTGGCTGAGATCTAGCTTCTTCTCTCACCGCAGTAACAGACTTTTCCCACTGACCTTCTAAGTTGTCTTTGGCGTTCGTGGGTTGAGAAGTCTGGAAACTGCCACAGCTGCCCGTGATTCAGTCCTCTGAGGCCTGCTCCAGGGTTGCTATGGCCTGCGCGCCCATGCCAAACTGCGCTCCTCTCCCAGCCCGGAGCAATATACCTTTCCCATCAGCCATCTAGGTTGTCTTGGGCTAGAAATTTGTTTTACTCTGTTTTTTTTTCTGTGGGTTCTGCTGCTTTAGAATTTGTTTAGAGCCATTTTTTGTAGGTATTTGGAGGGGTTTGGGGGAGAGCTCAAACAAGTCACTGCTTTCCCTCCGCCATCTTGGCTCCGCCCTCCCCTCCATTTTCTAGATAATTCAGTGTTTCAAAAAGTATGCGTATTTCTTTGGTATAATTCCTATTCCTGTACTGTAGATTGCAGCCCCTCTGTGGCTTAGGAGATACCTTTATGAACTACTGTATCCAGAATATTTGTCCCCTGGTGGCCAACCTTTCAGTGATAAGCCCATTTCTACTTAAGTAGCCTGGGCCCAGGACAACATCAGGACTATGCAAAGCCTTTACAATTTGGTAACATCTGACAGAAGTTGTATCCTACTGACACGCCCTTTTACAAGCCAGGGTGACCTCCACAAAGACACAAGGCATTAGAAGAAGACTTGTGCATTACAGAGCAGGAAGGGAATTCAGAGACTATCCAGTCCAACCGCCTCCTTTTACATATGAGGACACTGAGGCTCAGGGATATGAAACAACTTACCCAGTGTCACATAGCTAGTAAGTATCTGAAGTTGGATTTGAACTCAGGTCCTCTGGCAACAAAACCAGTACTCTTTTATTAGGTAGAAGGACACAGTTGCCTGGGTCTTAATTTGACATTTTTCCAAGTGCCATTTCCCTTGAAGTGATCAAAGCAATCTTACTAAGATGCCTTCTTTATTGTATCCCTAGAAACAGAGAAAGGCCATTTGGATGGGACCTAGAGCATTCTTTGCTTCACATCCTTGCCTATGAAAGTAAACACTTCAGCCTGGTTTGCTCTGTTATGTGGCTTTGCAGTGCAGTTGAGTTGAATGTCTTATATTTTTAATGTTCCAGCTGAGCTCTTGAGCTTTCTCTGCAGAGCAGAGCTTATGTCTCCTTATTTGGCTTATTAAAATGACATTTGGGGGCTAAGGGAGATGATAAAGAATACATGAATATAAATCTTTATCCTCATTTAGGCTCTTATTAACCCAAGATTATTGCCTTTGGATTCACTAGTACTTGCTATGACTGCACCGTCTAGAACACGAATCCCCCACCAAGGGCCATTCTCTGAAGGAGAAAATTCTGGAGCGAATGTCTAAGTTGGTTCTGCTACTGCTTTCTTGGGGATATTGAGTATTTTACTGTTGCAGGATCTTAGGGACAGCTTAGGCTGGGGACTTGTAAACGTTTAGTGCTCCCAAAGTAGTCTGATCCAGAGTAAAAGCTGTTGCTTCCTCCTTGGTCTAAGCTCTGAAATCCTTGACTAAGGTTTGGATCTGTGCAATCCACCTATGGGCTTGCCCTGTTTATAGTTTCCATAGACTATTGCTGGGCTCAGCCACTATCAGCTAGCTTGAAAGTTCTGCTTATTCAAAGTGACTGAGATGCAAGATATTCTTTAGTCTTGAATTACTCCCTGGTTATTACTCTAAAGGCTTCAGACCAGGCTAGAAGCCAGAACTGAGACCATGCTCTACTTTTGGGGTCTGAATCACATAGCTGCTGCTTGCTTTTAAACTTATTCTTAGCTCAGTACACATCCTAGAGCTTAAGAGTACTACTCTTAAGTACAGATACCATCCTCAGTTCACCCTGAATTTATGATGCAGAGAGTGTAGTGACAGGGTTTCCAGTTGGCAACTACTTCTGTACAAGGTTTAGATCCTGATTTTGACCTCATCTTGCCCTATATACAGCCTATCTTTGTGCTAGAGTGCTCTTTGTGACGCATCATGGCCAGACCCTGTCCTCACTGTCCATAGAACTTTCTTTCTATCTCCTTATCCTGACCTGCTCTGCAAAATTTACTCACTGGGACTTTTTTCATTTCTATTTCTTCATTAGAATTCAATCTGGTACATTTTCTCTATATGTTGAAAGGTGGGTTTTTTGTTTTTTTTTTTTAGGGAAAGGGACCCAACACTTTTTAAATGAAGGAAATTATGGATGATGAGACATTAAGACAGAGATTCCACAGATGATCAGGAAACAGAACTGAATTCCTATTCCTCCCCTGGCCCTCTAACTACCGACAGAATTCAACCTAGATAATATATAAATTGTTTGAAATATAGAATATATTTTATATAAAATGTTTGCAAATACAATATAAAACAATATAAACAATATAAAAATGTTTGCAAAAGCCGGCAATCGGTCATGATAAGATGCTGGCAAACTTTTGGCAAACATAAACTCTGGCAAACATAAGACCCGGCGGTAGAGGTCTTATTGACCTGGGTTAGAATGAGCAGCACAATTTGAATGAAGACTATTTCCACAGGTTATGTCAAATTATGATTCATTTATCTAAAATAGACAAAATTGAGCTGAACCAGTTAGGAAGATTCAATATGTTGCCATGATGACCATGGTCTGTCTTCTTGAAGGTCTCTGTCTCACAGTCCCATATCTCAGAAGAGCTCCTTATTAAGGGAGAAGCCAGCACTCTCTCAGTATCCTACCCAGCATGTCAATAATGCTTTCTGCCATCTGCTAGAAATTATTGGCCCAGCTCCAACTTAACATTGTACCGGCTGAATAGACCCTTAGTCACTTGTTTTATTGAGTTGTTTCAATTATGTCCCATTCTTTGTGACCCCATTTGGGGTTTTCTTGGCAAAGATACTGGAATGGCTTGCCATTTCCTTCTCAGCTCATTTTTATAGATGAGGAACTGAGGCAAACAAGGTTAAGTGACTTGCCCAAGGTCACACAGCTAGTAAGTGTCTGAGGCTGAATTTGAATTCATGAAGATGTCTTCCTGATTCCAGCTCTAGCCACTGTATCATCTACCTGTCCTTAATCATTTGTAAAGCCCACTTTATACACTCTCATTTGATTCTCACAATAGTCCTGTGAGGCTATTACAGGTATTATCAACCCTATTTTATGGATGAGGAGACTGAGGGTCTGAGAGGTAAAAATCTTTTCTATAGTTAGCCAACTAATAAGTGTCAGAAGTGAGACCCTCCTGACTGCAAGTCTAAAATTCTCTCTGCTATGCCATGCTTCCTCTTACTTGTAGCTTCTATCTTCAGATGTGGATGTGATGTGGGCTGAAGTGGTCTTTGGAGTGCTTAGAAAAGGAACTCAGATAGGGTCAAAGGTCTAGTGAGGTAGAGTTTTGGGGGAGGTGGGGGATTGGGTTTTTTCAAAGGGAATAATGACAATAACAGCTAGTATTTTTATAACACTTTAAGGTTTACAAAGTGCTATACAAGTATCATCCCTTTTTATCCTTACAAGAACCCTAGAACAAGGATGCTTTTATTATTCCCAATTTATAAATGAGGAAACTAAGGCAGACAATTGTTAAGTCAATTGTCCAAGGTCATACAACTAGTTAAGTATCTGAGCTGGGATTTGAAGTCAGGTCTTCCTGACTCCAGGTATATCACTCTATCCTCTGGGTCACTGAGCTGCTTCTAATGAGCTTCCCCAACCTGTCCTCCCCCACCCTGAACTTAGGTGCCTAGTTGTCTGTGTCCCTGGAATGTAAACTCAGAATGTGAGAGTACCAAAAAGAGAAAGCCCCGTTTGTTAACATTTTTTTTTTCTTGCGTGAAGAACTTTTTCCATGGGATTTTTTTTCCCCGATGAAAAACACCTTGGAGTCTATCTAGTTCAATTGCTCTGTGGTCATTTTACAAATAGGGAAACTGAGGAATATAGGAATATATATATTTTTGCCTTGGTTTACATTTTGTTGAGAGAAATAGACTGGATGATTGTCAAGTATATGTCAATGATGAATGCACAGACTGAATAGAGGTTGGTGGACATATTTTGATCTGCATAATGGCATACAGTTTAAGAAGTCCAATAAAATGTATCCTCAGACATGCCTACTTTATTGAATATCTGCTAGATGTAAGAGGGCATAGAGTAGAGTGATAGAAGACTGAGAAGATGGGATGCTGTAAGATTGTAGAGGGCCCGGAATGGCTTCAAGCTTTAATTGGTAAGTAACAGATCAGTCCTCAGATGGTTCTGACACTTACTGTGTGATCTTGGGCCACTTCAATTCTTTGAGACTCAGTTTCCTCATTTGTAAAAAAAAGGAGTTGGTCTAAATCAGGAGTCCTTAAACTTTTTATATTATAGACCCCTTTGTCAGTCTGGTGAAATCTACAGACCTTTTCCTTGGAATAATGTGTATAAATTCTTAAAATGAATATATAGGCTTGCAAAGGAAACCAATTGTATTGAAACATAGTTACCAAAATAATTTTTAAAAAACAAGTTCATGAATCCCATGTTGAAGGCCCCTAGAAATGACTTTCAAGGCTTCTTCTACCCAAGAGTGTGGCAGTAAAGTTTTGACATCTGGGTCTCTGAAAAAAAAAAAGGATGCATTGCATACTTTTAAGTTCAATCTTCATCATTAACTTTTCCTTCATCACTTTAAGCCTGTGCCAATGGCCATGCGAATTGCATTTTAGTCTCTTCCATTCTAAGGCTACCTATTTGTTGTTTTCCTTCATTTTGAAGAGCACCAATGATGTCATGGGGCAACATCTTGACTCAAGCATGAATTGGATTTAAATGAGGCAGAGTTGTACAAAGTCATCAGCCTCACTCTCTCTTCCGTAGTCATTGAAGTCCAGTGGCAAGACAAAAGTCAGACTGTTTATTATTAAGAGGTTGCTAGGCAATACAGCAGATACAGCATGGAACCTGGAGTCAGGAAGACCTGAGTTCAAATGTGGTCTCAGACACTTACTAGCTCTGTGCCCCTGGGCAAGTCACTTCACCCTGTTTGCCTCAGTTTCCTCATCTGTAAAATGAAGAAGGAAATGGCAACCCAGAGTAACTTTGCCAAGAAAACCCCAAATGAGATCATGAAGAATCAGATGTGACTGAAAATGACTCAACAATGAGAAGAAGAAGCAAGACACTAGAGATATATAAAGAATAAAAAGTCTAACAACCCACTGTTTCCCATGTTGCCAGCACATGCCACATTCTTTTTTTTTTTTTTTGCGATGCAGTTGGGGTTAAGTGACTTGCCCAGGGTCACACAGCTAGTGAGTATCAAGAGTCTGTGGCTGGATTTGAACTCAGGTCCTCCTGACTCCAGAGCTGGTGCCATAACTACTATGCCATCTAGCTTCCCCCATATGCCATGTTCTGCACCTATGACTCCTACTCCTTCAAGGAAAGGAGGAAGGCACGTTATTTTCTCATCACTTCCCTGAGGGACAAGATTATTAATTATAATTACACAGCCTATGGATTTGTTGTGAAAGTATTTTTTAAAATTGTTTAATCAGGCTGAAGCAATGGGAGGAAGAGATAGCAAAAGCAAATAGATCAATTTTTAAATAGATAATCCTCTCTGGATCTCAGTTTCTACATCTGCAAAGTGAGGGGGTTGGGCCAGGTGATGCTAAGGTCTTTTCCAGCTATAAAATTTGACGATTCTAAATGGAAAGCTCAAGCCTTCTCTCTAGCTCCTCCCACCATCAATAACCCAGGGGCCTCATGGTATTTGGATGTCCTTCCATGAAACCTTTATTACTACTGCCTTTCAAAATCAAAGGACATGTCAGAGTCCTGCCCCTCCTGGTCCCAAGTAAAAATGCTTTAGTTCCATCCTCAGCGAGGAAATTTGAATTAATGGGTTAGTGGTTGGCTCTCTGACTGGGAACAAATCCCCACCTGCCTTACAATGCTTTCAGATAGCCCTGAGTTGCATATTGAAAAACAATTGCCTGGTTTGGGCATGTATGATTCCAATGTAGTTAAATGAATACAGTCAGGACGACCTGGGTTTGGATCCTACTTACTTAGCTCCATGATCCCAGCTTCTCTGAGGCTCAGTTTCCTCATCTGTTAAATAGTAGTGATAATACCATTAATATCCACCTCCCAGAGTGGTTATAAAAGATGAAAGACAGTAAGTTGCTTTACAAATTTCAAAGCATCATATATAAGGCTGCTTGTATCATTTCAGGTAAATAGGGGATGGGTTGTGTTCAGAGTGAATCATTAAAGTCTTATACTTAAGTTTTAAAAATCAACTTTGGTAATAATGAATGGAGGAGGCATGGTTAGATAGCACTTTGTCTGAAATGAATCTGGGATTCTGACTGGACTACAAGTTCCCTATGAGTCAGGAGTGTGACATAATAACCAATCAATCTCTAACATCTTTGACTGCATTAAGAGTCCAGGCATGGAAGGAGGACCACTTATCACCTCTTCCCCAGCACAACTTTCCTTCCTAACCCCATCCAGGCATGTTATAATGGGGATTCCTTTGGGTATCAGTCTGTCTAGATGGCCACGGAGGTCCTTTCCAACCCTGAAATGCTATTATTCTGAAATTCAGCCTTCTGTAGAGATGAGGAAACTGAAGTCAGACAGGTAATGATGGGAACAGAGAGCAGGGGGTGAATGCAAGAGTTGTTGTCAAGGTAGAATCAGTAGGAACCGGCCACTGATTACATGTGCTAAGAAATATACTGCCTGGGGTAATTCAGATGGTAGAGATTCCAGCTGTGTTTAGATAGGAAGAGATTACTTCCAGGTCTCTGAAAGCCTCCAGGACAAAATTATATGGGAATGACTACTGACATTGCAGCTCTCTGGTATATGTCTAATGAAATAAGAAAATCAGTGAGGGTGCTGGATGAGATGACCTCTAAGGTGCTTTTGAGTTTTGAAGCTTGACAAGCAAATGAAAATGACTCTTCCTTCCCAAGATGAATTCACTCAGGGCCAGAATCCTATAGTAATTGATCCTCATTAAGCTTTTCTGTCCATCATTTTTCCATTTGATTTACATGGATGTGACTTACCCCCAATATTGTTCTCAGGCAATATCTGCATCACAAGAGTATGTTTTTGTGATCGTTAGGTCTGTCATTCCTTGATTTTTCCATCATCTTTATCAAATGTGGATTTGGAGTCAGAGACCTGGGGTTTGAATGTTTTTTGTCATTTACTCTCTGTATCACTTTGGGGAGACACAATTTCTTTGATGAGCTCAAAGATCCATTCCAATTCTAAATTTATAATCCAATGAGTCTAATTTCTGGAAGGTTCTACTAGCTGAATTTTTTGGGGGGGGTTAGGAATTGGGGGAGGGGTGAGATGGGGTTAGGAAGGAAAGTTGTGCCTGGGGAAGGGGTGAAAAGTGGTCCTCCTTCCACTTCTGACTGTACTTTACCAGATGGTCTCTCCCAGAGACATGTGCCACTTTCTTACACCTCCCCAGGGTCCAAGGATATGCTGAAGCTGGCTCCTATTTGCTAGACTGCTAAATGTTCAGTGTGGGTATTTTTGTCATTCAGTTGTTTCAGTGATGTCCAATTCTTCATGATCCCATTTGGAGTTTTCTTGGCAAAGGTATTGTAGTGGTTTGCCATTTCCTTCTCCAGCTCATTTTACAGATGAGGAACCTGAGGCAAACAGGGTTGAGTGACTTGCCCAGGGTCATATAGCGAGGAAGTGTCTGAAGCCAGATATGAACTCAGAAAGACTCATCTTCCTAACTCCAGGCCCAGCATTCTGTCCACTGCATCACTTAGCTGCCCCTGTGAATTCACCTGGGAAATCCACAAACATTACAAATCAGGGTTTAATTTCTTGTTCCGTTGATTGTACAGACTTAAGAAAATGATAGGGAAAATGTTAATAATGCAGATTAAATTTCAAAGTGATTCTTGCATAATTTTATTTCTGGAAAGCTGGTGGCTAAATATTTACCAGCATACCCACGCCCAGCCCCCACCAACTTTCTCTGGGAAACAATCTAGACTTTCTGAGTATATGTCCATACTCCTTCCAGCTGAATTTGACCCAGGTGCCTGGGAGCCCTAGTTTTCTGTATGTGGATGTGTATCTGTATTTCATCAAATATTTTCCATTAATATTTGAAAATGTCCAAAGGGAAGGAAGAAACCCATGATTTCCCCCCAATTTCCCTTTCTTTCATTTATCCAATCAGAATAATCTTTCCTTACTTGGTTTTCAAATAATGCTTTGTCTGTACATCTCATGAACTTAGTACGTGATTATATTACACAGTAGAATTTGGGAAGGTTATCAAGTTTTCAGATGGGGAAGAAAAGGGCACTAATTATAGGAAAGGAGAGAGAATGAAATAGTATCTAGAAATTATGTAAAAGTTTCCATTCAGTTCAGTAGATAATTGTTTAATAAGCATCTATTATATGCAAGGCACTGTACTAGGCACTGGAGATATAAAAACAAAACAAAGCTCCAAATTAGTCCCTGCCCTTAGGAAGCTTACATTCAAGTGCTAGAAGGGAGTTTGCTCTGGGTCTTATAAGACAAACAGGCAGACATTTAGGTAGGCTTCACCATGAACTTCCACTATGAAAGGTACCTGATAAAGACCAAATATTAATCACTTTTATTCCTGTCTCCCTAATAATAGGGTATAACAGAAACAGAAAGAATACTGATCCAACCCTGGAAAAAAGGTCAAAGTTCAGATACAGAATTTTTCAAAAAATAGAACCTGATTGAAAGTTCTCTATGAGACAGAAGCAGATTTTTAGGACTTAGGGTTCTAAGACAAGGGGAAAACAATATTTTTTCTGGACAAGAACTTTAAAATCTAACTGAAAAAAATACAGTTGCCTAGACAGTGACAGGTTAAAAAGCTCAACAGTAATGAGAATTTTTTAAAATGGCTTCAAAACTTCAGAAATAAGAGGAAAGGCAGTAAATTGTTGGTCAATTTTAGCTCCGATTGAATATGACAAGCAAGCATCCTATTAAGCATGTAGTTGAGATGGATTGAAAACAATATCATTCCTGAAGCAGTGACCAGTTATGCTAGTGTGGTTTTGGCATCTTTAAAAGTGCCCTGGCCTAGAGCAATGGCCTGAATCCATGAGACCAATAGAGACCTTGCAATTTTGCTGAACTTTTCTCTTGTTTTAGGTGACTGGATCCCATCGCTCTTCATTCAAAGATTCATAAAGCCTTTTCCTGTTCTGCACTGCCTCTCCCCTCCCTGCCAGTTCTACTTAACTACTTTATACTTATTCTCTTTATATTAATTCTGTATACACTCATGTATTCATTTCTCTTCTCATGTCCTTTTCTATGGGACATGTGCTGTGGCCCTTTCCTGATGACTGCTGATTGGTCCCTTGGTCTCTGTTACTTGGGGGTTGTGTTGAAGGTGACAGACAACTCAGTCAATAAGATCTACCCCCTCAATATGTTATGAGGAGAACGAGAAAGAGGCCCCACCTCTTCAGTGTGTTGCTTGCAAATCTTCCTGGGACTTTCAGAGAGGAAGGAATGGATTTCACCCCATCGCAGCAGCAAGGGTAGCTATATGCACATGACAGAAAAAACATAGGTACTTAGGTATCTGGCTGTTGGTATCATACAGTAATTAGCATTTATACAGGACTTTAAAGATTGCATGCTTTAGAAATGTAATTTATTTGATCCTCAAATGATCCTGTGGGGTAGACACCCCAAAGTATTGTGATCCACATTTTACATGTAGGGAAATTGAGACTTAGAGAAGATAATTGTTTTGCCCGTGGTCACCCAGCTAGTATGTGTCAGAGATGAGATTGTGTGTGTGCTTACTTATATGTTCCAGAAATAAAAAATGGCAGCCGGGGACTTGAGGTGTGTTCCAGAAATACCTTAAGTCCCTGGATGCCATTTTTTATTTGTTTGTAATAAGGAAACTGAGGCACAGAGTCTTCTGAAATCACTCTTGATCACTTCGTGCATCACATCTCTAATATCTTTTAAGATTTTTATTATACATTATTGTGTTCATTGAGGAAATTGTTCTCCTGGTTCTACTTGTTTTGCTCTGCATCTGTTGATGATCCTTTGTTGACAGTTGGAAGAATATGTATGGAAGACAACACAGATTTTTCCTAAAATAGATGGTTATGATCTTTGAAAGAGCCAGTTTTGAAAGGACAGCAGACTTGGGAAAAAATCCCAAGTTTGCAGGTGGGATCAGAAATTGGAATGATTCTTTAGATGAGCCTATTGGAAATGCTAATTAACCACCCCAAATCCTTGATATTTTCAAGATAAGGGCTTGTGAGAAGTAGAAGCTGCTCCTAGATGTCATTTCATCAGGCAGATGTCACTGTGGAGAGCGACAAGACCATGAGGAAATACAGTAGTGACTACCCTAATGCCAAGGCATCAGAGTTCTTATTTGCCATCATTTTTAAATGTAACCAGTAGGTAGAACTGTGGGCAAACAATTCAAATGCTGACTTTTTGGTGTTGGCTTTCATCAAGATTTGAATTTAATGCATTTCTGATTTCCGTTTCTTACTTTAAATCTGTAATACTGGAAATTGCATCTGAAGGGAAAGGGATATTGTCAAGATAAATGGCACCTCTAATGAGTGTCCTCTAAATCTGAGCTCTACTTTCATCTTTTAATTCAAATTGCTTTGGGTGAAGAACAGGAATGAGAGTTGATACGGATTGACTGGCATTGTGCACATAGTGGATGCCTAATAGATATTTGATGAATGAATAGATTATTGACATTCCAGCGTGGGTCTTCTCTCCTCTTTGCCCTCTCACTCAGTAATTGTCTTCAAAACTCCCAATTCTATTTAGTTAGTCAGTTCTACATGTAAGTTATGAATCTGTTGAATTATTCAGTGACAGACAAGATGGTGATTTGACTTTTTTCGCCCCAATGAATTCTGTTCCTAGGAAGAGTTGGTGTCAGACAAATAACTGATCGAGTTTCTGCCTTAATTTAAGAGGACATGTTCCATATGCCAAACCTGAATGAGGAATGGGAACAACACATGTTTTTACATCCTTTCACCTTCATCTATTTTTTTTCTTTTCTTGCTTGTGAGAATCAGAATCCCAACAGGTATTTCATACTTAATCTGTTCTCATTTGTCATATGAATCATCTTCTTTTGGTGTATGAGAAGAAACAGGAATAGAGAGCTTGCTGTCAATGTTTTTTTGCAAATCCCTGGGGTATAGAAGAAGCAGGGTACCACAATTTAAAGAACCCTGACTTTGTAGTCAGAGTATCTGTGTTCAAATCCTGGCCCTTGTGCTTACTATGGGCCTCAGTTATCTCATATTTAAAATAAAGGGGTTGGCCTTGGTGATCTCTATGTTTTATTCCAGTTCTAAATTATATGATGCTGGGTAAATATGACAGACTTTCAAAGATCAATCTGTGGAACCGAAGAGGAAAGAAGAAAGGATACAGCCTGGCTTATTAGACAGAGTGTAAGACTTGGAGTCAGCAAGTTATGGGTTCAAATCTCATCTCATCTCTGACACATACTAGCTGGATGACCATGGGCAAAACAATTATCTTCTTCAAGCCTCAATTTCCCTACTTGTAAAATGTGGATCACAATACTTTGGGATGCCTACCCCACAGATCATTTTGAGCATCAAATAAGATGATATTTGTAAAGCACTTGCAATCTTGAAGATGCTATATAAATGCTAGTTACTGTAAGATACCACCAGCCAGATACCTAAGGACTCCTACATACTCTCTCCTATTGCTGATCTGTATCAGTGTTGAGCTTTTCTAGCTGATGAGCCCAAACCCTTTGATTTCTTCTATTCCTTTTAGAATCACAGAATAATGGATTTTTAAGGGCGAAAGGAACCAGAGAGGTCATTGCCTCATAGCATCAAGGGTTTATAGCTAAAATGAATCTCACAGGGCATCTAGTCTAGCTGCCTCATTTTACAGATGGGGAATCTGAGGTCCAGAGACATTAAATGATCACACACATAAATTTCTAACAAAGCCAGAACAACAACCCAGATTGCTTCACTTCCAATCTGATGATCTTTCTACTATAAAGTAATATGATTTCAAACCAATGTACAACCTTTTATTGGATGCTTATTATGTGCATATTAAAAGGAAGGTGAACTTTAATATCCCAGCTAGCCTGGTCCCCTGCCCCTAAATACGTGTGTAGATTAATGGAACTGATTTGTTAGGTGAGGATTTAGCAAATGGACTTGAAACTGATGGGGCCTTTGGACTCAGATTTCCAAAGTTTCTCTCTTTGGGTAGGCAAGCTCACTCTTCTCCCATTTTCCTGATCCTCCTTCCTATCTGCTTTGCTTCACCTCAGATTAAGTGTAGTACAGTATAATAGGTTTAGAGTCAGAGGACCAAAGTTCAAATAGCATCTCTGTTGCTAATTATCTGTGGGACCTTGGGTCAGTCACTTAACCTCTAAGGGCCTCTCATCTGTAAAATGAAGGACTTGGACGGGCTGGCATTTGATAACCTTTCATGATTATCATGATGACACGACGCTGATTCCTGATTCGTTGTCGACCCTGTTTTGTACCTTGACTCCAAGATGAATCCCTAACCTCTACTTGACAGTTTTGAAATAAAATGCCTCTCCTTTGATTTTGCATGGAAGGATAACTAGATGGGTAGGTCAGAGTCTTTTGGGGCCTCAGTTCCCTCATTTGTAAAACAAAGAGATTTGATGAAACGGTCTCCACTGTTCCTTCGAGTTCTATCATTCCCACAGCCTGGGAACATTTTCTATAGGCACTCCTTAATCTCAAGAAGGGGGTGGCAAACTGTAGTCAGAGGGTCCCGTCTTGCCATTCCTGTTTTTGTACAGCCCACAGTTAAGGATGTCTTTTTTCATTTTAAAATACAATTAAATTTTATTTACTAGAGGTTTGATGCTATTACTGTGTGACCATGAGCAAGTCCTTCCACCTCTGCAAATCTTGTATTTCCCATGAATAAAACTAGGGAATTGGATAGGATGGCCTCTAAGGTTCTTTTCAGCTAAAAGTTTATAATCCTATTAACTTAGAAGGTAGTGTCTAGTGGAGCGCCTCAAAGATCTCTGCTTGGTTTTGGAAAAGACATAGATAATGTATTTATTATAAACTTAGCTTTGGGTAGTATATTTATCACCTTTCACTCAGTTAATCAATTAATAGGAATTTGGTAAGCACCTACTACGTACTCAGCATTTTGGTAAGTATTATGGGTACAAAGACAACAACAGTCACTACCTCCATGGAATTTGCATTCTATTGGTTGGGAGACAACAAGCATGGAGACAAAAAAATGCAAAAGACCAATAAGGTAACGAGAAGTCATTAAGAGCCTTGATGAGGGGTAGTGGTGGGAAAGGATCAGAATAGAGCTTAAGTAGGAAATGGACCTTTGTCTGATTTCTCTTTACAATTCCAAGTTGGCATCGTTGCTTTCAATTAGCATAACATATTGGAACCTTGCTATAAAATTGAATTCAGAGTAGATTAGTTCATCTTGGCCATGGTCTAGGGGTTTAGCTTCAAAGTACTTAGAGGCCTGGGCAGCTAGGGGGCACAGTGGATAGAGTGCTGGGCCTGGAGTCAGGAAGACTCATCTTTCTGAGTTCAAGTCTGGCCTCAGACACTTACTAGCTGTGTGATCCTGGTCAAGTCATTTAACCCTGTTTACCTCAGTTTCCTCATCTGTCAAGTGAACTGGAGAAGGAAAGGGCAAACCATTCCAGTATCTTTGCCAAGAAAACCCCACATGGGGTCATAGAGAGTTGGACGTGACTGAAAAAAAGACTTATCAAAACTTAGAGGCCCTGTCTTGGGACAGAACCTCAGATGAAGCTTCAGTTTTATTGTAATTCAGGGTAATTCAATGTAAGACAGGTAAATACTACATCTGGAACACTCCTCTATCATATCTGGTATAATTTACTAGGCAGAAATACTCTGGAAATCAGATTAAAACAGTCCTCATTTAAAAAAACCAACACTATAGGTAGAAAAGAAGCCACAGAGGCCATAAGGAGTTTAGAGACAAGGGACATGAGCCATTTTAAGAATTAAGCTCTTTGGGGGAAGCTAAGATAGAGCACCAGCCTTGGAATCAGGAGGACCTGAGTTCAAATCTGGCCTCAGACACATAACACTTTCTAGCTGTGTGACCCTAGGCAAGTCACTTAACCCTGATTGCCTCAACCCCCCCCCCCCAAAAAAAGAATTAAGCCCTTCTCTGCCTTTTCAAGCATTGGTTCATTCATTTTCCAAGGGCCCACTGCTCATTCTCCAAGACCTGCTATTAAGCTTGCATTTTGTTAAAAGATACAATCACAAACTCTCCCAATTCGAGGGTTTCTAGAGAGAGATGATTTGTTGGGAAGATAACTTGTTGGTTGTGACTTTTTTCTTCCCTTTGTTTCTAGGCTCAAATAAAATCAATCAGCAATCATTATTAAACACCTATCATGTGCCAGGTACAACTTCATTAAGCCCCATTGAGACCCACTAGGAACTAGGAATGATGAACTGTTAGAGTTTCTCTAATCAGGTCAATGGTGACTTTGCAATTAAGTCAATTAATTTTCTTTGGTGATTTATAACAATACACTGAATTTTAGGCCTGTCTTTAGAACACAGAAACTTTAAAAACCAAGAGAATTGCATTTAAGTCTAGAGTAGATAATTGCTTTCTACACAAAGGCAAAAATGAGCTAGGCCCTGCCCTCCTGGGAGAGAAGGAAGGAATAAATATTTACAAGTTGCCTACTATGTGCCAGGCATTGTAGTAAGCACTTTACAAATATTATTTCATTTGATCCTCACAATAACCCTGGGAAGTAAGTGCTATTATAATCCCCATTTTATAGTGGAACCCAGGGTCATATAGCTATGTGCCTGAGGTTGGGTTTGAACTCAACTCGTCCTGACTCCAGGTCAAGAATTCTACCTACTGTACTATCTAACTGCTAGAGGGAATGTATACTCAAGGATCTCCTCAAGGAGCTTAATTTCTATGGGGGAAGGTGTGTAGATGACCTACACCTATGACAGATAGGTGGTGCAGTAGATAGAGTACTGGGCCTGGAGTCAAGAAGCCCTGAGTTCAAATGTAGTCACAGACACTAACTAGCCATGTGACCCTGGGCAAGTCACTTAACCCTGTTTGCTTTAGTTTCCTCATCTGTAAAAACGAGCTGGAGAAGGAAACAGCAAGCCACTCCAGTATCTTTGCCAAGAAAACCCCAAATGGGGTCACAAAGAGTTGGACTCAACTAAACAACAACAACAATGATGGGGCTGGGGTGAACAGGAGGTAATTAAATCCCAACTCGGCCAGTTACTAGCTGAGAAATTCATGAAAAGTCTCTTCTCTCAAGGTCTCAGTTTCCACATCTGTAAAATAAAGGAGTTGGACTGTTGATCTCTAGGTAGTCTTCTATTTCTATCATTTTTTGTTTTGTGAAGCAGTTTGGGGTGAAATTGGAGTCAGAAGCCCAAGACCTGAGTGTCAATTCTGCTGCTAACTAGGTCTATGACATTGGAAAAATTACTTGATGTTGCTGAAATTGAGATTCCTCATTAGTCAAGTGGGTTGAATCTCCTCAAAGGGTTGTTGTAAGGAAAGTACTTTACAAGCTGCCATTGGGCCAGGAAGACACTAACAAGCTGCTTTATTCTGGAGGGTTTCAGGAAAGGACAGATAGAGGAAACTCATCCAGGGAACTAGCCAGTCTTTGTCAACGTATATGTGAAACGAGTCCCAAATGCCTCTCTCAGCTTGCATGGAATCCATCCGAGAATGAATTATTTATTTGCCATACAGTAAATGTTAGCATTATTAAACATTCATAGGATGGGGAGGGCCAAGTCAGTGGGGAGTTAGTTCATTTGCAGGGCTTGCCTAAGAGAGGAGGGGGTGATGGGAAAAATGAAAGAGCTGTGAATGAATGGCTTTCAGAGACAAGTCCCTGAACCAAACTGAGAAGCCTTAAGACTGAGGCCTAGAGAGAGGGGGAGAGATTCAATAATTCAACAATAATAAACCACATTTAAATAGTGCTTGAAAGTCTGTGAAGAACTTTATATACATAATGTGCTTTGAGCCTCACAGCATCTCTGTGAGGAAGGCATCCCCAGGTATCATTATCATCATGACCCCTCCTCACTGAAGAGGAAACTGAGACAATGTGTACACGTACACTATTGGTATATAACAAGTATTTAACAAGACGGATGCAAGATAATGGAGATGGGGTGGGGGAAGGCACTAGCAGTTGAAGATTCAAAAAAGGCTTCAGGTAAAAGGTTTTAAAGGAAACCATGGATTCTAAGAGGCAGAGATGACAGAGGGCAATCCAGGCATAGGACCCCGAGCCCAGTTTCCTCAATTGTTGCTGCTAATCATTTTTAGTCACGTCCAACTCTTCAAGATCCTATTTGGGGTTTTCTTGGCAAAGATACTGGAGCAGGTTTGCTATTTCTTTCTCCAGCTCGTTTTTACAGATGAGGAAACTGAGGCAAACAGGGTTAAGTGACTTGCCCAGGGTCACACAGCTAGTAAGTGTGTGAGGTCAGGTCTTCCTGATTCCATAGCTGGCGCTCTATCCACTGCATCCACTAGCTGCCCCTCAACTGTAAATGAGCTCAATTAATGAGATAGAGCTGCCTTTGCATCTCTATACGTTAGACTGTATGGCTTTTGAGAGATCTTTCAGCTCTGGCCCTGAGCTACTAGCTCACACAGGTAGTAAGAGTCAGGGGTGGGATTTGAGCCAAAGTGTCCCTCGTTCCAATTCTAATGCTTTGTCCGTTATACCAAACGTTAGCCTTACGAGAGCTGAATGCTCTCTCAGACTCCCACCTCTACCCCAACTCTGTCCATCCCCAACCGATTGAATTGGCATTGAATACATAGATCAAGAATACTAGTTATTGCTTACATTTTTTTCATATTTTGTCCTGACATTTTAGTGTCATGTGGGCATGGGCAAGACAACAGCCTCTTAATTAGTGGGAGTGTACCAGGTGATCCTGTTAGTAAAGTTAGAATGCATGCCTCACTGGATCTCTCTTTACTGAGAAAAATGAATAATAAAACCGTTAGCCAAATTGTTTTTTAACTGAACAAGTCAGGAAGCTTGATGGATGGCATTAATTATCTTTAAACTAATTGTTATTCATAAGTCTATGTACTGTCAACAGCTCTGTAAGCTCTTGAGGTAGCCTGTATATGTTAAGACATAGGCAGAAATTAGCTCATTTGCAAGGATTTGCCTATTTGCAAATTAGCTAAGTAATGGGGCCTATTGGAGCATAGGAAAAAGCTTGATTTAGGATTTAAAATATAGTGAATACAATTTTAAAGGCAGACTTTTATGGACGTGGTTGGTAAATGTCTTATTTTAAAATTTAACTTGTTGAGTCAAACTTTTTCTTTGTACTTGGGTAACTCTTGGTTGTCAATTTGCAAATGGGCTAGTTGTGCCACGTGATTTTTAACATGGCTCATGAAAGTTATAGGAAGGCATGTTTGGTTTTGGTTTATTTACATACATAAATATATTTTATATTTATACATTTTGTATGTACATATATGTATATGTAAATATGTGTGCATATATGTATATGTAAATTGAGTAAATATGTATTTTTATATCCATTTTATAAGCTAACAACAAGCATTTATATACATTTTATAAGTTAACAACAAATTGGATAAAATCATATATTAGCAAATTTGATAATTTTTTCTTCTATACTTGATCTTAGCCCAGTGAACTGTCTTTATATCTTTTATTTTTAGCACCTTTTCCCTCAATTTTTTCTTACTTTATTCATACAGTTCTTCATTTCCCTTATCTCTCTATATTTTTTCCTCACTTTCTCATTTGATTGTTTGCACATTATGTTTTCTACATTAAAAATTTTTTTTTTGCTCACAGCTGTCTTTTACATTTTCATTCCTTTATTTATCACATGCCAACTTTTCCCATCTGCCAGTAACTTTTATGTTTCCTCTCTTTGCTTCACATTTTTGTTTTCCCAAAAGAAAAATAAAAGAATTCTAGAGTTCATGGGGTGGGGGGGGAAGGGGGAGATAGAGAGGGAAACATGAAAACAGAAGAAAAAAAGAAAATATAGAAAAACAAAGAGAAAATGTGAAAATTATAAATCTCCTTATTTTTTCTATCTCTTTGCCTATTACACCTCCCATCACTGAATTCAACTCATCTGTTAATTTAGCGATCCATTTTTCTGTCAGTTTACTAAAGAGAGTTGAATAAGCAGAAGCTAAGATGACTTAAATAATTTGCCCGAGGTCATATGGGTAGCATATATTAAGGATTACTGATTAGAGTTAGAAAAAGGCAGAAAGATTGGCCCATATGGCTTGGTGGACAAAGCAAGGACCTAGATTACAGGACTACTTCTTCTAGAACACTTTTTATAATATCCCTGGGTAAACGCACAATTAATCCTAGAACCTAAGTCTCCTGCTTCCCTGTTCCCTCTGCCCTAGCCAGTGAACTTTCTATTTTACTTCATGGCCACTTAGGGAAGGTAGCATAGGCCTGAAATATTTCTGTTTCCTGGTTGCAAGAATTCTCTTCAGACCAATCCATCACATTGTCCTTAGGGAATACCATTAAGCACAGGTCTTTAAAGCAGAGTACTAATGAGGCATCTGTTCTTAAAGACAAATGCAGAAGAACACGGTGGGCATGAGTAGTCTGTAACACAATGCCAATGAAGAATCACTCCTCAGAAGTCTCAAAAAAGATATCATCAAAGAGCTTTATGATGGGAAAAGAAAGTGGATAGGTCCCATAGTGCGAATGCGGGAGAATCCATAGATTGTTGGTTCATGCAAACAATCAAGCATTCAGCAAGCATTTGTTAAGATCTTTGATGTCAGGAACTGTACTAGGTTCTAGGGTTAAAAAGAAAAAAGATGTAACAGTCTCTTCCCCCTCCCCCAAGGTGCTTATGTTATTATGGGGGTAATAATACATACCTAACAAGTATATGCAGAATTAAAATATAGTTTGGGGTTGGGGAGGGAGTCTAACATTGGTATACACTCAATGTAAATAGATCTACAGAAAGACTCCCAGATTATTCAATGAACTCCATGGTGGAGGATTTAACAGGGCACATGGACAAGAGTCCCATGGATAGGCAGGCATGGGTGGATTGTAATTTATGTCACAGAAAGGAATAGCCACATTTGGAAAAGCATGATACATTGATATATCAAAGTACTATAATAATAATAATAGCTAAAATTTATAACATTGATATAAATGTTAGCTATTGTTATTATATAAAGTAACTCATCTAATCTTCACAAAAACCCTTTGGAGTAGGTGCCAGTATTATTTTCATTTTATAGGTGAGGAAATGAAACCCACAGAGGTTAAGTGACTTGCTCAGGGTCATACAGGTACTAAATTTCTGAACTCAAGTCTGCTGACTCCAAAGTCTAGTACTCTGTGCACTATAGAGTAACACCTAACTGCCTCCATAAAGCCCAGGTTGTGAATTTGAATGCCTTCTGGCCCTGTTAACGTCTCCTTATCCTATTGCTATACCACGTACCCCCTGACTTGAGGGTCCTAAGGTAGAGCACATTCTCTCTGGCTGTCCCCCATTTTCAGAATGCTCTCCCTCCTCCACTCTGACTACCAACCCCCCACCCCCCACTCCAGCTTCCTTTCAGTCCCTACTAAAAACCCACCTCCTATAGGAAGCCTTCCCTAACTCCTCTTAATTCTAGTGCCTTCCTTCCACTCATTATTTCTTATTTATCCTGTACATAGCTAGCTTTGTATATATTTGTTTACATTAGATTGTAAGCTCCTTGAGGGTAGGAACTGTCTTTTGCCTCTTTTTTGTATCCCTGGCACTTAGCACAGTGCCTGGCACATAAACATTTATTAAGTACATATTATCAAATTAAATTGGATAGAGTAAAAAAAAAAAGCATTGAAAGAAGCTTCAGAATACCTTGGTTTATAACTTGCTTCTGATGAGTCTTAAAACCTCTCTTAGCCTAATTTTCCTCATTTATAAAACAGGGTTAGTAGCACACTGCCAACCTCACAGAAAAGTGCTTTTTAGGTGGTTTGGATCTGTGATTTACTTGGTATAGGAAATGCCTGCTGGGGAAACTTCCATGTAGATTGGCAATTCACCCACAATTTGTAGTCTGAGAATTGCCTGGGGCACTGAGAAGTTCCATGACTTATATAGGGTTATGTTATTATTATGCTTCAGAGATAGCATTTGATCCCTAGGTCTTCCTGATTCCAAAGTCAGCTATCTGTGTATTCTCCAGACTAGACTGTCTCTCCTGGTAAACCTTAAGGCAATAGAGAGATTTGTGAAGGGAACAGCCATCATCACCAATGGAAAAACAACTTCAAGCATGTCTCCTGTTGATGGCTAGTCAATAGTACTGTCTGCATATTTGAAGTGTGTATGATATATGACATACAATATTGCATATATACATTATCTTCTTTTGGAGTTTGTGATACTGGGAGCCCGTGTTAGCACACAGAAATATAAAGCCAAGTGTGCTAAGTTCAAGGGTATTTGCTGCTCTAGGGTGCTGGATTGAGGCCAGTTAGAGAGAGACAAATATAGAGATAAGAGACAGTAAGCTTGGTGGGCAAAGCAAGGGCCTACCTTACAGTAGCCCCACTGTGTGGCTGAGGGAGCTACTTGGCCTTAGAGTTTCCATCTTCTGAAATGTACATGACATACCTCCCTGGTTTGCTGTGGGATATAGGTGGCACCTGGTTGCAATAACCTCTTTGATAACCAACTTGTTGGAAAAAGAAACATGGGGCACAAATCTCCAGGTGAGAGAGTCCTGCTTGGATTCAGTCTTAAAACTATTTATAGAAGAAAGGCCACTAATCTGTCCTTGTACTGAGACTGAAGGGTTTGGCCCCAAATGAGCCCTTATCAATAGTTTTGAGTAAGTTGACCTAGGGAGGGAATATTGGGAAACCCTGTAGAATGCTGCTCTAAAATCAATAATCTAACATTTGCTCTTTTCCTCCAGCCTCACACACATATTGATATAAGTCTGCTATTAGCTGTTGATGACCCACCCTGGGAGCAATGAGTTGGAAAGAGACAATAGAATGCTGGATCATAGACAGTATTCTGATCAATTTCACATTGTCATTAATGTCTGAGTAGACGCTCGGAAAGAAATCAAGCGTATTGTCCACAGTCCTATTATTGGAGCAGGTGACTGCTTTGAGAGCTAGATGAGGAAGTCACTATCAGATTTCCGATAGCTTTTGATTGGTCTCCGTAAGTATCTCTGTACCATGTGAAGAGAGAGATGAGTTATATGACGAAATCCTAGGCATTTTGCTATTAGGAAACCTAAAATCCCCTTTTCTTGGGCTGGAAATTTTTTTCACTCCATCTTTTTGTGGGTTCTGCTACTCTAGAATTTATTTAGAGTTATTTTTAAAGGTATTTGGTGGGGCTTGTGGGAGTGCTCAGGTAAATCCTTTCCTTTACTCCACCATCTTGGCTCTGCCTTCTCTTTCTCTAAAGTAAAGAGAAAGCATAGAATGATCAACACTAGAAGGGGCAGGTAGGTGGCAGAATGGATAGAGCACTGGCCCTCAAGCCAAGAGGACCTATGTTCAAATCCCACCTCAGACATTTACTAGCTATGTGACCTTGGGCAAGTCATTTAACCCCATTTCCTCCAAAAGAAAAAGCCTCCCAAATGATTTCTCCTTCTCCCTTTTGCTCATGTACACTGACACACAGGCCTCTCTGATCACTCTCAGATCATAGTTTCAACACATGAATCAAGTTTCTACAATGGCTATCCTAACTTCTAGTCAATAATTGCTCACATTTAAATTGATCTTTTTGTCTTCAGATATCTTGTTGCAAATGGCTCACACAATGTGTGATGACCAAGTGTACTATGAAATTGTACTTCTTGTTGCCTTTAGACACAAAATAAAACAACTCCACTATTGCCTTTACCTATCTCTACAAAGGGAACCTATAAACCATCCTTCCATTTAGCTTCAACTTAGTTTAGTCCTCTTGTGGCATTAATGATGATAATGTCAGAAGTGATTACAGGAGTCTCAGTTTGGAGGCTTGATGTCCTCAGCACAATGTCATTTGTTTATAAGAGGTCCTGATGATGGAGGACCTCACCATCCACTCCCCTTTGATTTGGATTCTTTGTTCAATCTCCTTTGTGAAAGTGACAGACTAAATAAGGGAAACAAAACAAGTGAATCACAAAATAGGGGGATGTTAAGAGGGGGAAAATGTTCTAAAGGCAATATCTCATATTCTTTTGGGTTCCGTAATACTGGGAGCTCCTGCTGGTACATGCAAACGTAAGGTCAAATGCATTATGTTCAGGGGTATTTGCTACTCTGGGGTAAGTCCCCAACGTGATTTAACATAACAACCCAATCACACTACAAGCTACACCAACCAGTGTGTTATTTTCAAATATCAATAGGGCCAAGTTCCCATACACGATTTTGGGTGATGTTCATACGTGAAAAAATCCACAGAATTTCAGAGTTGGGAGGGACTTCAGAAACTCTTTAGTGCAAACCACAGCTGAACAAGAATCCTTTTGTTACTATTTCCTGCAGAAACCTATTTCATTATTGAGTCGCTTGAATTGTTGCAAATAACTCTCTTATATTAGACTCAAAGCTGCCTCTTTCCCCTTTCTATTCCTTGCACTCTTACTTCCCTCTCCCAAATTATACTCCTTCAGATACCTGAAAAAATTATCTCCTGTCTTTCTTTCAGAAGGGCCAAAATTTTCTTCTTATTGATTTTGAAATTATTCAAATATTCCTATTCAATGATTATACTGTGCTAATTGCATTGATCCTGCAATACTACCAGTACTCCTCAAAGACATCCACAAGCAGTGTAAAAGAAAGCGATCTAACTATCCACACTTGAAAAACAAAGTGGATGAGAAAATGCATATTGTGTAGATGCAGGATATTAGCCTGTCAAATTAACCCACCAGTATGTGAATCTTAGACAAATGTTGAAAACATACAATGATCTAGGCCAAGAACTGAGCAGGAAAGGAATGTGGAGCTGGATTGTGTTCGGGATATTACAGTGGGTCCTTAACTGCTACAAAAGTTGTAATCCATTGCTCTAGTGTCAATATGCTCCCCCTCATGCTTTAGGGCTAAAAATTATGATCTTGGAAGACTTAAAATTAGAAATAACTCAAATGGCAATTCAAAGATACATGGTGGACATATCTAGACTATTATTGACAAGAATTTATGTAGGAAGCATGGCGTAAAAATCATTATCCAGCCCATGTATAGCTAGAAAAGAAAGCAGGCTGATAATGTAAAGAGAATGAAAGACAGAGAAAGAGTGTGTGAGTCATTGCTAGCCCTAAGGAAGAGTAGTATAATGGGGAAAATGCTGAACTTATAGCCAGGAACCTAGTTTTGAATTAGGTTTAAATGCTTATTCAGATAATTATTACTTCTGTGGTTAGCAAGTCACTTATCTCTCTGAGTTTCAGCTTCCTCATCTGTAAAATGGGCATGTTGATATTCTTACACTGATTTGTCATGGGGAAAATACGTCATAAACCTTAAGGACACATGTATAAGTTGTTATCGTTCTAAGAAAAGAATGAAAAGAACTTGGGCAGAGAGAAGAGGCTGAGAGAAAAGGCTGTCCCTGCTGGAAACATTAGGGGGATGGCAGAAACTTACATTTGGCACATTCCCTTGTAAGTCAAGTAGGAAAGAGAAAAGATATGCATAGCCTAAGCTCTTGCCCAACTCTGCCCACTGGGGCAGGGTTTTTTCACAAGTGGGTGGCCCAATGGATAGAGATCTGGACTTGGAACCAGGAAGACCTGAGTTCAAAGTCATCCTTAGAAACTTATCAGGCTGTGTGACAATGGACATGCTAATGGACCTCTTTGATCTTCAGTTTCCTCATTTGTAAAAATGAGGTCACCTAACTCATGGGGTTTTGTGTGTCTCAAATGAAACTCACAATATGTAAAGTGTTGACTTTATTAATTTTAAAGTACTCTGTAAGGGAAGAAATAAACATTTATTAAATGGCTAACGTGTCAATCTCTGTGCTAAGTGCTTTCATTTGATCTATAAATATTAGCTATGATTATTATCTCATTTAATAGTCATAAAATTTTAGAGCCAGAAGGGACTTTAGGGATTAATAGTAAAGATTCAAATTCTCTATGTCACCCAATGGAGTATATATCTAAGTTTATTCATCTGTAAAATGGTAACACTAGCCATGTGACCTTGAGCAAGTCTTTGTGCCTGGGTTTCTACATTTGTAAATGGAGTTACATGGTCTCTAAGATCCCTTCAAGGATTCTATGATCCAATCTGTCCTGTTTAACCACAGGGTTTGTTGTGAAAACCAAATAATATCATTTATATAAAAGTCTGGAGTGTAATACAAATGCCATGGTTTATTATTACTATAAATACAGGCATTTTTGGAGGGATTTTATCCCTGAAATGGCATGAACAGGGCATAAATATCAAGGCCATAGAAGGTGAGGGGGGAGTTTATTAGGTTTAAAAGCTTGAAAACAGCCGACTCTGTAAAAGCAACACTGGAACAAATGACTTGCAGTACCTTCGATGGGGACCGGGGGAGTAGCCTCAGTTGTTTGCTGAAATGGACTATCTTATGCTCTTGGAGAGAGCCAAGAGTATGGAAGGAGGTACAGAATGAAATGAGAAGACTGAAAGACAGAGGCAGAGACAGAGGGATAGAGAGACAGAGGGACGAGGAAAGGGAGGGAGGGGAGAGAAAGAGAAGGGAAAGGCGAAGAGAAGAGAGGAGAGGAAAAGAGGGAAGGAGAGAGAAAAAAAGAGAAGAGAGGAGAAAGAGAGAGGGAGAGAGGGAGGGAGGGGGGATTTTTTATGAAGCCTAGTACTAACTATGGCTGCTTAGTTGGAGGGAGGTGGAGTGAAGTGGTGGGGAGAGCATATCCTACTTAGTAATCACTTCCTTCTCCTTTCCTCCCAACTTCCTTCCTTCCTTCCAAAGGGGAATCTGTGGCCTTGAGGCCACATGTGACCTTCTAGGTCCTTGGGTGCAGCTTTTTGACTGAGTCCAAGCTTTATAGAACAAATCCTTTTATTAAGGGATTTGTTCTCTGAAGTTTGGATTTGGTCAAAGGGCTGCACTTGAGGACCTAGAGGGCCACATGAGGCCACAGGTTCCCCATCCTAGCCATGTATTGTTCTCATGAAACTGGGATGCCCAGTTTAGCTGACATCAGTTCGGGCACATTCCCAGGTTGACGTCATCTTTGCAGACTGTGATCTATGTATTTCTGGGTACAGCAGAGGCCAGGAAAGTGAAGGAATGGTTTCAGCAGCCACTCCTCATCTTTCCCTTCCTTCTCCCATTATGATTCTTTATAAGTATGATGTAGCTATGATTGTCGATGCAGTTCTCCATCTAGAATTCATTCAGAGATCTTTGGTTTCCCCATCTCCATCCTCCGTAAAGGGGCATGACTTGACAAGTTATCAAGGAACTCACTACTACTCTAGGTTTGGGGAGCTATGGGAGCCCTTAGATGCCCTGTATCTCTTAGAGAATGTCAGAGAGATCCCATTTTCATCCATATTCTGTCATAAGACTTAGAATGGGAAAAAAACTAGAGACCATCCAGTCTGACCCCCTCATTTTACATATGAGGAAAGTGAAACAGTAAAGTGAAGGGACTCTCTTAATGTCATTCAGGTACTGAGTGAGTCAGGACTTGAGTTTAAGTTCTCAGATCCCATACCCAGTTTTGTTTCCACCCTATCACAAAGTCTCTCTTCTTCCCTCATGGCCTGACATGACTTCATGGCTCAGAGGCAGCTGGTCAGATCCCTCCTCCTCCACCTAGGTCTCCGGAACATGCAACAGTGGTTTCCATTTTATTTCTGTTTGTCAAGAGTCCCCACAATTCACCTACTCTGTTTCTTTCTCTCTGACTCTTTGATTCCTATGTACACTCTGTGTGTCTTGTTGAGCATCCCTTGAGAGATTCTGGGAAACTGTTTGTAAAGTGGGCAAAAATGTGATAGAGGTATAGTTCTCTGTTATGTAATAAGCACCTGAGAAATGGGCAGAAATCCAAAGGCCTCAACTAGCTTGTAAAGGCATGTCTTCATTTAGGTCCATGCATGGAAAGAAAGAAAAAGAAAGAAAGGAAGAAAGGAAGAAAAAGAAAGGAAGGAAGGAAGGAAGAAAATTTTAGCTAATTATTTCCCTACTCAGGAACATCACCAAATCTTCAAAATTCAGTGGAAAGTTGAATGACTATTTGGAAGCAATTTTAAAGGCTTAGAGGTGGTGAAAGATAATTAGGTTATGCATCTGATAGGGTGAAGTCTGGAAGTTCTGATGGCCTTTTTTCTTTTTCTTTTTATCTAATGGTTTATTTATTTAACTGAAGACTATTGCACCTCATAGGGACTGTTAACACACACAAAGAACGTTTAAAAAAAATAATCTGGAAACAAAAGCATTAGCGTTAGCACAAGCCCAAATAATTACTTTATTACTCAGCAAACAGCTGCTATCTCTCCTCGAGTCTCTAAGGAGAACATTAGCCCAGTAAATAAGGCGGTTAAGAAGTAGCCTGGGGTGAGACAAAGAATGCTGGATTTGGTACCAGGAGTGTGTGGTGTTCTTATTCTAGTTCGGACACTAGCTGTATGTCATTTTACCTCTCTTAGGCTTAGTTTTCTCCTCTGTGAAATGGGTGCAATGGTTTGCATATTACCCACTTCGAAGCATTGTTGAGGAATGGCTTTTGAAAATGATAAAAAAGCAATATGAATTGTTATTACTGGGTTAGAGAACAGACATGACACCCTAGGCACCATCTATTGAATTACTGTTTGCTTCTCTCCAAGTAACATTTATTAGCTTTTTTTCTGAACTTGAGCTTTGATATGGTTATCAAAAAAAAGTGGGAATAGTTTAAGGGAACAAGCACTTATATAGCACCTGCTGTGTACCAGACCCTGTACTAGGTGCTTTAAAAATATTATCTCATTTGATCCTTCTTCACCTTAAAATGCAGAACTAGAATCTGAATGTTCCTATTGTTGGATAGCTCAGTCTTACTGTTGCCTTCTTATCCCTTCTGTTTAGTCTTCCTATGACTTCTCTGCTTCCAGATTTCCTGTTCAGGGCACTTTTATCCTTCCACATTTCCAATGATGCTTCTGTCTCTTTTGCTGCTATTTCTTTGAGTATTCCACAAAACTGTCCTCAATCAAAACAAAAAAAAAAACTTTTACAAAACTGTCCTCGATTGTCTACACTTTTCCCTATTCACATCCTTGGAAAGCTCATCCACTTCCATAGTTCCAACCACCACTGCTAAGCTTATGATGCCCAAATCTATATATCTACCCCAGACTTCTCACTTACCATCTAGCAAGAAATTTGAAGGGGTAGAAGTTATTTTCATTGTGGAATGGTAAAGAAAGTTCAGGGAATGTTTCTTGAAAGAAATGGTATCTGATTTGAGCCTTGAAAGAAATTACTTCACTAGTTGGAGATGGAGAGCGGTCCAGTACTGTGATAAGAGACAATTTGAATGAGGGACCAAGATGGGAGATGACCAGATGTGGGAAATGCAGATGGAGAGTAGTCCAGAGTTGATAGACAATAAAATATGTGAAGGGGAATTATAATATGAAACAAGGTCATACAGGCAGGTTGAAGGGAGCCTTTGAAGGGCCTTGGACACCAACAGTTTATACTTCATTCTGTGAGCAATCAGGAGTCACAAGAGATTTTAGAGTAGAGGAATGATATAATGATAGCAGTGCATGATGGTTAGGCGAGCAGCAGGATGAATGGTGGGGATGGAATGGAGGCATATTAGGAGCAAAATCTGCTGTGGAGGCTGGGTTAAGTCCTTTTTTTAAAGGTATTGAAATCTTCCTGTAAAAGATTGGCTCAAGAGATTAAAGCTTGGGTCTTTGACTATAGCTTTCTGGTGGTCGAAGTAATAAAAGTCCAGGACACAAGGAGGGAGCAGCTCTACTCTCAAGCTTCTGATCTGTAGACCAGCACAGAGCTAAGGAAACAATAACAAACAGAATCAATGCTATGTCCTTGCTAGATATCCTCTCCTTGCTATGGTTAAGTAACTCTCCCTATGTTAAATGTTAATCTGTAGTTGCCTCCTCACCATAATACTATTCTCTGACCTTCTCTAACTCTCCAGTTCCATATTTCCAGGTCTGTACTGGAATCTAGAACCTTGGCTCAATTTCAACATATCAAAAATTGAACTTATCATCTCACTTGACAAACAGATCTCCTTCCTAATTTGCAGAAAGCACAGGGCTAAGAGTGTCAGGAGATAGCGGTTTCAGTATTAGTTCTATCTCTAATCAGCTTTTTATCTTATATAAGCCTTAGTTTCATTATCTGATGAATGAAAAGAACAACACCTGTCTTCTATCATGGAATAATTGTATGGGTAAAGTGTAATAATAAGCATGAAACTGCTTTGTAAATGTAGGTGATTGTTATTGGCATCACCATTATCCTTGTATCCCAGGATAGAAATATTGAATTGATCTCTTATTCATCTCCTATTTCTCAATGTCGCCAGTCATCAACTTTTTTCTTTGAAACGTTTCTTGGATTGGCTTCTTCCTCTCCAGATTCTACTGCTACCATCTTAATGTAAGCTTTTAATGCATGATTTATGTAACACCATAATGGTTGGACTAGCTGCGAGTATCTTTCTTCTAATCTAACCTGAACACAACTTCCAAAGTACTATTCAACAAAAACCCTGTCTCAAGAACTTGCAATGGATCCCTCATGCCTACTATATCATTTAAACTCCTTTGTCTGGTGTTCAAGGCTTACAATCTGACCTCAGCCTTGCCTATCCAACTTTATCTGCCATTTCTTACCAATATGCACTTGGCCTAGTGTCTGGCACATAATAAGTGCTTAATAAATGCTAGTTGAGTGACTAATATGAATCCTCTTTCTCCAGTCAGGTTATTCTTATTTTCCTTTACATGTACAATGGTTTTCCCTTCATGCCATCACTCACACCTCCCACAGGGAAAATTTCCTTTTCCCTTCTTCCTTGTCAGTACCAATCCTACCCATCATTCAGTATTATCTCTTCCCTGATTAGGCCAACCCCCAGTGACCTCTCCCTTTTCTCCCCTTCTATTGAACTAGTAGTCTGTCACACCATTTAATCATTCATTCCAAATTGTCTTGTATTGTTCTCTAATTATTTCATGTGTGGTAGTCATAGAATCATAAGATCATGGAATTAGAGATGGAAAACACCTTTGAGACCGCTGAATCTAGTATCCTTCATTTTACAGATGAAGAAAGTGAGACTGATAGATGTTAAGTGATGAGTCACACATCTAGTAAATTTCTGTATCAGGATCTGAATTCATGCCTTATTGACTCCAAGCACAGCACTCTATCCCCTGTACCATCTCAACTAAATTGTAAGTTTCTTGAACTCAGTTTATAGTTCTTTTATATTCTTCATAATACTTAGTACAGTTCTAGGAACATGGTATTTAATCCGAAGATGTTTAATTCCATTAAAAAGGCATGACTATTGGTATACTCATGTATTTGCATTTCTACAGTTGTTTAAATCCCTGACTCTTGAGTTAAGTACAGTTATAGAATTTTAGAGCTGGAAGGGATGAGAAATCCAAGGTCATAAAAAGTGAAATGCTATGTCTAAGTCCAGACAACTAATAAGTGGCAAAGCAAAGTCTGAATGTCTTCTGACTCTAAATTCAGGGCTATTCCTACTACACCAGGGTGCATTCTCCTATTGTTCTCCACCAGTAAGTCCTAATCACCTGCCTTTCATAAACATGTGTGAATTAAAACTTTATATTTTGTAACAGGAGTCATTTACTCCCTCTTTCATTCACCTTCCTTCAGACCAATGATAATACCTTGACATTATGACTACCTATTGAGGGTAAAGCACTTGGAGTTGCTAGAGAGTCAAATAACTATTTTTTTTCCTAGTGAACCTCTCTTTCCCAGTTCTCCACACTTATAGCAGTCACCCAGGATTGAGCTTCTATTTCCCACAGGAGAAAAAAATGCAGGGTTGTGAGAGGATCAAATGACTGGTTAGCATGGTGACATGGTTAGATCTCAACACACAATGGCAGTATTAAGGAAATCTTTAATAAGCTAGACTTACTTAAACCAAGAAATGATCATTCTTCTTGCCTGAACTATAAATAAAAACCTTATTAAAGAATTTGCTTTCTCCTCCTCCTTTACCTTCTTCTCCTCCTCCTCCTCCTTCCTTCCTCCTCCTCCTCTTCTTCCTTTTTGTTCTTGTTCCTTTTCCTGATGCCACTGTTCACAGACATCAATGCAACTTATCTTTTCAAGCACCATTTGTTTTTTTCCCTAGACTTCCAAAGCTTTTCAGAACCATGGACAGCAAACAGTAGTCTTTTTGAGTTATATAGCAAGGTTGTGCTATCTCCATCTGCTAGTCCAGTTACCACTTCCTCAATAACTGGAATGACTTTATTCAAGAGTTTTTTACTCACTAAGTCCATTTCCCAAGTTCTCTGTTCTTCTAGAACCAGGCCTCAATGGCATCACTGGCTACATAGTATAACATTTTGAAATAGGGAAGTGACAGGTTCTTCCTCAAGATCTTGTCATACCTCTGATAGTTGCCTTCCATTGCTTTCTTGTTTCTAGCAAATATCCTATTACTGTCTTGTACCATCCTCTCAGTCTCCTCACTTGCTCTCATTTCTCCATACCCAAACAATGACAAAAGTTGTCATTCCTACATTTGTAGCACCTCTCATAGATGTCCCCTTTCCTCCTTTGACATCACTACCATCCTGATGCAGACTCTCATCACCTCATACCTGGACTTTTGCAATAGTTGGCTACTTGGTCTCCCTGCCTCAAGTCCCTCCCCATTCCAGTCCATCCTCAACTCAGCTGTCAAATTGATCTTCCTAAAGCTCAAGTCTGAGTGTGTCACCATCTGACTCAATAGGTGAGTGATTTGATCTTTAAGCAATCTTGCATTCTTTTCTCTTGTGGGAAATAGGAAGTGAACTCAAGCCTGGGTTACTATTGTAAGTCTGCAGAATTGGGAAAGTGAGGTTTACTAGGAAAAATGGGTTTCTTGACTCTCTAACCACCCTAAGTGCTTTACCCTTAATGGGTAGTCATACTATTAAGGTAGTATCATTAGTCTGGAGGAATCTATAGATTTCTGGGGAATGTGGAATTCATTGGAGAGGGAAGAAGAGACACATTCTGAGCTCAGGTACTAGTCTTTCACTAGTTTGTTATTAGATTGAATAAAGTCTGTGCTCTAGCCAGCTCTTCTTAAACTGTGGGTTGTGAATGGAAAAAGTTTAAGAAGCCCTGCTCTAGCCAATATTCTATTAGCCTGAGCACTTACTTGGGGAATAAGGGCACTTTACCATTTCTTTACATACCTAGACATGAGACAAATTCTAATGTTTTCATGGAAAATCCTGAATAGAGGCAGGAGGCAAAAGTATGATTATTAAGAATTCCCCTCACGGCAGCTAGGTGGCACAGTGGATACAGCACCAACCCTGGATTCAGGAGGACCTGAGTTCAAATCCGGCCTCAGACTCACAACACTTTCTAGCTGTGTGACCCTGGGCAAGTCACTTAACCCCATTGCCTAACCAAAAAAAAAAAAAAAGAATTCCCCTTCCCCCAGTATTGGAAACAGTCTGAAAAAATCCAGAGACTCAGACTCTTGACCTCAGGTCACATATTAATTGATAAGATTGGACTGAATGAAAGCTATCTTCCAACTCTATTGGTCTATAGTTCTATAATCTCCAGTGGATTTAATTTTGAACAATTCACTCTTAAGAGTTTCTTCTCTTCACTAAGAAAATATAACTATGACTTGTGCAACAAAAGTTTTTTTTTCTCCCCACGAGCTAGTGTATTTCTTTATTGTTCCAACTGCATTTGTAAATAAACTTGCTGATGCATTTAAAAATAATATAGTTCTATGAACCCAAAGATTTAAAAGACAAAATGGAGAAACCACATATTTAGAGCCAGAAGGGTCCTTAAAGATCATTTAGTTCTATGTCTTTACCCAAGGTAAGAGGTAGAGATAATAATTGAACTGAGGATCTATTATTTCAAACCCTGTATTCTTTTCACTGCATCATTGTGCTTCTCTGGAAAGAAAAAAATGAAAGAGGTCTTTGGGATTCCTGCCTAATATGAATTAATCAACAAACAAAAATTGTAAAGAAAGGAAGGGTAGAGTTATTAGCTAGTAGGAAAATAGAAAATTCACAGGAAGCTTGTTAGAATCAGCATGCAAGGTGTTCAGAGAGATACGATCCAGCATGTTATCTCTGCTAACCAATTGCAAAATAAATTCATAATAAAGGTCAGCATCTTGGATAAAAATGATCGAATATACTTTAGATTAGCTACAGACTTGAATGCAGACTATACTCTCCTTTTGAAAAGCAGCCCCGGGGTCATGTGGAAAGCTAAGCCTCCTCTATCCCTAGTTGACATTTGGTCCATACGATTAGTGTAGGTACTACTACATTAGTGTAGGGCCTTATACTAAATGTAGGGCTGTGACCCTTCTCTTACTGAGAGTGGGAATAGTCTGTTATCACTGTGTGTTTAAACTCTCTATTGTGGCCACCTGGATCATAGAAATTAGAGCTGGAAGAGACCTCAGAGGGCATAGTCAGTCAGTAAGTCAACAAGCATTTATTAAGCACTTACTACATTCCAGGGACTGTGCTAGGCACTGAGGATATAAAGAAAGGAAAAAACATGATCCCAGCCCTCAAGGAGATTACATTCTAGTCAAGAAAACAACATGTGAACAACTATGTTTATACAAAATACATACAGTGTAAATGGGAAGTAATCTTGGGGGAAGGTTCTAGCAGTGGTAGGGGTGAAGTGGGGTTGGAGGGACCCTGCTACCTAAGGAAGCCAGAAAGTACAAGTGAGGAAGGAGAACATTCCAGCTGGTGAAAAGGTACAGAATTGGGAGGTGGAATTCTATGCATGAGCATATCAAAGAAGGTCAGTGTTTTCTACTGCTAAAGCAGACTGCCAAGTAATCACAAAGAAACTGCTACAAGCCAAGGTCTTCAGCAACCCACTGGAAAGGGCTGGCTCTTCATTGGCCATGAAGATGTCCCCCAAAGAAGGAAGTTGATGGGCATCCATACCGTAAAACAAAATCCCTGTAATGGTTGATATAAGAGTTGTTACCACCGATGAACGAACATAGTATTCTTGATATTGATTCCACTCCATTTTGGAAGGGAATCAATGTAGCCATGGTTTCTGGGCCTGACAATATGAGAAGACTATATTGCTCTCTTGTGATAGAATTTAGACTGTCCCAACTGGGAGGGCCCTGTGAACTCTTTTATTTTGTAAGTGAAGAAACTGAGGATATTTTGGAATAGAAGGTGAAAGGATGTTAATAATGTTAATGTAGGGTGTTACAAAAAAATCTCATTAAGGTTTTAAACTACTCTAACTTAAAACTGCACTAAGACTTTCGGCACACTCTGTATTATTAATGAGCAGTGCGGGGGGTTAGTGCCAGTCTGATAAGAATTAAGTCAAAGCAAACAACTTCAGTATCTCTGACAAGAAAGCCCCAAATAGGGCCACAAAGAGTTGGACATGAATGAAACAACTGAACACAGAAATCATGGCAGACAAGCCAACTAACGTAGCTAAACTTAATCTCTATTTCAAAGGACTGCAAAGCAGGCATGAGTCAACGGTGTGATGTAGTACCCCAAAACAATCCAAAAAACCCCTGCAATCTTGGGCTACATTAAGAAATGTTTAGTATTTAGGACTATTGAGATGGCAGTCCTACACTCTGTCCTCATTGGCCTCCATCAAGAGTATTGGTTTAGTGAACAGGGAATATTTTACCTGGAGAAGAGAAGATTCAGGGATGAAGCTAACGTTTGTAATTCTTCAATTCTTCCTTCTATTAGTTGTTTCAAATTGCTGCATATTCTCCTTTAGTGATTAGTAGGAAGGACCCTTTAACCACATAAGGGAGGCTTGTGTGCAGAATTCGGAGCCTATGGATGGGTAGTGGAAACTTGTTTTGCCTTTTGCTGGAGCCCTAAAGCAAGAATCCTAGTTTCAGGGAAGCCATGTTGGAAATGATTGGTAGTAGGAAGTGCAATCAAACTAAGGTGGAGGGCTTGCTGGTAGCAGAAAAGGAGGGATACCAAAACGTGGTTCTAGGTCTTCTTTCAACCTTTGCCTTCTGAAAATTCTGATTGATGGAGCTTCATGGTACATACCATAAGGCAAATTTAAGAGATTTTCCTTTGACATCCTCAAAAACTTCTTTTTACTATGTAAGAAGAACATGGAACAGTAATGCAAGGATGGAACATGGCTATGATCTTAACAATTAGAAAAAATGTTTTTGCTTTTAGTATGACAGCTGTATTTTGAGGCACACAAACCCTTTTGTGAATTTCCCCCTTTCCAATCATTTTCCTTTCCTTTGTCTATATCACTACAGGCTTCTTCTTTGCTACTCCTGTCCCACCCACCTACCTTCTTATTCAACCCACAATTCCCAGGAACCTATCCTGTGTCTCATTTTTATAAATGTCAATTAATGGATTAAGTGATCATTTATATTATAACATCATACCATAACTGTTTTACTGAAGTGCTAGTTATTTCTTTTTTATAACTGTTATTCTGTAAGAATTACAGAGGTAATCTTGTGCAAAGACTCTCTCATCATTAACACCAAGCAAAGCATAAAACAGGGAAACGTATACTGCCACTCTCATGGGGGAGATCCAATTCAGAGTCCAAGTTCAGAAAGAATTCCCCTACAGTTCATGAGGTCTTCTAGATGCTTCTGTTTATGAGTGTCATTGTATGATTGCATAAAATTCAGGAACAATACAGGACATCCTGAATCAGATCCATAATCATCCTTAATACTTAATCTAACTATCCACACAGGAAAAACCTAATGAATTAAGAATGCCTGCTTTCTAGACCAGAGGTATCAAACCTCTGCCACATGCAACACTCCCAAATGTTCAAGCCTGAACCAGATTAAAATGGAATTGGGAAATATTTAACAAAATAAATAAAAATACATAATTAATCATTTTAATATGTGGTTTTCTAAATCAAATTGTATCCCAAGGATCTTTATGTATGGTTTAATGGCCTCATTTCCATTTGAGTTTGACACCTCTGGTCTAGACTATACCATGTAATTATGCAGTTGAATGTCCAATTTCTAGAGTTGGTTGATCTATACCCAGTCAGACAGACAGACAGATAGGCAGACACGTGAAGCATAATGCAAAGGATAAAGAAATGACCCTGGAATCCCAGGTTCAAGTTCTGCCTCTGACATTTACCACTTAAGAGACCCTGAGCAAATCAGTTAACCTCTTGGGACCTGTAGGAAAGATTATAAACTGCAGAAATGGTGCCTATATGCATTGGTAGAAGAAATTCCCTACTAAGAAGTTCCTACAAGCATGAAATCATAGGTCTGGTTCTACCACCCTTAAAGACAAAATAAAACTCAGAATCATTCTTAGTCAACTCAGAAAACTTTTTTTGGCCAGCTGCCTTCCTATGTAATCATAGGATCATAGATTTCAAACTGAAAGAGACCTCAGAAGTTACATAGTACAACTGTCTCATTTTACAGGTGAGGATACTGAACCTTGGGAGATTAAATGATGTACCTAAGACATCACAGGATTTATATGGAAGAAACAGAGTTTCCACCCATATCTTCTGACTCCAAATCCTTTCATTGACCCCAAAGGGAAAGGGGAGAAAATATTTCCTATCACCCAGAAAACCAAAGGATCCAATTGACACTTAGTTTGCTCCCCACATCCAAAGTCCCTTTCTCTGAAGACCCAATCACTTTTCTGGTAACTAGACTCGGTTGTTCTTCTACTTACTCCTGAAGGTGTTATCCTGTTTTCCCAAATCTAATTACTCTTAGGCCTTTCTCATCATGGACAAAATTCACGTAAAGGTCTTCTAGCCCCTCATTTTGCTACTAGAGCTGCCTTTCCAACCTAGTCCCCTGAAGACCCAGGTAATAAAAATATCTTCCTTATTCAAAGGAAATTGAAGTTTCATATTTGTCTCACTGGTCTAGTCAACAGAAAAGGGCAAAGAGACAAGTTCAATTTATTGGTTAAATATTCCATGAAAGGAACAGAGTCTTCTTGCTGCTAATGTTTGGTGAATGATGAAAATTCAGGTACTAAGGAGCTTGTTCCTAATGGGGATGGTACTTCATTTAGGCTTTTGACAATTGGACAATATATGAAATGAAAGGTTTTTTTACTGCAATTATGTGACACCTGAGCCATGTCTAGAAAACATCTCTGCTCCACCTCTGTCTCTGACTGTCCCTATCTTCCTTCAAGTTTAGCTTAGGTGACATCTCTTCCAGGAAATCTTTCCTAATAAGCCTAGTTCTTAGGGATCTCTAGCCCTCCTCAAATTATAATGTGTGAATATGTTTTTATATAGGTCACACACACATATACACACATGCACACACATACATATCAATCAAAAGCAACAAAACTATCAACTTATCTAATTTGATACCTTTGAAGGGAAGGTTACCTCACTCTTATACTTGCAGGCTTGATTCCTTCCCACCAAATGTTAGTTACACAAAAGACCATCAAAAACAGTGAATAACAAGTAAACCCACTCATCTAAGCAGAAATCAGAAATATTCTACAGATTAGACTATAACATGAAATACACAAGAGTGAATGAGCTCTTTAGATGGGAATGAGATGAGGAGAGAGAGAGAGAGAGAAAGAGAGAGAGAGAGAGAGGGAGAGAGGGAAAGAGAGAGAGCCCTAGTCTCATCCAAGGAAAAATTTCCTGAAGTTTCTAGGGAGGCAAGCTGGGAATTAGGGATATGTTGAGGCACCAGTTTCCCCTTGCATCTCTGTGAGAGTCTTTCTCTTCCCTGGAGTTAGTTCTGAAGAGATTCTCAAACTGTGGGTATGTATCTCGCATAGCAGGTATGAAGAATGACTCTCCTCTCCAAAGTTCAACTGTGTTGAGTTATCATCTCTCCACAAACTAGGAGAGTCTTATACGAAATGTTACAGGCTTAAAATCCAGGTTATATAAATATGAGTTTGGAGAGCACTGGGAGGTGAACATGAACATTTTGCCCTCATTGTCATCCTTAAGGTTTTGCAGCTGAATCTTCAAATAAGAAAATTGCAGACAAAGTAACAATGAAGATGATTATAGTAGCTACCATTTTAAGGTTCAAAGCATTTCTTCATGACAACTCTGTTGGGATAGGTAGCACAAATACTGTTCACCCCCATTTTACAAATGAGAAAACTCAAACACTGAGGGGCTATATGACCTGCTCATAGTCACACAACTACCAAGTGTCAGAGGTTGGATTTGAATTTGCATTTCCTAATTTCAACACCAGCATTCTTACTTTTTCTAATCTGTATTTTATTCCATTTTAGCAGAGTTCAGTTTGAATCCTAGATGGAATGAAGGAGCAGCAGAAAATTGACAAAGCCTCAAAGACCTACTTGACATGCTCTTCTGAAATGGGATTAACGATTTTACATAAAAATCTCCTGGAAGATTTCTCTTTTCTTTGTACTGTCTCTAGAATAAAAAAATTATGACTAGAATATTATAACTTTCAAGCATCCTCTCATTCCACTGGGCTTAACCCATTAACCCATAAGCTATTAATAATAAATAGACTATTAATCTACCACATTGAGATACAGCTTCGATGGTGAAATATCATGAGTTATTTAATAAGTGCGGTACAGTACTATTCAGCTTTTTAATATGGGAAATGAATAATTTACCTAATGAAATAAAAATTAGAGGGCCATTAAATTTAAAGACCAGCACCATCCTCATACTCAAGAGTTCCCCAGTTTCACTAGCACCCCAAATCCAATCCAATCCTATGGAGTGAAGGTTAAATGAGGTAGGAGAACTGTAGAAGGGAGACAACGTAAGTAGTGAGTGGATAGAGCACAGAATGGGAAATTGAGAGGATAATAATAGGTTACATCTATGGTAATAATAATAGCTAGCATTTATATAAGGACTTTGGGGTTTGCAAAGCACTTTACAAATATCTCATTTTATCCTCAAAACAACCCAAGGAGGTAAAGTACTTTTATTATCCTTATTTTACAGATGAGAAAGCGAAGCAGACAGAAGTTGAGTGATTTGCCTAGGGTTACATAGCTAGCAATCCTGGCCCCTGTCCAGGATAGGATTTGAATTTAGGACTTCCTGACTCCAAGTGAAGTCCTCTATCCATTGTCCTACCTAGCTGTCTGTTGTTCTTTTAAAAAAATATCTTTTTAGTATTATACTTAGTATAACATATAGCGTATTATATATTTAGTATATATAAAATATATTTTAGTATTATATATTTAGTATTTAGTATTATATTTAGTGTCATATAAAAATATCTCTTTTAGTGTTATATAATACTTTCTTTACAATAACCCCTGAGATAATCAAAAGAAGCACTATTTTTTCCCCATTTCACAGATGAGATAACTGAGTGCTCGCCACCATTTGATATCTTCAGATAATGGCTGGATGCCCATTCATCCATCATGTTTTAGAGGGGATTCTTGTTCAAGTACAGATTGGACTTAATAAGGTCCCATCCAACTCAGAGATTCTACGATTCTATGTCTCAGAGAGGGGAACTGACTTGCCCACGGTCAAGCAGCTAGAAAGTATTGGTATCAGAATTAGAACCCAGGTCTTCCAATTGCCTACATGACCTTGGGCAAGTCACAACCTCACAAGATCTCAATTTCATCTGTAGAATGAAGGGGATGGACTTGAATGATCTCTAAAGTCCCTTCCTGCTCTAGAGTTATGCTCCTTGCCCCCCTTTCTACTCTGTAATAAACTTATACCTTGTATTATACAGGTTGTATGTTCCCTCTCTCCCACTCATGCAGGCATGCATGCTTATGTGCATGCACACCCATGAGGCAGATTAGAACATAAGCTTCTTGAGGGCAGGAACAATGTTCAGTTTTTGTCATTGTAACCCCAGTGCATAGTAAAAGACCTTGGTATGTGAAGGTTTGTTAAATTGGATGGAGTAATTACCAAATCATTGATAGTCCCAGAAAGAAATTTTATGAGCACCAGAAAGGCCTTCCTGGGACCAAGTCACGTAATGTGGTTGGAAAGAATCCTGACCCTGCAGTCAGAAACCCTGCATTCAAGTCCTCGTTCTAATACATCCTAGCCATTTGACTTCTTTTTTTCCTTTCTAGGCTTCAGTTTCCCATCTGTAAAATGGGACGTTGCCCTAGATGATGCCCAAGGTCCTACCCAGCTCTAATATTTCATGGTTCATCTGATTCCTTTATGTCCACCTCCTCCAGGAGTTTACTACCTAGTTGAGGAGATGAAATAGTCTGCAATGCTATGTGCCAGGGTAGATCAAGCAGGGACATAGATCTTAATGTCAAAAGTCACACAAAAGCTTAAGGATCTGTCAAGTTAGAAGAGGCAGGGATGTACTAAAGGAATTCAAAGAGTGGAGTGGAGGAAGGGATAGAGATTGACCAGTCAACTAAAAAGAGGATAGGATACACCAGTACCAAGGCTGGTCCTAGGCATACCTACCTACCAAGAATTTTGGAATTGGCATTTTTAGTACTTCCCCTACTCATTTACTAAATGACATCATATTAAATAATAAATATTAACATTTATCCCTGATAATATCCCTGCCAGGGAAATAATGAACTTGAGGTTTACCAATATATTGAGTATTATTAAAAACAAAATTTGGGTATTATTTCTCCCATTTTAGAGATGAAGAAAGTGAGGCTCAGAATGGTTAAATGATTTGCCTGTGGTCCCACACATAGTAGTGGCTGAGCTGGGACTCTTAAACCCAGGCCTTCTGATTTCAGATCTTTCTGCATCCTAGAGAAGCCTCCTTTGAGACTCAGTGTATAAGTAGGTTCTGATATGGGTGGCTTTGTTTGAGTTGAAAAGATAGCCTTGGTCACTGGGTGAGGAATTTCCTTCTCCACAGGATTCATAAGACCATTAACTCTGAAATTATAGGGCCTGTGTTCAAATTCCACCTCTGATACTTGAGTCTTGTGTGACTTGCCAAAGCAAATCATTTACTGGGCCTGGGCCTTAATTTTCTCACCTTTAAAATGAAGGAGTTGCACTACATGGCCCCTCAGGTCCCATCCTCGAGGCAGCTAGATGGCACAGTGGGTAGAGCACTGGAATCAGGAAGACCTAAATTAAAATTTGGTCTCAGGCACTTGCTAGTTGTATGATCCCAGGCAAGTCACACTCTGCCTCAATTTCCTCAACTATAAGAGAAGGCTAATAAGAGCACCTACCTCCCAAGGTTATTGCGAGGATCAAATAAGACAATATTTGTAAAGTGCTTAGGATAATGTGTGGCACAGAGTAGAGGCTTAATAATTGCCTTTCCCCTTCTCTCCTTCCTTCAAGCTCTAGTTCCAGCATCTGAGATCCTATGATCCAAAGGGGGAGAATACCAAGGCCCCATTGGCAATGTCTGGTAAAACCTGCAACCTCTTTCTCAGAATCACATTTGTTGCCTACGTTCATAATTGAAGACAATGCTAGATTTTAGTTTAAAAGTTATTTAAAATAGGAATCTAATTATTCCTCTCTGAAACCTATCCTTGGAACCTTTGGGGGATTGTGGACTCTAAGGTAAGAACCCCTGGTATGGGTGATCATAATCTCTATTGTGGAGGGACTCCTCCCACAGATCAGGCCACTGGGTGGTGCAGTATTGGATTTAGAGACAAGAAGATCTGAATCCTACCTCAGACACTCACTAGCTAGGTGACTCTGGAGAAATCACCTAACCTTTGTTTGCCTCAGTTTCCTCATCTGTAAAATGGGATAATAACAGCACCTACCTCCAAGGGTTATTGTGAGGATCAAATAAAACAAATATGTAAACTGCTTGGCAAAAAAAAAGTGTTGTTATTGTTGTTGTTATATTGTTAGATGATGTCTCACATGTTTGAAGCATGAGATTAATTTAGGGATCCCAACTTAAGGCATGTAGGAATAACAAACCTGTCTGACAAAGTATTTTTATATATGCCCACCTATTTTTGCCATTACTACAAACAATCAGCCAATCGAGAAGAGCTCAGGAAAATGAGTGTAAACTACAACTCCAGGCCATTGATTTCAGCCTGCCACAGAGCACAGCATCATGAGCCAGCCCAGTCCCCAAGTCCCACAACTCCTAGACCCAAAACAGTTTCATCAGAAAAACTCAATGGATTGATCTTCCATTAAGTACTATGCTCAAAGGGGAGTAAATAGATAACTGGACTTTGGACTGAATGCATAAATCTAAAGCCATGAATTCCACTTACTTCAAAATAACTTCTAAGTGGTTTCAATAAGTGAAAGTCCATCGTAGTCCAAAAGGTACAATTTATGGAAGTTTTATGTTTTAGTAGATGACATCTGCGGCATTTTTTGTTTTTATCTTTCAAAAGTCTACACTATTTATCTTTTAGGGGAAAGTTCTTATTCTTATAAATTTTAATCAGTTCCTTATATATCGTAGGAATAATACCTGTTTCAGAGTGAGAAATGTATTTTTGGACATGACCAATGTGGGATTTGTTTTGTTTGACTATGCTTATATTCTACAAGAGTTTTTTTCTTTCTTTTCCTTCTTTCCTTCCATCCTTTCTTACTTCTTTCCTTCCATCCCTTCTTCCTTCCTATCTTCCTTCCTTCCTCTATTTTCAGTGAATGGGTGAAGGTGGGAGGGAGAAAAATGATAATTTAAAAAATTTTAATGTGCTTAAAGTGGATTGCTAATGTAAAAGTCTATACTATTAGGAGGGCAACTAAGTGGTGCAGTGGATAGAATCCTGGGCCTAGCATCAGGAAGACTCATCTTTGTGAGTTCAAATTCACTCTCAGACACCTTGTTAGCTATGTGACTCTGGACAAGTCACTTAACTCTGATTTCCTCAGTTTCTCACCTACAAAATGAGCAGGAAAATGAAATGGCAAACCACTCCAGTATCTTTGCCAAGAAAACCCCAAATGGAGTTACAAAGAGTCAGGCATGACAGAAACTATTCAACAACAACAACAAAACCAGATTTGGATGTTTGACTTTAATTGGCATACAACTGCTGATAAAACATGGGATCATAGGGTCATAGATTCAAAATAGAAAGAGAGCCATAGATCATCTCATCCAATTCCCTTATCTCATAGATGAGGAAATCAAAGACTAAGAAAGTGAAATGACTTACTCAAGGTCATCTGAGTACTAAGTGGCAAAGGCAGAATTTGAACTCAGGTACACCAAGTCCAAATTCAACACTCTTTCCACTGTACCATGAGACCAGTCACCTGGGAAATTTTTTTTTTAAATTGGGAGGGATCTTTTTCAAAATATGCTAGGAGGAATAAGGGAAGAGAAATTAAAGACAAATGAATGGCCTTAAATCTAATAGATAGGAGTAAAGAGAAACTTCGGACTCAATAGTATGAATATAGGTGACACAACCTTGCCACCACCAATTCTAGCAAGTGTTTTCATGCACTGATATATGTGGTGATCAAGAAGATTACCACCTACATGAAGAACTTCATGTTCTATGAGGAAACTGAGTCAAACAGGGTGAAATAACAGGCCCAGGGTCACGCAGCTAGTAAGTGTCTGAAGCCAGATTTGAACTCAGGAAGAGTCTTCCTGACTCCCAGCCCAGCACTCTATCTGCTGTGGTGCCAGCTAGCTGCCAGATCTTATAATATATACATATATATACACACATATATACAAAACTTAAAGTACCCTCTCTCACCACTTGACACCTCCCTCCAATCTAAAACTCGTGTATTTCCTAAAATATCTTGTTGGTGGAAAGAGCATTGGGCATAGGGTTCAAAGACCTGGACTCTCATCCTAGACCTACCACTTATTGCTCAGCAGTGCAACATTGGGAAGTCATCTCACCTCCCTAGAGACGTTTCCTACTCTATGAAATGAAGGCCCTTCTAGAGCTTACAGTTTTCACCTCTAAGATCTTGCTCTGAGACATTGTAAGGCAATTTTTCTCTAATTTGATATACTTAGGCTATTAGCTAGAAGGGATCTTAAAGGCTCTCTAGTCTAACTCACCCCCCCCCCCTTTTTTTAAAGATGAAGAAACTGAGGCCCAGAGAGTTTAAGTGTCTTGTCTGAAGTCATACAGAGCTGGAACTTGAATCCAGTTCTTTTGACTCTAATTCCAGTCCACATTCCACTGGATTACATGACAGCTTGGTGGCAGTGTATAATGCAGTGGCTATATAGCAGTGGACAGAGGGCTAGGCCTGGAGTCAAGAAGACAAGTTCAAATCCACATTTCAAATTCACATTGAGTGAATGACAGGCTTGGGATTAGAAATCAGATCTTCTGATTTCCAGAGCTCTTTCTACCATCCTATTCTTTCCTCTTTCCAAATATAGACAATGTAAGCAAATTAGGGATGGGAATGAAGTTAGCAAAGACAAGGTGCTGGACCTCTGATCTTGTGAAGTTCCAGAAAGAATGTCAGTTTTGTGCAAATCTCAAGTTTGGTCCTATTTAGAGACTCAGTATTTTTAGCTGTTCTCTTGTGTGCCTGGTTTAAAAATAATCAGGCTCATTGGAGACAGCATTAGGAAAATGACCCCATTGCTGGGCTGCAGTAGGATTTAGTATAGACCGTTGGAGCTCATCTGAACAATGGCTCAGCCACCAGAAAAGTAAGCAAAGAGGGAGGTGGAAATAAGAGAAGTGGCTATATTTTGTTTAGCTAATATTTTGGTTACCATGCATAGCCTCCCACAGCATTCTTACTCACAATGCAACTTTAATGAAGGAGAAAAAAGTCAGCCTGTGCCAGGAGAAATGGCCATGTGGGGGATGTTGAGGAGCTCATCATGTCCCTGCAGTCAGCAGGGCTCTTTTCACTGGATGATCCTCCTGGAAGGTCAGAAGTGGAGGCTGAACAGGACCCAGCCCATCACCACAAGCTCAGGAGCCCAGAGACACAAAGGAAGCTAGAGAAATGGTGAGGGCCAATGATGACACAAAGGAACATCGGTGCAGATGATGAAAGGTAGCTAAAATAGCCCTGGGCCTTGAAGTTCAATTAAAGTGAAGGAAATCACTACTTCCCTCACACTGTAGGTTGTGGTGGTTTTTAACTGTTGCAATTTTTAAAAGAATGTAATGACACAAGTATACTTTATACTGACTGCATCTCAGTGAGGAAACTGTTAATAGCTTCCAGGGTTGTGTTAGTTCAGCTCATCAATGTAGGACCTGGATTCATTCTCTCTCTCTCTCTCTCTCTCTCTCTCTCTCTCTCTCTCTCTCCCCTTCTTCCCCCTCTTCTTCTCTGTTTCCTTCTCCGTCCTTCTTTCCCTCTCTTCCCCCCCCACTAGCTCTTTATACCTCTCCCTCTTTCTTTCGCTTTCTCTCTCACTTTTTCTTTCTCTTTTTCTTCTCTCTTTCCCCCCTTTCCTCTTTCCCCCTCTCTTTTTCTCTGAGCTGATTGTGACCCATAGGACCTACTTCTGTGACATCATGACTCCAAATCTAGCACTCTTTTAATTACACCACAGTGATAGTCAGAAGTCCTGGCACTTGTATTTACTATCTGCATAACCTTGGGCAAGTTTCCTGACTTCTGAGCTTCATGTTCTTTATATGTCCAATGAGGATATTCACAATCCCAGAGCAGGAAGGGACCTAAGTCACTAATGAGTCCAACCTTTGCCTGGACAGTGATCTCCTCAACAGCATCACCAGCAAGTGGCTACTTAGCCTTTGTGCACAGATCTCTAGCATGCAGGGAGCTCAGTATCTCCAGAAGCAGCCCAATTTCCTTTGAGATTGTTCCAATTGTTATAACCATCCATCTCATCCCTCAGGCTGGATGACCCCTACAGCCCTATATAACTCCAACATCCTATGATTCTGACAATAGAAACTTAAGCCCAAAGAGCAACAATATCTATTAAATACCCTAACTCCATAATGCTTTCTGTTTTATGTTAACTTCATTTCACTGGGGAATCCAGACATCTCTATTTCTAAACCAGATCTTTTTTTTTTAACATTGATTAGGATATGAATTTAGTTATCAATCAACTATTATTTACCGATTAAAATCATTTATTAAGCACCTACTATGTGCCTGAAGGGTAGCTAGGTGGCACAACAGATAGAGTACTGGGCCTGGAGTCAGAAAGGCTCCTCTTCCTGAGTTCAAATCTGGCCTCAAACACTTACTGGCAGTGTGACCTTGTACAAGTCACTTAACTCGATTTGCCTCAGTTTCCTCAGCTTATGTACATAAAATAAGATGGAGAAGGAAATGGCAAACTATTATAGCATCTCTGCCAAGAAAATACCAAATGGGATCACCAAGACTTGGGCATGACTGAAATGACTGAATAACAAAAAGAACAAATATGTCTGAGCCTGGCAGTGTAAGAGATATGAAGAAGTCATTGTTTTTGTTTACAAAGTGGTTGGAAAGAGAAGACATACACACAGGAGAAGATAACTTATACTTGTGGATCTCTTAAAATGCCAGTTGAATGGTTCGTATCTTAAGGACGGTTGTCTTTAGAGAGTTCTCTTAGAAAGATCTCACTGTGGTTTGATGTTGTCAGGGAAGGCTTCTGGGAGGGAGCAACATTCACATTTGTGAAGTGGAGTGGGGAGAACATTCTAGGTAAAGAAAGGAAGTGTGCTTGACGTGTCAGGAATTGGAAGTGGGAGGGAATGATAAGATTACAGATTTAGAGTTCAGAGGGACCATAGTAATCTTATAAATCAGGAAACTAAGTTCCAGAGGGTTTGAATGACTTCTCCAGGGTCACACATAATGTGACCTGATAAGTGGTAGAGATTGTCTTCTAAGTCCAAATCCACTCCTCCTTCCCAACAACTGCCTGTTTGTCGATGATTGTTGAGAGGGCTTTAAGAGGTAGAGAATATATGCATAAATCCCCGTTGCAGTTAGGCTTGATTAGAATCAGAAGTGCAAGTTGACAGAAAGAAGCAGGGAGGCTATTTACAGTAATTATGATAGGGTCATTCCATCTGCTGGCAAATCCAAAAAGTAAGAACAGTCTCTGTGTATTTGAACTTTGCATAAATCTATTTATGTGGAAGCTCAGGAAATAGGGGATTCTAGCTCTGAATTGTTTACACAGTAGCTGTATCAATGAGGAGAATCACATTAACTGATGTCAATAGCCCAATAGCCCCTGGTCTGCTATCTCTACTAGACCATGTAGAAAAGGAAAAAAAAAAGCACTTGTCTGAAGCTGTGCAGAACTGGAAATACTTCCCCTCTTCCCTACCCCCAATAAATATTTAAGAAAGGACAGAAATAAAAAAAAATAGGGACAGGTAGGTGGCGCAGTGGATAGAGCATGGGCCCTGAAGTCAGGAGGACCTGAGTTCCAATCCAGTCTCAGACCAAACATTTGACACTTACTAGCTGTGTGACCCTGGGCAAGTCACTTAACCCCAATTGCCTAAAAATAAAAACAAAAAAAAAACAAAAGAAAGGACAGAAACATAAATAGTACCCTAGCTTTTGAATAAACGAGCAATGCTTGGGTAATATTTGAGACTGTAGTGTTATTATTACATCCGTTTGATAGATAACGACACTGAGGCTCAGAGATATTAAGTAATTTGCCCAGTGTCACACAAATACTAAGTATGAGAACAGGGATTTGAACCCAGGTCTTTCCTGAATGTATATTCAGCTTTTCAATTATACCAAAATACTATATGTAAATGTGTTGTTTTATGGCATCTTTGAAGGTGGCCACCATGCTGAAAATTCTGGGTTGATATACTGGAGCCCCTCAAACTTCTGGATCATCAAGCTTTACAGGATTTGCTGGTGTGGTAGGTGGACTGGCCAACGAGGACACAGAGCGTTTGTGAATTTTCCCTTCCCAGTTCCAGTCCAACACATGCAACTTTCAAAATTTGTTTCCCATGTGAAAGCAGGGGTTGGCTTTGTGGGATGGTAAAAAGTCCTAATTGGCTGCAAAGCCAGAAGATTGAATGCCTCAGGAAGTGATGAGCTGGAATTGAGTCTGAATACAAATTTATGATGTAATTTGTCAGTGTCACTCCCTTTTCCTTCCTGACAATGAAAGGTGCAAGTGAATTGTTGTGAGCTCTCAGGTTGGAGGAAGGATGTCTGCTCTATCTCCCACCCATATGTGTCCACAAGCATATGTAACCTTTGTTTCTTTTTTTGTTAAGTTTCACTTGCTCTTGGGTGAACAAGCATCCCAAGATAGAACTGTCAGGATGATGACCTTGAGAGTTCAGGAGATCCTGAGGTTCTATCTAAAGTCCCATGGGGAATTAAAGTCATTAGCAGAGACCACTGGAGATAGTAGCAGTGCATAGAGAGATAGTGGCTGTTGGCAAAGGAAACCCCTCTAAATGCAGGTTGAAAGACAGTTTCCTAAGGATGGTAGTAGTTTCAAGGCTTCTATCCTCTCATGGTGGACAGAAGTACCAGCTATGAACTCTAGAAAGGAAATGATCCTTTGAGCCATGCAGAGTTATACTTAAGAGGAGTCCTCATGCAGACTCTATAAAAAGAGTAAAGAACTTTCCAGAACAAGAGCTGTTAGGCACCTCTTTGCCACATGTGTTCTTCACACTAATGCTTCATTACCTTTGTACTTTAAATCTGATCCCATCTTTCTATACTTTCACAGCAAATCCCTTTTGTAAAAGTTAATGGAGCTCAACTGATTCTGATTGATAACGGGGAGCACATTGGTAAGGGTTCATGAGTGACAGTACTGGAGACTATGATGCCTCAGAGTTATACCTTAGCGCTTTGATAGAGGCAATAATCAACCATTTGAACATGGCTAGCCTCAGGCCTGACCCATCTGCTTGCTCATTTGAGCCAAAAGGCACTGGGTTAGAAGGTATATAATCTATCAGTATAATATTGAACTGGTGACAACATAGGTTCTGTACATGGACACCAGCACCCTGGTCTTCAAGCACATGACTTACCAATGGGGCTGATAGAACTACATTGTCAAGGGGCAGGAGGCTTGTACCCTGGTAATGGAGGTAGATCATAGCCAGTAGATTGATCTCATGGCCATCATTAAAGCCTATTTTACCAAACTACACAACTTTATTACCAATGCCTTCTTCCAGACTAGTCAAGATCAATAGCCATATATTCAATGTCCTTATAACCTTTAGCAACCTGTGTGGTTGTGATGAACATGGGAGTTTTGTGAAGATACCTCCCCATCCCCATCCCCATCCCACATAGCCTTCCTACTCTATTACCAGGAGACATTTTCTTTGTGCAGTGGGCACTATGGTAGTCAAAGTGTCCAGGGCTGTAGCATGCTGGAGGATGGGCATAGTGAGCCCCTGAAGGATAACAATAACAGCTTCTTGCAGTTTGCCATAAACCTGCAGAAGACTGGGACCAGGACAGAACAATGATCATCTGAGAAGCCGTGACAAATACCCAGCCAATCCCCAACTCCATTACACTGACATAATAGCTAGCCTGTGGTTCTAGGAATAGCAGCTGCAGGATATTAACTAGGAGTAGCCTCCCAGAGAGAAGTAGAGATGAGGCTCTAGCACTGGCTAGATTGGGGCTCTGGAAGAAGAATGTGCTGGGACTTTAGTGCAGCCACAATTAGCCGCCTCCTGACTCTGATAGAGAGAGACATTAGGCAGGAAGGATAGCTAGAAGGTAGGGCTGGGGGATGGTGCCCATTCTCCCCTAGTCTTTGCTAACATAATGATCCTAGATTACATTTGTGTTTCACTTAAGCCTCACAATGATTCTGTCAGTTGTAAATATAGCCAAGGTTATTCCCATTTTACAGATGAAGAAATAGGTTGGCCCTTTCTTCAGTTCACATGGCTAATAGATGGTAGAGTAGGGACTTCATCCCTAGTCTCATGATTCCAAATCCAGTGTTCTTTCCATTGCATCCCATTGCCTGTTGTTTTGTAAGAAATGATGGAGGTGATTTCAGAGAAACCTGAGAAGATTTGTATGAATTGATCCAGAGTGAAGTGAGCTGAACAGGAGAAAGGCTTATACAACAACAACATCACCAAGACCAACAGCCTTGAAAGACTCAAGAATTCTTTAACATTGGCAGTGACTAACCACAACTTTGGAGGACTGATGATCAAGCATGCTAACCAAGTTCTGACAGAGAGGTGATGAATTCAAGATTAAAAATGAACATATCATTTTGGACATGGCCAACATGTACATTTGTTTTGTCTAACTATGTATATTTGTTACAAAGATTTTGTTTTCTCAACTAAAGGTGGAGTGAGGTGGGAAGGAGAGAAAGTAAATTCTTATTAGTTGGAAAAAATAAAGTTCAGAAGAGAAAAAAAACAATACTAGAATGAATTCAGATGACCTGGCCTCCAATTGTAGCTTTACCACTGACTAGCTCTGTGGCCTTGGGCAAGTTTCTTCATCTCTTTTTGTCTCGGTTTACTCATCTATAAAATGAATAAGATGATGTCAGAGGTCCCTTTCAATTCTGACATTCTATAATTCTGTAGTTTACACTTGAATTGGTGCATATTATATAACACTAAGAAGCCCAAACCTAAACATCTTTGATTTTTCACTAGAGGACTCTGGATAAAATTTCTCCTCTTATGAAATAACAATAGAAGGATTATAAATCTAAAGTTGAAGGGATCTCAAAGGCTGATGAATTGAATGTCCTCATTTGACAGATGAGGAAGTTCAGAACTAGAGATTTTAAATGACCTGCTCTAGGTCATCCAGGTAAGTGTCAAAGGCAGCATTTGCAACTAGACTTTCGGGGCAGCTAGGTGGTGCAGTGGATAGAGGACAGGCCTTGGAGTCAGGAAGACCCGAGTTCAAATCCGACCTCAGACACCTAACATTTACTAGCTGTGTGACCCTAGGCAAGCCACTTACCCCCATTGCCTAACCAAAAACAAAAAAACAAAAAACTAAACTTTCAGAATCCAAAGTTAGTATTCATTCCCCAGAATCACACTGCCTCCCTAGAGCAATTCTTCAAGGACCTGGAACTTCTTCTGGTTGGGTACTCTCTATTAATGAAAGTAGATGGCTTAATGAGTTGAGATGACCATTAGTGTCATGTGGCCAGTCTCCTGGTAGTGAATCTCTGAACTTAACTCAGCTGCCCCTCAGATCACACAGACACACACACACAGACACTCACACACACACACTGTTTCCAGGTGAAAATCTGAAGTCTTTCCAGTTTGCTTGGATCTTGAAGAGCTTATGCTCTACATTATGGCCTTCAAGAATCCAGGGTCACTTCTACACCATGAAGAGGCATCAGAGTAGAACTTTGGTAGAGAAGTAATAACAGTAGGGTTAGTAATAATAATGACCCCATAGGCTCTTTAACAGCCATAAAGAACAGATGGGTTGTGCGATTTCAGACTTTATCCATGGGTAATAAAGCTTGTAAAGCTCATTTCATGACTGAGTCTAAATTGACTCTGTTATTAAGCACCTTCCTTTGCCCCTAAGCCCACTTTCTATTGGCTCTTGCCATGAAAAGACTTCTAATCAGAGGGCCTGGGAGATGCAGATGATAAAGTGCTTTAGTGTACTTGGCTGCTAGAAATATGGCTAGCAACAACGAGAATGTTTCCAGCTCAATAATGCTAAGTGTATGTGCCTCTGTAGAGAAGCATCATTACCTTTGCTTCAATAGCTCTCACAAACAGATACAAAGAGCTAGGTTCTAAATGAATCAGTGGCTATGTAGAAAGACAGTAAAAAAGTGTTAAATCCCCAAGAGATGAGAGAAGAGGGGAAAAAACCCTCACATGTCCTCATTAAATAGTCAGTTAAAATGAAATAAAAATCACAACGACACCAGGATAGCTGAACAAATGATATGGCAGCAAAAACACTTGGGAATGAGTTGAAATGATAGACTTGACAGCTGGAACCAAAGTAAAGATGAAAAAAGAGAAAAAAACCAACAACACACACAAACTCCGATGTAAAATTGAATAGCAACTGAATCAAAGAAAGGAAATCAAAAGATGATTTCCAAGCCAGAGCCTTCTGATGTTTTTCTGAGATAAAAGACCTGAGTGTTCAGCACCTCTTCTGCGTCCCCTCCCAACCTCTACCCAGCTTGGCATGTAGCAATTTAATTGGAGCCTGCTGTTGGTTTGGATACTTTCAGTGGATAACCATAGTCTTCAAGGACATGATTGGTGCTATTGCTACTGGCCATAGCCTACATAATCTACAGAAAATTCCACTCATCCTCTGCTCTTTGGGAGGATAATCTCTGTGTCCTCATCTGTGAAATGGGGATCATAATAGTACCTACCTCCCAGGATTGTTGTGAGGATCAAATTAAATAGTATTTGTAAAGTGCTTTACAAACCTTAAAGCATTATATAAATACTGGTTGTAATAATGATAATAGTAAATAATGTTGTTGTTGTTGTTGTTGTTCCCTGAGACATCTCATCAATATGAAAATGTATCCTGTTTTTAAAATATGTGACAAGAAAATTACAAAGCCTTTCTCAACAATACATTCCAGTATATACTAATGCTGCCCTTTCGGGTAATTCTTCCCTTCGTCTAACCTGGATACCTCATACTATGACTTTCAGAAAAGAGTTAACAATGAGTTATCATTCTATAAAGAAAATACTAGAATTAGGGTTTGGAAGAAACCTTAGAGATGATCTCCCTTACTGAGAGATCTCTTCTGCAGCATCTCTGACAAATTATCTTCTAGTCACTGCTTAAATTCCCCACCAACACTTGGGGGCTCATTACTTTGTGGGGCAGAGTATTTCACTTTTGCACAACACCATTCCTCAGCCCCAACTCGATCAATATCCAAAAGTACTAAAAATTAAAAACTTCTTCATATTACCGATAATATGCACTGTTCCTTCTCACCTTTCTCTTCTCTGGACTGGTTATTCTCTATCATTATAGTCTTTTCCTTTGTGTCTTGAACTCCACCCCATCACTTGAATCATCTTTTTGGCTTTTGTTCAGCCCTCTCTGCAAGGGCATCACAGCTTCTTGACTTGTGGTTCCAGAACTGAACTACAGACTGGTTTGGCCAGTGCTGAGGATGATGGTATGATGACCTCATTGTTTCTGTGGGATTATTCTATTTGTCATGCTAGCTGTAACATTAGTGAGACAGTGGTGGTATAGCTTAGGGATCATTCAACAACAAAGATCTTTTCAGATCTATATTGCAGATAACTTGTCTATTCCCCATCTTGAACTTGTATAATATGGTTCTTTACTCCATGTTTATCGATGTCCATAGAAGGCAAAAAGGATCCAGATATACTCTATTCCTTCATTTTAAACTTTTTTTTCTAGGTCATCAGACCAACCCCTGTGGTGCCTAATAAACATTCCAAGCTGAATTATACTATACAATCAGAAGCCAAACTACCAAATAAATTCACTGAAAGATTCCCTCATTTCTTCTCCCCGCTCCTACAGTTAGCCCAAGGAACAAATATCTCTTTGTCCAATAGCTCCTATAGCTTCACTTTTGTCAACCATGACCTTTTCCAAGTCATCAAACTGATATGATCTTCAGTTTCTCCTCTATAAAATGAAACCAGTAATCCCTGTCTCATCCAACTAATTGAAAAGCAAACAACATTAGGATAGAAGCCCATCATATTTGTTTTATTTTGTTGTCTGTGGTAGCAATTAACTCAGAACCAGTCTCCACAGCCTCATTAACTGTTTGTTGCAGATGGGAGGAGAATTCTTCAGCTATGTGTCAATGATCTCCACTCCTTTGTAGAGAGGAAAGTTTTTAATAAGAGCCTAGTAGACTAGAGAGGGCTGGTTAAACAGGCACCAATAACTCCTGAGATGAATTTAGAACTAAAGTCCTTATTCAAGGGTGCTTATGAAATGGAGATTAACTTCTGGGGTCAGGTACAGAAGGGTCTACTACTCAGGAGTCCCTTGTACTAGAATTCAGTACTTTGGAGTCTTTTTGTTGTTGTTGTTCTTCAGTTGTGTCTGACTCTTTGTGACCCCATTTGGGGTTTTCTGGGCAACATGCTACATTGGTTTGCCATTTCCTTCTCTAGTTCACTTTACAGATGAGGAAATCGAGGCAAATAGGATTAAGTAATTTGCCCAGGATCACACAGCTAATAAATGTCTGAGGCCAAATTTGAACTTAGGTCTTCCTGACTCTAGGCTCAGCATTTAATCCACTAGCACCTAGCTGCCCTTAGGTCACCTAGTTGCTGGGAGTCTTTGCAAAATTCTGTATTCAGTGGAGTCCAAGGACTCCTAAGTTTACTGTATAATGCAGAGTACACTACCCATTACAATCTGGTCAAAAGCAGTTTTTGAGAAATCTAAGATATGACCACAATCTCTGTAAACTTGATCACACAAATAGGCAGAGGGTCAACTAATGGGTGGTGGTCATAGGGAATATGTGGGAAGAGAGTTAATTCATTACAGTATTGTTCTATAAGTGTAATGACAGGAACACATGATCTGAATTTGGGTACAGGAGCCCAAATACCAGTTTTGCTATTTGCCAGCTTATGTAGGCAGCTAGGTGGCTCAGTAAATAGAGTACTGAGCCTGGAGTCAGGAAGTCCCGATTTCAAATCTTAGTTGTATTACCCTGGGAAAATAACTTAACTTCTGCCTCAATTTCCTAAACTGTAAAATGAAGATAATAGCACCTAACTTCTAGGGTTGTTGTGAGAATCAACTGAGATATTTCCAAAGCACTTAGCACAGTGCCTGGCAAACAGTAGGCACTTAATATATGCTTACTATTTTGTCCCTCCTTTCTTCCCTCCCTTGCTTTCTTCCTTCTACATGACCATATACAAGTCTCAGCATCTCTCATACCCATATACAAAAATATTTATAGCAGCATTTAAAAATATCAGTTTTATTTTATTTTTCATTCCAAATTCTCTCCTTTCTATCCTTCCCTTATCCATTGAGAAAGAGAGAAACACAAAACTCATTACAAATATGAAATCATGCAAAACAATCTGCATTAGCCATGTTCTGAAAGAAAAAAGAAGAGAAAAAAATGCTTAAAACTACACCTTGAGTCCATGAATTCTCTATCTGGAGATGGGCAACATTTTTGATCTTAAGTCCTTTGGAATTGTGATGGGTCATTATATTGATGATAGTAAGTCTTTCATAGTTGATTATCTTTATAATATTGCTGTTACTGTGTACATTGTTCTCCTGGTTCTGCTCATCTCACTTAGCACTAGTTCATACAAATCTTCCCAGGTTTTTATGAAGTCATCCTCTTCATCATTTCTTACAGCACAATAGCATTCCATCACATTCCTATACCATAATTTGTTCAGCCATCCCCCAATTTATGGGCATCTCTTCAGTTTACAATTCTTTGCAACCACAAAAAAGTGCAATAAATATTTTTGTACAGGTAAGTCCTTTTCCTTTTCTTTGATCTCTTTGGGGTATAAAGTTCGTAGAAGTATTGCTGGGTCAAAAGGTATTATAGACTTTCACAGTTTTATAGCCTTTTTAGAATAGTTCCAAATTGCTTTCCAGAATGTTTGGACTAGTTCATGGCTCCACCAACAGTGCATTAGTGTACTGACTTTCCCACATCTCCTCCAGCACTTGTCTTTTCCCTTTTCTGTCATCTTAATCAATCTGATGGATCTCATATCCATGATATCTCAGAGTTGTTTTAATTTTCATTTCTCTAATTATTAATGATTTAGAGAATTTTTTTCAAATGGCTATTGGTAGCTTTGATTTCTTCCCCTGAAAACTGCCTGTTTATATCCTTTGACCATTTATCAATTGAGAAATGGCTCTCTTGACAGATAGATTGACAGACAGACAGATAGATAGATGGAAGATAGATAGATAGATAGACAGATAACTAGCTTTGGCTCAGTTTCCAATATATTCTCTTTATCAGAGAAACTTGTTGCAAAGATAATTCACATAAATTTCAGTTTCCTGCTTTTCTTTTAGTTCTGGCTGTATTGGTTTTGTTTGTGAAAAAACCTTTTAATTTTATGTAATAGAAATTATCCATTTTACCTCCTATGAACCTCTCTATCTCTTGTTTGGTCTTGAATTTTTTCCCTATCCAGAGATCTGACAGGTAATTTCTTCCATGCTTTCCTAATTAGCTTATGATGTCACTGTATATCTAAATCCTGTGCCCATTTTGAGCTTATCTTACTCTATGGTATGAGATGCTGATCTATGCCTAGTTTCTGCCAGACTGCTCATCAGCTTTCCTTGCAGTTTTTGTCAGCTAGTGAGTTATTGCCCCAATAGGCCACACTGGACTCAGGAGTCAATAGACCTAGGTTCTAGTTCTGGCTCTGTTGCTCTATTAACTTTGGACAAGTCAATTCATCTCTTTGAGTCTCAGTTTCCTTATTTCTAAACTTAAAAAGTGGGACATTTCTATGGACCAGGGGTGTACTACAGCCAACCCCAAAGAGCAAAGTTTATAAAAGCTGATGTTAGATTTTCAGTGTGAGGGTTTGCACCTGGGAAACCAGCAATCAGGACTTAATTAACTGTTTTGTTGATTGTCTAAAAATTTTGTTCATCTGGGAAAATGATAGAGAAAATGTTAATAATGTAGATTAAACTTAAAAGTGCGTCATACATACTTTTTTTTCAGAGAGCCAAGTGTTAAACATTTACTTGCACACCCCCTTACTAAGGTCCCTTTCTGATTTAATATGCTAGGATTCTAGTGTCTACCTAAGAATCAACAATCCCTGTCATGTTTTTGGTGAGTGGATTCCAAGTTCTATAGACAAAAATAATCAATAGTTCCTTTGTTCAGATTGAACAATACATATAGAAAATCATGTGGACACTTATCAGTTTTACCACAGATGCTTTGCAGCTAAAACCTCTAAAGAAACAGAAGGTCACCTGAAGTTTCAGGACATAATTGTTCATAGAAGGAAATGCATCACAAATAGAGTAGTACTCAATGGTGTCCACATTATACCTCATTTCGATGACTAATTGCCCCCAGTGGCCTGATGTGAAAATAACCAGAAATGTGAGAATTATTTATAAAATATTAGGGCCTCATGGCTTTGATCAATTTATGATGAAATGTATGACAGAACCCCAAATCCAGCAGGAAGCTGTGAGTTCTGTGATCACAACCTGAAATTCATTTATGGCAGTAGGTGGTATAGCATTTTAGAAATATCAAATGTCTCATATTCTTTCTGTAGATGAGAAAAGTCAGGGAATCTCTGAAAGTGTGGAAAGACAGTGAGATGGAAGGACATCTGAGTTGAGATGATAACTCTTTAGAGCTTCCCCTCTGCTAATTTAATACCCCATTCATTTTCTCTTCCTGAGACCATGGCAGACTTTCCATTTGATGTGAATTTCAATATCACATTTTCTTCTCATTGCAGGAAAGCTGAATTTCAGTTCTTGACATTCCAGAAGAGATCATGATGCCACTTATTCTCTTTGATTTAGGCAGTGATATAATTTAACAGTAGATGTCATGGAAAGATCATAGGCTCATGGCTTTATTGGAAGGGACTTTAAAGGACACCTAGTCCCACCCCCTTATTCTATGGATGAAGAAATTGAGAACCATAAAGGTTGTGTCTTACCCATAATCAGACAATAAATGACAGAACTGGAATATGGATTCAGGTCTTCTGACTCCAAATCCAGTGCTCTTTCCACTTTACCATGCTGCTTGCAACCCAGACCTGCGATTTACCTCTTTGCACAAATTCCTGGTAAATACCAACAGAAATGCTCTGGCTGATATGGGAGGTACAGTAGGCAAACTACCAGGTTAGAGTGTCAATACCAATACTTACTAGTTATTGGACCCAGAGCAAGTCACTTTATCTTTCTGAGCCTCAGTTTCCTCACCCATAAAGTGGGAATTCCATTACATACCTCACAGAGCTGTACTTTTTAAACTTTAAAGCACTATGTAAATATCATCATTATCTTCATTCATTCATTATTATTGATATGGCTATTCTTGATGAAATAATAATGGCTCTTAGAGATCACCACTTCCTTTTCTGAATGCTTATAAACCACTGTGGTACCATGTTTTTAAGGGCAGCTAGGTAGTGCTGTAGATAGAATGCCAGGCCTGAAATCAAGAAGACCTGAATTCAAATCTGGCCTCAGACACTCACTATCTGTGTGACCCTGGGCAAGTTGCTTAATCTTGTTTGCCTCAGTTTCCTAATCTGTAAAATGATCTTCAATATCTTTGGTAAGAAAACCCTAAATGGGGTCACAAAGAGTCAGACAGGACTGACTGAAGTGACTGAAAAAATGACAACCTCCACCATTACCATCACCATGTTTTATACTGACTGAATCATTATTCAGGTACTTGAGTATGATATGAATATTTCTGGATAAGATTCAGTGAAACTGCAAGTCTACGCATCTGAGTACTCCTTAAATGATTTGGTGTTATTGGCTCAATGTCAACTTAGAGGAAAGTTCTCTAGTGGAGTGCCTCCAGGATCTGTCCACAGTACTGCCCACTAAAACATTTTTTTTTCAGATAAATTGCTTCTTAGCTATGCCTTCCTTTCTTGTAATTGTGAAATTGATTTTTTCTTACCTGAAGTATGAAACTTGACATTTGTCTTTATTAAATTCTCTCTTATTAGATTTAGCTCAATGTTCTAGAATCTGGTCCATTGGGACTTTTTTGAATCTCTGCTCTGCCATCTAGTATATTAGCGGTTCTTTCTGACTTTGAGTCACTTGCAGATTTGATAAGGATTCTATTTATGCCCTTATCAAAGTCATTGATAAAGATGTAAGCCAGTGCAGGGCTAACCACAAATCTTGGGGCATTCCAAGGACTCCTTCCAAGGTGATATCAAGCTCCTGGAGGTTAATCTTTTTAAAGAGTTTTTGGACTGGCTATCATTTCACACTATTCAATCCTATTGACCTTGGAGTCCACTGTAATACTAAATTCTTTTTAATATAGGCTCTTATCTAGCCATGATTCCCCATATTTCATTTGTGCATTAGATTTTTTAGAAACTCAAATATAGGACTTAACATTTGTCCCTATTCAATTTCATTTCATTAAATTTAATCTATCATTTTAACCTGTCAAGATCTTTTTGAATTACAATTCCATTGCCTACTATGTTAGGTATGTCTCTTCCCTTTGTGTCATCCACACATTTTACAGTTTATGACCTTCACCCAAGTCACAGACAAAAACAGAAGAGGACTCGGGACCTGCTCTCTGGCCATCATCCTAATTCCTCTCCCACTGGAATCTTGGATTCTGACCCTGAGATGCTGATCTCTGATATGTAAGCTTTTGCCTTATCTTGCCCAGAATCAACCCTCCATGTTGTTTTCTAGCCATTTCCAATCCATAGTATTGTGCATGTCTTTTCCCCAATTTTAGCTCTCCTTTATGTGTTGTCTTTCCCCATTGGAATGTAAGTTCCTTGAAGGAAGGGACTGTCTTGCTTACTTCTATTAGTATCCATAGTGCTTAACTCTCTCTCCTTCCTTCTTTCCTTCCTTCCCTCTCTCATATTCTTCCTACTCCCTTCCCTTTCTTCCCTCTGTCTTCCCTCTCCCCCTTCCTCCTTTTCTTTCTGTTCCTCCCCCATTTCTGTACTTACCTATCCTTTGCTCCCTCCCTCTTCCTCCCTTTCTCCCCTTCGTACCCCAAAGAAAATCCCAGGGGTGAATTCATCTGTGTCCATAATTAATCAATTTTATTAGATTTTTTTTATTTATAAGATCCTCTACCTTTTGGCTTTGATCACTCTACACTAATATCCTAATGTAAATTGTTTTGGGTGAGTCAGAAGGAGATGGCTGAGCACACTAGCAACTCAGACACAAAGCCTATTGCCATAAATGGAGCTCCTTGGTAAACCATGGGACATTGGGTTCCCAGGCATTGGACTCAAACTACTTTCACTTTCTTCTTCACCCTCCAAATGTAGACTCATTATAAGTGCTTACTCATTTTCCACTTACCCTCATTCCCATTTAAATGAAGACCTGAAACACCTACTCACTTGACATCCTGCCTTCCATGCTACCACCTTAGCTACTTCCTGATTCCACCACCCTGCCCCCTGAGTGAATGGTAATAAAGATCTGCCACCCTACTTTGCAACAGTCCTCAAAATTGTAAGAAATGTGAAAGAAAACTTTTTATGCAGAGGGTAGCCTTAACATCTGTCTTCTCTTCCAAGCCCCATGGTACCCAGGCTCTTATTCCTTTGTCCATCCATTTAATAATTCATACTAGATTTATGCCAGAAATCAAAGTTGAGCTATTGGCCTATAACTTGAAGAATCTATTTTCTTGCTTTTTTGAATACAGATATGCCCATTTTTTGACCTATGACACCTCTTCTATTTTCCATGTCTTTTCACTGGGGATCAGAGAGCTAAAGTTGGAAGGGATCTCAGAAGTCACCTAATCTAACCCCACCTCCATTTTACAGATGAGCAACATGAGGTCTAGAGAGGCCAAGTAACTAACCAAGGTCATACATGTGGGAAACTTAGAAGTAGAATTTGATCCTAGCTCCCCTAATTCTAGGGCTGATGCTCTTTCTTTCCATCATACCATAGGCTTTATTGGTAACTCTTGCATATGGATGCCCCATCTGATAACCACAGATTTCAGTAAACCCTTTAGATGGTAAAGTGCCATTGCAAGCCTCCAAATATGAAATTTTTCCTGGTTACTTTATAATGATAATGATGACGAGGGGCAGCTAGGTGGCAAAATCAATAAAATGCTGGGCCTGAAGTCATAAAGACTCATTTTCCTGAGTTCAAATATGGCCTCAGGCACATACTAGCTATGTGATCATGGGGCAAGTCACTTAGCTCCATTTGGCTCAGTTTTTTCATCTATGAAATGGGCTGGAGAAGGAAATGGCAAACCACACCAATATTTTTGCCAAGAAAACCCCAAACAGGGTTACAAAGAGTCACACAGGAATGAAACGAATGAACAGCAAAAGAATGATGATGAAGATCATAGCATCTATCTAGCACTTCAAGGTTTACATAAAATTTTCTTCATAACCCTATGAGGTAGATCATTGTAAGTAACATTATATCTACTTTACATATAAGAAAGCAGGATTTTAAAAAAAGATTAAAAAAACAAAAAAGGGGCAGCTAGGTGGTACAGTGGGTAGAGCACCGGCCTTGGATTCAGGAGGACCTGAGTTCAAATCTGGACTCAGACACATAACACTTACTAGCTGTGTGACCCTGGGCAAGTCACTTAACCCCACTGCCTAGCAAAACAAAACAAAACAAAACAAAAAGATTAGCATGACCACACAGTTAGTGTCTGAACCAGGATGGCTTTGAACCCAGTTTGTCTGATTCTCAGACCAGAATTCTTTCTATGTAAGGAAGACTTCAAAGAGGGGAAAGTGGCTTATAATCGGTGTAGAAGTTGCCAGAGATGATAAAACTCTATCCCAGTTATCAGGGAACACCATGACAGAATTAATGGTTCACAGAATAACAGGGAAGGCATTTAAGTTATACACTTACCCAAGGCATGTTATTGTATATTTGTTTAAATAGCAGGTGGTGATGTTAGCTGCCACCATCATGGTCTGATTTAGCCAGAAGGATCAGTTCTAGACAAGCTTCATTCCACCGTGGCAATTGTGCCCTTGTGCACACCACCTAAAAATTAAGCTTACTCAATGACACACAGGTTGAACCTACTCTTCCATAAAATCAGCTACCTCTTTGTTTTATATAAGCCCTCTTTGTTCATTGTTTTCTGTTCTAATTTTCATTGTAGCTGTTTATTGTACCAAAAGCAGTTTGATTTGGGTTAATTCTCTCTTCTGTTAACATCAGGCCCCTTTTCCCCCAACAATACCTGTTTCTCTGAATGATTTTCTATTTTTTCACTCAGCTCTACAAGATACAGAACTTGAAATATTTGCCTTGGAGACAAAGCAAGTCATAATTTTGTTCTTTGTGTGAATTATGATACAAATATTTCTTCAGAAATCCAGGGCCTGCTTCCTGATGGGGTCCAAGTTAGGCAATCTGAGGTTTTCTCAAATATACTTGCATTTTATAGAACTGTGGTCAGAAAAAAAGCAGCAGTTACAATGTATTTCATAAAAAATTACAGTTATGTAATAATGTCCTTGGGGAAATCTTCAGTCAAGAGAAGAGAGGGAGGAAAGGAGGCAGTGCTAGTTCTTGCCCCTAGAGTACATTCTTGGGTTGAAGATGATTTCCTCTATGTATTTTGACCAAATTACAACCAAAGTCTTTGATTCTAATCGAGGGGATTGAGTATTGGTTAACAAAAGACATCTGGTTTCTGACTTTTCTCTGGCTAATGTGTGATTTCATGGTAGGAGAAGAGACTGATTCAAGACTGATTTTGTAAGCAGGCAGAATAGGAGCAGCCTGTGGGGCATGATTTCATAGGTGCCTGGAAGGCCCCTTTGTCTGAGAAAGTCACTTTCTGAGCCTATTTCCTGTGGTGAGGAAAGTCTTGTGGAAGGCTAAAATCCACATAAGAAACTTTGCTATTATTATGCACTATATGTGTGAGCTATTATTTCTTCCAATAATATTGGGCCCATGGCCCACAATAAAAACAGAAAAAGTAGTGCATTCCAGTCAGAATAAATCCTATCAGTGCAAACTCAGCATTCATGGAAAACAGCCTGGCAAACCCAAGACTTGAAGATGAGAGGAGATTTACTCTCCCTCAGGGGCATATAATTCTCCCCTCCTCTGTACTGGCTTGTGAGCAAGCCTGGAGAGTAGGGAGATGTAAGGAAGACTTCAAAGAGGGGAGAGTGGCTTATAATCAGTGTAGAAGTTGTCAGAGATGATAAAACTCTATCCCTGTTGTCAGGGAACACCATGACAGAATTAATGGTTCACGGAATAACAGAGAAGGCATTTAAGTTGTGCACTTACCCAAGGCATGTTATTGTATATTTGTTTAAATAGCAGGTGGTGATGTTAGCTGCCACCATCATGGTCTGATTTAGTCAGAAGGATCAGTTCTAGACAAGCTTCATTCCACCATGTCAGTTGTGTCCTTGTTACTTCTCTGAAAGGAAATGCTGGCAAAATGTCAAGTACTTGGTATTTCTCAAAGAGTAAACAACCTTCTATTTTCCCAACTCCACCTCTCTGGGTTGTCTCATGTCTACCTAGCATGTGTGCCCAATGTAGAATTAGTCCTTGAGCCCCCAACTACTAGAGAGTTCTAGAAGCTGGGATTCCTGATCGTAAGATCATAGATTTAGAACTAGATGAAAATTTAGAAGCCATCTAGTTCAAACTCTTTATTTTATAAGTGAGGAAACTGAGGCATAGAAAGTGAAATGATTGCCCTAGGTCACAAGGTAGCAAATAGCAGTATTCGAACCTAAGTCCTCTGACTCCATATCAAGCACTCCCCAAACTTGCTATATTTCACTAAGCCCTAGTGATGTGACTTTGGCTTATTGGAGTCAGTTTCCCACTGGAACAGACATATGGATATTATGTACAATTTTCTACTCTGCATAGAATTAATAAAAGGAATAAACATTACTTAATGAAATAGCTACCTCCTGGCTCTGTCCCCACAGATTCTCCTAGATCTAGGCTGCTCCTAGTCTGTGTAGACGCATTTGGCTGTACACACAGTTAAATACACACAGCCTATGTATACTTGGTTTGGCTGCTCTAAACCAAAGAATCCTGGGAAAGTCATGGTTATATTTAATAAACCCCAGCAATTCCTCCTGTGAACAGATACTAGGAAACACAAAGTTCTAAACTCATACTTAACTCATACACCCAGAAGGACGATTCATCGTATGAAGAATTTAAGAACTCTCGATCAACATCTTGGTTCATCTCCACATCCCAGGGCGTGAACTTTGGGGCTGGTATAGACAAAACCTTTTTTTGATTGGTACTTTGGGATTCAGGTTCATCTTACTGTCGGAGACCTCTACATGCTTCTCTCTACAGCTGGATCATCACTAATGGAGTGGGAGAGTATAGGCAAGAGCAAGCTAGATGAGGAGGGAAGCTTTCTCCTCCCCTCTCACCATTTTTCATCCTCCGTCTCAGACCTTGAGACCATCAATTCCAGTTTCCAGAGGATCAGTCTATATTTATATACAAATAAAAACTTTCTAGCACAAACTTTGCTGGCTACTGGCAAGTCAGTTTTAAGATTATTTTTGGATTGCACTCAGTAAAAGTGCAAATTAAAAAAGTTTCAAAATTCTTGTGAGATATTGGGAAAGGATTGCTTTTCTCCCTACATGCTCACACTCTCCATCACTTCCAATCAGTATGGAAGTGGGAGGCAATATTTCTACACTATTTTGGCTGGCACCGCCAACAAATTCTGCTGGCAACCAAGGATGACAGCTCTTAAGCCCTGTCCTCCTTTTCTGCTCCCTTCTGAAGGAGCAAAACAAAAAGGTAAATCTCTCCAAAGCAGACAGTATTGCCTTCTCGCTGTAGCCTCCAGCTATTTTTTCGCCAATTTATGTTGGGTCTTTTCCTCTTCGATGACTAGTCATCCCAGAAATACCCTACCTACATCAGGGACTGTGCCTTAAATGTAATTTCTCCAAAACTTCTGATGTCCTGCTGACGAATACATTTGCTTTATTATGGCAGAGTATGTTGCTCACTGTCCTTTCTCTGAGAACATTCCTTTCCAAAATGTGATTACGTAGGCCTTCTTGACCCAAAGAAGTCTGACTACTCTTTCTTGACGCCTTCATTGTCAGAGCTGTCAACAACAATCTGGAGAAGAAAAAATAGCTCTCTAGAAAAAAACCTACTTGTGCCCCAGAATCTACTAGTGAATCTCTACTGTCTCAGTTTTATTGCTATTGTAAGACATCTTTTTAGTTGCTTTGTTTAAAATAATATTGGATTGATGCCTTTTGTTTTCACATCACTTTTGTTTCCATTTTATATCCCTCCCTCCTTCCTCCGCTGAAAGAACCATCCCTTATAACAAAGAACACAAAAATATTTCAGCAAAACTAACCAATGCATCAACCACATCTTTTGAATCCATAGCAAAGGGAGGGAGAGATATTCTGATACCTCATCTTTGGGGGGAAAAAATCATAGTCATTATAATCACAAAGTGTTCAAGTTTAATTTTTGTAGTTCTTTCGATTTACATTGTTATAGTCATTGTGTATTTTGTTTTCCTGGTTGTTCTTCCATCATTTTGCATCTGTTATCTTTCCATGATTCTCTTTTTTTTTCATATTCATAATTTCTTACATGGTGGTAATATTTGATTGCCTCCTTGTACTACAGTTTGATTGGCAATTCTCTAATTGATTGGACATCTACTTGGTTTCCATCTCATTGGTACTCAAAAAAGACTGTTCTGAATATTTTGGCATATATGGGACCTTCATCTGCTATTTTCAATTAGCACTAAAACATTAAGAAATGCACAGTTTGCTTGCCAAGAATTCACTGAGCCTACTTCTTCAGTGAGAAGAGGAACCTCTTCTCTCTATTGTCTGAGGGGCCAAACCACCAGTCGGCTCTAAGACTATATCATTGGGTGTTAGTTGGGGGCAGCTGATATGTGACTGTTGGTCTCTAGGGTTATTTGCATTTCATTGAGATACTGTGCAGGCTGTGGGAGACCATTGCTCTTTCTGCAGGAGGATGAACAGGGTAAAGATTCTACTTACCCAGGTAAACTCAGAGATGGTTTCCTCTTGAGAGGGCTGTGGCTATAAATTGAGCTCTGAGAATTAGGCTGAACACATGGTATACCAATGTCATGGTACATGTGAACACATGGAATACCAAAGTAACTATTACTGAGTGGCCTTGTGAAAATAAAATCACTCTAACAACTTTTCACCTTAAATGCTAATAATGTTGATGATAATAATAACACATTGATATAAGATTTTACAAGTTATAATATGCTTTCTTCCCAAACTCTGTGTATTATTCTAGGATAATTCTCCATAAGACAAAACAGGTTTATTATAATTCTTTAAATCCCAGTACATATGGGATACTTATTTCTCTCCTGATAAGACTGTAAGCATTTCAAGGCCAGGGGATGTTTTCTACAAAGGCTTCTTTGTGTCGCCAGCTAATATGACATTTGCACACATGCATGTATATACATGACTCTATACACATAACAGTGCCTGGCACATAGTTAGTGCTTAATAAGTGCATGCTTGATTGTCTTGACCATGGCCACCCAACTACTAATATGATCAACTTGGTAAGTGTTGGAGACAGGACATACATATGAGCTAACATACATGATAAAGAAAAATGCACCATGGTATTAACAACTAGGCACTAACCACTGGGAGAATTGGGAAAGGGGCCTTGATAGAGGCACTTGAGATAAGCCTTGAAGGGAGCTAGACTTTCTCAGAGGCAGAAGTGAGGAGAGGAAGCATTCCAGGTTTGTAAGAAAGCCTGTACAAAACATGAAGGTAGGAGATGAAATGTTGGGAACAGGAAACAACAAACAGGTTGGGCTGGAGAATCATCTGTGTGTGTGAAAAGTGCATAATCAGCCTAGAAAAATAAACTGTAGCCAGACCTTGAAGGACTTCAAGTGACCTCTAAGGCTTCTTGACGAGCAACACATTCAGACTTTGTGTTTTAGGAATATCACATTGGCATCTGGGTGAAAGATGGATCAGAGAGGGAAGAGAATGGTTGCAGGGTTAGGAACAGGAGGTGTGAAATCCCCCTCTACCCCATCACCACCACCAGGGTCAGGAGAATGGGGGAATTTGGTGGGTCAGCCAAAAACCAAGCTGGAAGATCTAGGATCATGGTGACTTCACTCCACCACAAGAAACTTTTGGGATAAATTTTTATTATTATTTTTATTTTAAAAGGATTTTATTCAGACAATTTCATACAGATAACATAATAGCTAGAGTACTATAGCTAGCATTTACAAAGCACTTTGAGATTTGCAAAATGCTTTACAAATATTAGCTCATTTTATCCTCACCAGAGCCCTGAGAGGTAGGTGCTATTATTATCATCCCCACTTTACAGGTGAAGAAACTGAGGCTGACAGAGGTCAAGTGACTTACTCAGGGTCACACAGCTAGTAAGTATCTGAGGATAAATCTGAACTCACATCTTCCCAAGACCAGGTCCAGCACTCTATCCATTGAACCACCAAGATGCTTATATGACTTAATCCTCACAGCTAAACTTTAAAAGTTCACAGATCAGTGTCAAGCAATTTCATATCCCACCCTGGAATTCAAGTTGCTCTGAATCTGGGAATTGTTTTAGCCCAAATGTACGGGGTCCAACCCCCCCCCCCCCAGACAATGAGTTTAATGAGTCAAGGTCACCTTACAAGGGATAAATTATTTTAACCCATGGAAACTCCCAGGACATTCTTATTCCTACCCTGTTTCAAATATGGTGTGTATGAGGAGGGTTGGTCTTTGGAAACTTGGCTTAGAATGGCCCAACTTACAAGGTCATGTCCCTAAACTTTAAGGAGCCTTCACTTTTCCATTCCCCCCATGGAAAGTTAGGTTCCTCCAAAGATGTAATGAGAGCAGCAGCAAATGAGCAAATGTATGTAAAGTGCTCCTAGTCCTTAAAGTGCTATATACAAAAGTCAGTTATTATTAGGACTTGGGCTAGTTATGATATGTTACTGCTTCCTGATTAGATTTCAGTCTTCCAAAAGGTTATTGCTTTGAATTTAGGAAACATATTTTTCTCAAAAAAAAAATCTTTCAAGCACAAGCATTTGAATTTCTAAGTCACACCCCCATCTTTGCATGAAGTGATGGTCTAATTGACTGCATTTTTAGCTTGAACTGTAAGAAATCACAGCCAGAATTAGACTCTTCTAATTTGTTGCTTCCCTATTTTACCACTGAACATACTTAATTCCCCCGATCTGCCCCAACTCTATGTAACTTGTGTGGGGCTCTTCTGATTTGTTTCAAAGAGAGAGCTTTGTTAAAAAAAAAAAAAAGGAAAGGGAAATTTATTTTGCTGTTTGATGGAAAGTAGGGGCTGATTTACTTGGCTAGCTCTGTTTCCCAATGTTTCCTCCATCTCATCTGCTTCTCTTCTCAATGCAGTCCCGATCACAAGGCAGATGGATGGATGGATGAATGGACAGGTTGAAATTCTCCGGTGAGGTGCATACAAAATCAGCTGTCAGAAGGTATCAGATGAAAGTTTGCTTGAGGACAGAGTCACAAAGAGCCAGTCTGTATTTTTGGCATTTAAGGGGGATGATGTTTGTGGTTGAGTGGGAGGGGGAATTAGGTGAGGATGGAGAGGCAGAGATGTAAGATGGTACCTACCTAACTATCCACCTACCCCTCAATTACAGTGACAACAATGCTACCATTTACTGGCTAAGAAATAGAGTGGTGCATCAGTGGAATAGGTTAGGTATGAAAGACACAATAGTCAATGACTATAGTAATTTACTGTTTGATAAACCCAAAGACCAGCTTCTGGGATAAGGACTCACTATTTAACAAAAACTGCTGGGGAAACTGGAAAATAGTATGGCAGAAACTAGGGATAGACCAACATCTTACACCCTACACCAAGATAAAGTCAAAATGGATACATGATTTAGATATAAAGGCTGATATTGCAAGCAAACTAGGAGATCAAAGAATAGTTAACCTGTCAGATCTATGGAGAAGGGAAGAATTTATGATAAAACAAGAGATAGACAACATTATGAAATGCAAAATGAATGATATTGATTACATTAAATTGAAAAGTTTTTCCACAAAGCCAATGTAACCAAGATTAAAAGGAAAGTGGAAAGCTGGGAAACAATTTTTACAGCCAGTGTCTCGGATAAAGGCCTCATTTCTAACATTTGTAGAGAACTGAGTCAAATTTATAAGAATCCAAGTCATTCACCGATTGATAAATGGTCAAAAGATATGAACAGGCACTTCTCAGATGAAGAAATTAAAGCTATCTATAGTCATATGAAAAAATGCTCTAAATCACCATTGATTAGAGAAATGCAAAAAAAAAAACCCAACTCTGAAGTACCACATCACACCATCGGATAGGCTAACATAACAAAACAGGAAAATTATAAATGTTGGAGAAGAAGATGTGGGAAAATTGGAACACTAGTGAATTGTTGGTGGAATTGTGAACTGATCTAACCATTCTGGAGAGCAATTTGGAACTACGGCCAAAGGGCTATCAAATGGTGTATACCCTGTGACCCAGCAATAGCACTTCTAGGGCTATATCCCAAAGAGATCATACAAACGGGAAAGGATCCACCTGGCCAAAAATATTTATGGCAGCTCTTTTTGTGGTGGCCAAGAATCAGAGTACTGGAATCCTGCCTCAGACCAAACACTTGACATGTACTAGCTGTGTGACCTTGGGCAAGTCACTTAACCCCAATTGCCTCACTAAAAAAAAGAATTAGAGTACTGGGTAGACAGCTGAACTCAGAGTCAGGACTTGAACCCAGTCCTTGCTGGCTCTGACATATCTTGGTTGTTCCACCCTGGGCAAGTCATTTAACTTCCCACTGCCCTGGGCAACCCTCTAAGACTGAAAGTCATCCAGAAGGAGCCAATATGAATCAATGGAGGCAGTTACTGAATGCTCTTACATGGATGAAATCAGAGGTCCAGAACAATATACACACATATATGTATGCATATGTATTAAATGTATAAATGTATGTATATATGTTGTTTTCAATTTATAAGCCCTTTCCCAATACCTGTGTGATTTGGGTAGTAGAAATTTGTATTTCCTCCACTTTATAAATAAGAAAACTAAGGCTCTGAGAGGCTAATTAATATGTTCGGGTTCATATAGTGAGGGAGTAACTAGGCTGGGTCTCAAACAAGATCTTCTGAGTCCTACAACAAAGCACTTTCTACTATACCACAATGAATTCCAAGGAGGCAGACATTGATTTAATTTAAGGAAGAACTTCGGGACAATTGTTGTTGTTCAGTCATTTCAGTTTTATCTGACTCTTCATGACTCCATTTTAGGGTTTTCTTGGCAAAGATAATGGAGTGGTTTGCCATTTCTTTCTCCAGCTCATTTTATAGATGAGGACACTAAGGCAAATAGGGTTAAGTGACTTGACCAGGGTACGACAACTAGTAAGTGTCTGAGGCTGGATTTGAACTCAGGAAGATGACCTTTCCTGATTTCAAGCCCAGTGCTCTATCCACTGTACCACCTAGCTGCTTTTCCTAACAGTAAGAGTTGTCTAAATATGGAGTGGACTGTCCTGATAGGTAGTGAGTTCCCCACCATTTAACGTCCTCAGATAGAGGTCTGAGAGAGCACTTGTTAGTGACATTGTAGAGAGAATTCCTGCTTTGGATAAGAGTTGAACAAAATGGCTGCTAAGGTCCCTTCCAATTCCGTTGTTCTGGTTTGATGACTCTACGATTGTTTGAAATTTCACAGTTTGGACAGCAGGGTATATTTATAATACTGCTCCCTTCTGTTATCCCTGAAGACATACTCTCTAGGCATCAGTTCCCATTGATCAGGCACCAGTTAAAAGCCTTAGCGACATTGGCCAATGCGTGCCAACTCACTTCGGAGAATATGAGAGTGATGAGCCCGTGAAGGCAAACATGAGGGTGAGCAAATTCAGAGCTGGTTAGGAGATCAGCAGCTGCTGCACCGGAGGCCTCCTGGGAAAAGCTTCTCATGGGAGAGGAGAAAGCTGGGAATCCCCATTTAATAGTAATTTACTGAGATTCCATGAAAACCAGACATTGGTAAACCACAACTCTTCTCTTCTCTTCTATCATATCATATCATATTATATTGTAATACTAAAAATGGGGTTTTTATTTGAATAGAATCTGAAGGGAGAGAACATGCTTTCTTCTTGGGATGGGGTGGGGGCAAGACAAAAACCCCAATAAAACTGTATAATCAATGTTCATATTTTCTAAAATGTTAACTCAAGAAACATTCAGCACCTGCTGTGTTCAAAGGACTTTGCTGGGCCTTGAGGGAGATACAAAATTTGCCTAAGGCACAGTCCCCACCCTCATGGCACTGAGAGTCTTATAGAGGGATAAGACACAAACACCAATAAATAACGCACAATGATACTAGGAAAGTACATTAGAAAGTTGCATCTAAAATCCCAATTATTCCTTTCCTGGAGATTCTATTACACTTTACTCTTGTCATTCTGCATCTGTAGCATTGGGGTCATTTCTAGGTACCATATTTTAGGATGGACATTGATAAATGAAGGAGTAGCCCAAAGAAAGCCTCAAGATCTTGCCATGTGATGATTTGGTATGGGAACAAGGGACATTTAACCAGAAGGGAAGTCATAGGGGGGATGTCAATCAGCCTTCAAGTAGCAGAAGGCATGTCATGTGGAAGAGGGGTTAGCATTATTCTGCTTGTTCCCAGAGGAAAGAAGTAGGAATACTGGGTGTAAGTTACAGAGAAGGGGAAGGGAAAAGGGAACATACATTTGTTAAGCACTTATAATTTACCAGACACTGTGATAAGTGCTTTACAAATATTATCTCATTTGATCCCCCAACAACCCTGTGAGGTGGGTGCTATCATCTCCATTTTACAGATGAAGAAACTGAAGCAAACAAAGGTTAAGTGACTTGCTCAGGGTCTCACAGCTAGTAAGTATCTGAGGCTGGATTTTAATTCAGGTCTTCTTGACTCCGGGCCCAGCACTCTATCTACTGCACCACCTGTCTTCTAGGTGTAGAGAGACAGATTTAGACACATGAAGAGCTGGCTAACATTTAGGACATTCAAGAGTGGAATGAGATTTCCCAGGCAGTGGTGAGCTTCCCATTACTGGAGGTCTTTGGTTGGGTCTAGATGACTATTTGTTGATATCATAGAGGAATCACATTTAAATACAAGTTGAACTAGTTGGCACCTGAGGGACCCTTTCAGTTCGGAGGTTCTGTAATGAGCTCTGGAAGGGACTCAAACTCCAAGAACACTAGGAGTTTCTTGGGGTTTTCTGATGGGGGAGGATTAGACTGAATCCGTGATTATATTAGTATAAGAAACTCTGGTGAGGAAACTCTGAGGGAGTTGTCTGGGGCACTAGAATGCAACCTAGAGGCTGGCTCTCTATTTACCTTGCCATACTGTAGTCTTTGCCAGACTCAAAGTCAAGAAGACCCAAGTACAACTTTTATCTCATACACTTACTAGCTGTGTGACTCTGGGCAAGTCACTTAATTTCTGTGCTTTGTTTTTTTCATCTGTGAAATGAGGAGGTTGGACTCATTGGCCTTTAAAATCAGCTACTAAATCTATGATCTTATGACCTTAAAAATTACTTTTCAAAGAAAACCTTTTAGGGGCAAGATACAACGCTCTACAGAGCAATTGTTGATAACCTAAACCCCACCAATAGCCAGTGTACCTAAACCCTATAAAATAGGGGATGGAGGAATAAAACAGGGGCTGAGGTAAAAACCTATGCTGACTAGAAAGATCTAAACTGCCCTTCCAGCTCTCATACCAGTCTGATTCACACTCATGGTTTCTTTCCCATGGCTTAAGATTCCTTTTGAAATGGTAGAGTATGTCGCCATCTGGTGCTGGAATTCTGTGGCTGAGATTCACTCAGATAAGCACCTAAGGTCAAAGGAAATCTTCTTAAAAAGCAGTCCACTAGGGAGACAAAACGGCATTCAAGTGGTGTTATCTGCCAGGTCCAAGAGTCCAACTCTCTGTCATTGTGCAGGACATTCACATCACTACAGTTAGACATCAAAAACTTATCGAATTATAAGGGGAAAAACAATATTTTTGAGTCAGATGGACTTTAGAAATTGTCCAGCAGGGGCAGTTAGGTGGCACAATGGATAGAGTACTGACCCTGAAGTCAGGAGGATCTGGGTTCAAATCTGGCCTCAGACACAAAACACTCACTAGCTGTGTGATTCTGGGCAAGTCACTTAACTACAACTGCCTCACCAAAAATTTAAAAAAAATTTTTTTAATTAAAAAAAATAAATTTTCTAGCCCAGTTTCTATGTTCTATAGATTAGGGATCTGTGGCTAGAAAGGTTGAAGGATCAGAGAACAAGAAAGGCCCTTAGGTGAGAGGGAATGAGTGAATCTTATTCTCATCAGATTGGCTTAAGGAGGGAATAACATACATACTCAATTGAGTATGGAAATCTATCTTACCCTACAGGAAAATAGGGGAGAAGGGGATAAGAGAGTGGGGGGAATGATAAAAGGGAGGGCAGATTGGGGGAGGGGGTAATCAAAAGCAAACACTTCTGAGGAGGAACAGGATTAAAAGAGAGAATAGAATAAACGGGGGTGGGTGGGAGAGGATGAAGGGAAATATAGTTAGTTTTTTACAACATGACCACTATGGGAGTGTTCTACATGACTACTCATGTATAACCTGTATTGAGTTACTTGCCTTCTCAATGAGGGTGGGTGGTGAGGGAGGAAGGGAGGAAATTTGGAACCCAAAGTTTTAAAAACAAATGTTAAAAATTGTTTTCACATGCAACTGGGAAATAAGATACACAGGCAATGGGGTATAGAAATTTATCTTGCCCTACAGGAAAATAGAAGGGGAAGGGGATAATGGAAGGGTGGGGTGGGGGAGGGTGATAGAAAGGAGGGCTGATTAGGGGAAGGGGTATTCAGAATGCACACCATCTTGGGATGGGAGGAGGGGTGAGATGGGGAGAAAATTTGGAACTCAAAATCTTGTGGAAGTGAATGTTGAAAACTAATAATAAATAAATAAATAAATGTTAAATACAAAAATTAAAAAAAAAAAGAAAGGGCCTTAGAGGGCATCTAGTCCAACTCTATTATTTTACAGATGAGGAAACTGAGGCTCAGGGGAGGCTCAATGATTTTGCCTAAAGTCACAACTCTAAGTGGCACAGTGGGGATTTGAACCTAGATTTTCTGACTCCCATTCCAAAGCTCTTTTCAGCACACTTCACCAGTGAGATGACTTGCCCTAGCAACTTGTAATGATTGTGGCTGAGAAGGATCTGAGCATTATGGAACGTGAGGTGAATAATCACAAAAATTTCTTTAGACATGTGTCCAAAACCAGTCTGAAAACATCCTTCTAATTTTTTTTTAGGAAAGGCAGAAATTAAATGAACAAACTAACCAAATATTTTCTCTTAATCAATGCCAGCCAAGATTCTTTTTCCCCTCTTGTTGGTGGGTATCCAGTTTTAAGTCAATTTTTTATCTAAAAAAAAGTAATAGGAGATGAATTGGATTAATCTAAATAATACTGGTATTAATTGAGTATGGAATACCCAATACTCTTCTGTTACCTGTATGACCCTGAGAAAGTCACTTCACTTCTAAGTGAAGGAATTAGTTTCTTCATGTGTAAAATGAGAGTTAGACCAGATGACCTCTAAAGTCCTTTCTAGCTCTGAGTCCTACAATAGAGCTTGTTATTATATTACCTATATTACTCTCATTATATTTTCTTGGAGGTCATTGTGTCTATTTTCTTGTCCAGATACTAAATTGACCTGGTCTGTTTGATTGATACATCATACCTGATCTGTCAAGGAGACCTATTAGAAAATGAAATAACTTGACCTCAAAAATTGGTATTATTGCTAAGGGGTTAAAAAATATCCTACCCAAGAGGCAACTAGCTTTGCTTGAAGCTCTCTTTTCTCATTTGTAGAAGTCATTAAAGTCAATTCTTGGTTGAAATAGGCCTTCTGAATTTCGTTGGACTTAGGAAACTTATGGTTAAACCTCATAGTAGCTCAATTAACAGACCTTTATGAAAGTGTGCCGACTTTTCTCTGGTTTGGAATATCTGTAGAAGTGGGTTCCTCCCCCTCATTTGGGTCACTCCCATCAGCTGTTTTTTCCAGATCTATAGATCCAGAAGGAATCTTCAGTTCAAAATTCTCAGTACAAAAAAGTGGAAAGAGGGGAGAAGGAGATCATAGTTGGCCTAAATTTTATCATGGAACTGACTCCATGAATATAATGGAGGGTGCACACTATTTCAGTTGATTTGGGGCAGCAGTGGGTAGAGCACTGGGCCTGGAGTCAGGAAAGACCTGAGTTCACATTTGGCCTCAAACACTTGTTAGCTATGTGACCCTGGGCAAGTCATCTATCCACTGCCTGATTTAGTTTCCTGATCCATAAAATGGGGATAATAACAGCACCCACCCCTCAGTGTTGTTTGAGGATCAAGTGAGATAATATCTGTAAAGGGCTTAGCCCATGGTGCCTGGTACATAGTAAGTGCTATATAAACATTATTATTATTAATTATTAGTGTGCAGGGAAAATACACAATACTTCACATTACAATACATGGAGCAGATATAAATGTTATTAATTATTAGTGTGCAGGGAAAATACACAATACTTCACATGAAAATACATGGAACAGATGGTGAACTATGGAAGCCTGGCAGATAGAGTATAGGTCTGGGGATCAGGAGAACTTTGGCTAAACCTGGCTTCATGATCTCTAATTTCTTGGTGGGTCTTCGCTCTTATTCTAGGTTTTGGAATGGAAAAAAAAATCAGACTATCACATGTGCCTCCCCCAGCTCCTGGGCTGCCGACAAGGATACCACGTTTAAAAATTTGCATCCTTTGGGCTCCCTTGGGAAAGCAGTACACTCGTCCTGTTGTCAGGGTCTCTGGTTTGCTGATGTCATGCATCTAAAATACACCAGCCAAGAAAGTTTCACATATCTAAAGCAAGAGGGTCATGGAGACTTGTGAAATGCTGCGTGCAAATTATAAATAGAATCATGCTCTTCATGAAATGCTAAAATACTTACAAATTCCTTATGGAGCTGTTATGTTATTTTGAGTGAGCCATATCAAAGTGGAAATGCTAGAGGAAAGTAGAAGGATTTCTTTGAAAATTTTGCATTCTGTTGAAGTATTATTCCATGAATGTCCAGAGGTTGTATTAACTGCTTTTTACTCTGTGGCCCCAGGGCATTACTCATCTATCAACAAACATTTTCTTGTTGTTCAGTCATTTTGTGTCTGACTCTTCATGACCCCCATTTGGGGTTTTCTTGGAAAAGATACTGGATTGGTTTGACATTTCTTTCTCCAGCTCATTTTATAGATGAGGAAACTAAGGCAAACAGGGTTAAGTGACTTGCCCAAGATCAGAGTTAGTGAGTGTCTGAGGCCAGATTTGAACTCAGGAAGATGAGTCTTCCTGACTGCAGCCCCAGCACTCTCCATTGAGCCATCCAATGGCCAAAGACACTTATTACAAGCATTTACTGTGTGCCAGACTTTGAAGATTCAAAGATAAAAGTAGCACCATACCTACCCTCAAAGAACTTATATTCATAAGCACTCAAGATGCTAGGCTTTGTCAGGAGCACTGCAAGATGAGCCCATGTATGCTGCCTGGGTGCATAGGCAGTGTGGGATGGTAGGAAAAGACTTGGTAGGACTTGGAATAGGAGCAAGGAGACCAGAGTCTAGTTCTGATTGTAATACTTAGTCTCTCCATGACACTGAATCAGTGATTCAATGCTCCAAAACCTCCATTTAAAAATCTTCATCTGTAAAAGAACAACCAACCAATCCATAAGCATTTGTTAAGCACCTATTATGTGCCAGACACTGTCCTTAGTGCTGAATGTTCAAAGAAAATAATGAAGGAACTCCTGCCTTTGAAAAGCTAGCTGAGCACCTTGCATTCAATACTCTAATACTTATGTTATGGTGGGGATTCCTTTTGCATATGGATTAGACTAGACAGGCACAGATGATATTTCTTCCAAATCTCAGATTCTATGACTCTGAGATAAGTGTTTTGTACTTTGCAAACCTTAAAGTGCAATATAAAATGTGAGGCATTGTAACTATTAAAATGTCCCCATTTAAATTGAATTGTGTGGACTTTGTAGCTCTGATGATAATTTGTGGCCCATGTGTCCAGTTTATCATAGATTCATAGCAAGAATTTAATAACAATCCATAAACATTCAGAAGTCAATAAGAATCTGACAAAAAAAATTCCACATATATATTAAGCAGAAAAAATGCCTAGGAGCTATGGAAATGTTCCTGGAGTTATAATGGGAAGAAACCTTACCCATGTGCACTGACAAATGGTAAGAGATAATACATTCTATTCAAATGATGTCTGACAATCAGCTGTATGCTAGTGTAACATGAACACAGACATGGACATTCTGGCCTTCCTCTCTCAGAACCAGAGCTGTTACATTTTTACCCTCCCTTCTGGGTTCTCCAAAGCCCCCAAAATGGTTGGAGAATCTCTCCCCTTTGTCATTGACTCAAACCTCCACCAACCATATTCTCCTTTCCCCCATTTTTAGGGGCCCAGTTGCCAGTTTTAGAAAGGATATTTACTTCAAAAATATAACAAGAACAAAGCATTTTCTTCAACACCATGGGGGCATCCTACCTTGGTCTCTGGGGTAGGGAATAGATTAAGTTCACAATTTAGCTCAGCTCATCCATAGCATTAGATCCGCCAAATTGAATGGGCTACAATGTAAACTACTCAAAGGCTGGGACTATTTGTGCCTTTCAGTCAGCAAGTCAGTCAATGGTCGACAAACACTCATTATAGAGCCTACTATGTGCCAGGCACTGTGCTAAGCACTAGGGATACAAAGAAAAGAAAAAGCTGTCTCTGCTCATGCTTAGCAACAATAAATAAAGTGCTTAATAAAGGCTTGTGGACTGATCAAATGCAATAATGAGCATAGCATTTTGTAAACCTTAGTTGTTGTTCAGTCATGCCCAACTCTTGGTGATCCCATTCTGGATTTTCTTGGCAAAGATACTGGAGTGGTTTGCCATTTCCTTCTCCAGCTCATTTTACAGATGAGGAAACTGAGGCAAATGGGGTTAAGTGACTTGCCCAGGGTCACAGATCTTTTTGAGCCAAATTTGAACTCAGAAAGATAAGTCTTCCTGACTCCAGACTCTGTGATACACGTTCTATTCACTGCTCCAAATAGCTGCCTTCAGCAAATGATAGAGCCCTCTGTAAATGGGCAGCTTCTCAAAATCCAGCTTCACTAGATTTAGGAGTTCAGTAGTACTTAGAAAAGTCCGACGCTTTGATTCAATGGCAGGGCCAGCTTTCATTTGGGCACATTTAAGGGCAATGCCCCATATGTTTTCAATGAGCAAATCCATTAACCGCTTTGCCCAAAGTTGCCCAAGTTCAGACAACTTGTAGAGGCTCACAGAGAAAGCCCAAGTCAGAACCGCAGGTAGAACAAGGACTCTGCCTGACCTCCCTTCTAGTGCCCCTCTGAGGTCTCAGTGAAGTAGACTTGGCCTCTCCTGCTCTGTGGGGGATGCTCCGAGAGAACCCCTAAATCCCTTCAGTTCTCTCTTTTCAAGGCTGAACATCCCTAGCTCTTCCAAACAGCCCTCCTGTGCTTCTATCTCCCTTATTTATTCTGATTGTCCTTACCTCCATCTTAAAATGTCCTTCCTAAATGATGCCCCTCCCCCAACTGAAGAGAACGCCGTAGATGTGGCCTGAGCAGGGCGGACCACAAAGGGATGGTCCGCTTTCTCCTTCTCAAGGGCATGTCTTTCTTAATACGACCAAAGAGGGCATTCTCTCTGTCTTGACTGCCAAACCACAGCATTGAGCCACTCTGAGTTTGTAGTGCTTCTAAGTGTAGCTACTGTCTAAGCATTTGAGGCACTGTTTGTGGATTTATGGAAGGAGAATGCCTCCGATTCCCCAAATCCCTCACCCAGGAGGAGGCAGGAGTACTTCTGGAAACCCTGTTTACAAGGTTATTATATTCTTAGGGATAACCTCGGGATTCACATTCACACCAATATTCCAAGGTTCAGTCATTAGCATTGCATCCTCTCTAGTCCTTCTGTTGCCACTTACTAGCTATGTGACCTTGGTTAAATTCCTTAACCAGGCAGCTTGGTGACGCAGTTGATGAAGTTTGGACGTGGAGTCAGGAAGGCCTGAGTTTAACACTCACTAACTGTGTGACCCTGGGCAAGTCACTTAACCACTATCTGCCTCAGTTTCTCATCTGTAAGATGGGGATGATAATAGCACCAGCCTCAGAGAATTATGGTGAGGATCAAATGAGATAATATTAGTAATGTGTTTTGCTAGCTATTATTATTAACCCATCTGGGTCTCAGTTTCCCCATCTGTTAAATAAGAGGATTGGAGTACTTTCAACGTGTCATACACATGGTCTTTGGGTACAGGCTTAAACTCCATAGTGCTTCCAAACCAGGTTAAAATGGAATTGGGAAATGTTTAACTAAGTAAATAAAAATAAAATGCAATCTAGATAATGTTAATTTGTGGTTTTCTAAGTCAACATATGGCCCACAAGGATTGATTTCTATTTGTTGGACACCAACGGAATACATGACCTTTGAAGTCCCTTCAGCCCAAGACCTACGATCCTATAAGCCACACAGTAGGTATTATATCCTTTCTCTTAAAAAAGCATCTCAGGGCAAACACACTTTCAAGGACTCTTGTAGGAGAGGTGATTAAAATCCAGTCCTTATGCTGATTAACAGCATCCTCTAGTGGAGTTCGGGAGGTACTGAAGGTTTTCAATTTGCACCAAAAGTCTTAACATTTTTTGATAATCTATTTAAGGGCATGAAAAAATTTGCCAGCTCTTTAAAACCTTTTTATAGGACCACATGGAATCCATGGGATATACACATACTTTTAGGAGGCCAAAAATAATGCCACTGACTTGTTTGTTTGAGTTCTAGTCCTGGGCTCCGTGGCTCAATGGATTTGGGGTCCAAGACCTAGGTTTGAATCTGGACTCTGCCACTTACTACCTGTGTGACCTTCAACTCATTGTGCTCAGCCTCCATTTCCTCATCCATAAAATGAGGTAAGGCTAGGTGACTTCAAAGTGTCCTTCCAGTTTTAAATCCTTTGACAATGACCTTGAGTCTTTAAACCTACCCCCCCCCCCGCCTCCAGTCTTCACAGCTTCTGGCATAGAGGAAGTATTTCATAAATGCTTGTTGATTGATTGATTGATTGATTGATTCTCTTCCTTGGGCCTCAATTTCAATGTAAAATGTAATGTAATATAAACTTTAAAATGAAGATTATAATCCTCGATCTGCCTACCTCTTGTGAGTATTGTAAAGATCACATGAGATTCATGTATGTGAAAGCATTTTGAAAAGCTGATAAATAGATGTCCATATAGAATAATTTTACTTTTATATACCTATTTGTGCCTCCATCTCTAGGAAGGAGTGAGGGAAGAAAAAAAGGGAAAAAAATTTACATGATAACTTTATTATATATTTAAAAGGAATAGCAAGTTGTATGTATTTGCAGGTTCATGTACAATTATCTTTTATTATACTATGTTATGGAATTACTTTTTCTTCCATAAATTAAAAATAAAAATTAATAAAAATTTTAAAAAGAAAAACTGTAAAGAGCTGTACCAATGCTATTATCAATACAGGTATTACTTAATTGTAACTGAATAGGAAACTGACAATATGTGTTCTGGGCAAAGCTCAGAACAGCAGCTATTCTGGATGTCTACAGAGCCTTATTTGTTCAAATGGATTTAAGCTAATTTAGGAAAGATTTCACCTTCCCGCCTCACCCCCAAAGGGGAAAAAGAGGGAAATTAGGACTCTGGCTATTTCTACGTATTTGCAGACATACCAGTGGTGGGGGGAAGCTGGGCAGGGAAAGGAGGAGAGGAAAATTTTCTCTTTCTATCTCCAGAAATGTTCACAGGTTGCAAAGTCTCCAAGTCTCCAACTGCTGAAGTTTCCTGGCTTAGCTGTTTAAAGCCAGTAGGGGCATGACTAATTTGTTTCTTCAGCCTTTCAAGTTTTTTTCCTTCTTGAATTAATCAAATTGGTGTTCCTTCCTCATAAAGGCATCACTGGGATACAGCTACATTATTACAGATAAACACTTCATTGACACTTTGTGATTAAATTGTGAGCATTCAAGGTTGGGGTTTTTTCCAAAGATTGATTCCACTATAGATATAAATAGGTATATGTAAGAAGTATTCAAAGTAGATGAAAGGTAACCTTAGAGAGGAAGAAAGTACTAGCCCTGGGAAGAGTGGGAAGGATCTCCTGGAGAAGGTGGTGTTTGAGCCTAAGAGAGTGAGGTGAGGAAGGAGAACATGTCAGACATGGGAGACAGCCAGTATAAAGACACTGAGCTAGGAAATGAGTGTCATGTGTGAGGAAAACCAAATTGGCCAATATGGTTGGGTATAGAAGATTGGAAAGATAGGAAGGGGTCAGGCTGTGAAGAACTTTAAATTCAAAATGATTAGTCTTTCAATCAACAAGGATTTATGAAGCACTTATTATGTGCTAAGGCACTGTGCTAAGTGCTAGGGATACCAAAAAAAGTAGTTTATATATGGTCCAGGAGGTAATAGGGAGTCACTAGTTTATTGAATAGGAGGAAGGTGGCATAGTCAAACCTACAATTTAGAAAAAATCACTTTGACAACTTTTTGAAAATGAATTGGAGTGTCAAGGGATTTGAGACAATGAGCAGGTAAGAGGTGACAGGAGCCTGAATTATAGTGGTAGCATTTATAAGCAGACAGAAGGGGGGTTATAAGAGGGATGTTGTAATTGTTGGAATGACAAGATTCGGTGATTTTGATTGGATATATGGCATGAGTGAGAATGAAGAGTCCTGATAGTGGTGGCACCAGGATGGTAGATGGTGCCCTGTAGTGTATTAAGAAAGTCCAAAAGAGAAGTGGGTTTGGAGAAAAGGATAATAGTTCTCTTTCGGTCATTCTGAGTTTGAATGCTGACAATGAATCAGTAGACCTAGTCTTTTGAGTCCCAGATCTACCATTCAGCCCTAGTCATCTACACTATGATGCCTCCCATTCTCCCTCTTCTTTGCTTCTTACCATTCCCTCATGGCCTTACCCTAGATCAAATGGTTAGCCTTCTTATTAACAAATTCCCACCTATGTGTTAATGACTGATAATGGCTTCATAAATCATATCTCACAAGATAATCCCTCCAGATACAATCTAATTCAAGTAGGATTTTGATTCATACCACTGTTAGTACCAAGAAAGTAAAATCATTACTCTTTCAAGGAGATTTCATTTTTAAATATTCAGAGACCCAGAAAAACAACAACAACAATCTACTGTTTGTGGGGTCAATGAATTACTAAATAGTGATCTACAAATAAATACTCTTTGATACTATCCCAGAAAGACAAGAAGTGGATTTTCTCAACCAACAAACCTCTTTTTAACTGGTCACAACAGGAATTAGAGATAGAATGGGTTGAGAGACTCTGTAAGTAAACCACCATCCCCTAGAAATAAGGAAGAAAATCTTGGAGTAGCTCATCTTCTTACCAGACTTCACTACTCTCTATCTGCCCTTTGGGGCTGAGATGACTGTCATCTTCAAAGCATTTCATCTACTTAAATAGAAAATTGAAGCTCAGATCTCCACGGGTCTTTATCCTCTTCTGACAAGTTGTATGTCTGTCTGTGTGCATATATATATATCTATATATCTATATGTGTGTGTATATATTTACTGTAGACATGTATACAGATGTGTGTATATGTACACTTTTATGCGCATGTGTATGTATACCTATTTGTATACATATACATATGTATGTGTACATATATGTGTATGGGTGCATAATTCATATTGTATTAATATATGTGTGTATGTGTATATTGCCCCCTTTGGGCCTCAGTTTCCTCATCCATAAATGACAAGAGGACAGATTGGACTAAATGATTTCTAAGGTCACTTTCAATTCTAACATCCTATGATCCAACAGCTCTTGTGGCATGCTAATATACATTTATATATTGCTTATATTGCTTTAAGGTTTGCAATGTACTTCACACATATCTCACTTGATCTTCGCAACACTGCGAAGTAGGTGTTATTACCATTCCCATTTGACAGATGGGGAAACTGAGACTGAGAGAGGTTATGTGACTTGTCCAGGGTCAAACAGCTAGTAAGTGTCTGAAGCGGATTTGAACTCAGGATTTCCTGAATCTGAATCTAGTACTCTACATCACGTGGGGGACAAACTCCATAGCTCACAATCTAAGGCACAGGTGAAAACAAACCAGAAACTTTATCCAGGACCATGCAGCTATGGGGGGATCCAGAAGGAAATGAACTGGGCATACAGAGGGCTTTTTATACCCTGGCGCAGACAATTTGCTCTCTTTGAGCTGTTTGTCTCTTGCACTGCAACCAGAACAGAGAGATTTGTTTCTGTTTATCCGTGGGAAAGTGCAAGTAACAGGGCTTTCTGGCCAAACTCAGGTCAGTCTTCTGGTAGTTAGGTTTGATAATGGAATGGAATATGAAGTGCTCTTGGATCATGCAACGGATTCAACAATTCTACAAAAGTAGATTTATTTAGCCATAGCGGGGGAAAAGATTCAACAAAGATATGCATTGGGGCCGCTAGGTGGCGCTGAGTAGAAGTGGAGGGATGTACTGCATTCAGAAACTCATGTGAAGTAGAGGGCCGCAAGGTGGCGCCATAGTGCATCGAGTGCTGAGTCTGGAGTCAGGAAGACCCCCTCCAGTGTTCAAATGTGACCTCAGACCCTTCCCAGCTGGGTGACCCTGGGCAAGTCATTTCACCTTGTTTGCCTCAGTTTCCTCATCTATAAAAATGATCTGGAGAAGGAAATAGCAAACCACTCCAGTATCTGCGCCAAGAAAACCCCAAATCACAGAGAGTTGGACGTCACTGAAGAACGACTGAACAAAAAATCCCCATCTTACAGATTGCAATGGTGTTCTGGTAAATGTTGAACCAACACTGTGATAATAAGAAATGTACACCCAAACAGTCTAAGCTATTATAATCTGCATCATTAACATCCCTCCATCACCTTCTTAAGTCTAGATAATCAATAAAACAATAATTCAATCCCTGATTTGTAGCTGATTTCCGAGGCAGAAAGACTCACACTGAAAATTTAACAATTGGTTCTTGAGTCAGCAGGCTTTAAAACTAAGACTCATTCCATTAAAGAATGAAGTCAGCAGTCAGTCAACAAACATTACTTAATCTTCCTTCTTCATACCAAAGGTGACCACTAAAAAAGAGTTGTGAGGCCACATAAAAACACAAATAATAGAGGGCAAAGGAAGTTGGTGCAGAGACACTTCTGGTTATGGCTTGGGCATGTCCAAATGGGGTAATAGACCATTGTGGTTACGGCCTTGAATCTGACCTTGAGCCATATTATAGAGAGCTGTCTCTAAGAGAGTTGTCCTCTGTGACTGCTGTTTTCCTTGACCTGATCTGCTTATTTAGTAGGGCATGGTAACAGAAAGTTCATCTCTTCCAACTCTTCCAGCTCAGATTCCAGCTGAATGAATGAATGAATGAATGAATGAAAGAGAAAAGCATTTTTTCATTGCTTACTATGTGTTAGACACTTTCCTAAGTTCTGGGATAAAAATCCAAGACAATAAGATAAATCCTGCCCTCAAAGAGCTTCTTATATTCTAATAGAGAAAGAAAAACATAAAAAGGGAGTTGTGTCCAGGGACATAAAAGGGAATGGTGATTGGAATGATAGGACAATTGATTGACATGTCCTTTTCAGTAATGCTAACGTTGATCTGACCAAATTATTACTATGACTCTGGTTTGGGAGACATTGAGAGAGGGAAAAACCGGGAATGGCATCATTCACATTCAGATAATAATAACAGTAATAATAACAAACCATCTTCGACATTCATATAATATATAATTTATGTATAATAAATATAATGTTTGTATATTTTATATAATAAATACATTACTTATATGTTATACATAACACATTATAAATCTATAATAATTAATAATAAGCATTTATATATCACTTAAAGGCTTGCAAAGTACTTTGTGTACATATCATCTCATTTCCTCTTCACAACAACCCTGTGAGGTATTATTATGCTATTATTATACGCATTTTATAGATAAAGAAACCAAGGGTGAGAGAGCTTAAGTGATACTACATGTAGTGTCTGAGGCAATATTTCAACTAAATTGAATTAAAAGCCTGAGAGACAGAGTTTTTGGGTAATTAGTAATTAACTTATTAATTAAGCTAGCAATACATTGATGTTCAGTGGTCTCTTTGGTAACCAAAGATGAATCACGGATATCATCAAATGCTTAAATACTATTGGAAAAGTGGGTGTGGGACTAGTAGAAATGGACCCTGATTGGGGAACAATTGCCTCAGACAAAGGGATCCAGTCTCCATCTGGATCACTTAAATTGAATAATGGGCCAGAATTCACACCTAGATTAGATTCTCTTTATGCTTTCATCAGAAATAAACTCTTCCAGTTGGGTGGGGTCCTGCCCAAGATTGAGGAGAATTTTCCCAGAGGGAATCTCATGGTCAACCTTGTCCTTCAGAGGCTGACAAATCTACAAGGTCTAGGCTTTGAATGAGAAAATAAAAAGAGAAAAAAACCCTGGATCCCAATATTAATTAATTATTAATAATCATTTCTCTCACAGCTCCGGTCTTTCTGTGCCAGGTCCAGCGCTCTTATCCACCATACCACTTGCCTATTTATTTGCATTTAATATGTAATTAAACCTGGGATTTAACATGTAATTCAGCTTGAAATCAAAGGTCTGAACCAAAATAATAATGATCATCATGATGGAGATCTGAGCGCTAGTTTTAACATGCTATTGGAAAGCTGCTTTAAAACAAAGTCCCACCAAAAGCCCAGGCAGCTTTGTGGTTTATCTGACTGGGTGTGCAGACATCTGACCTTTAAGATGATGATGTCAACTTAAATCTGATAGCCTGGAGTGAGAGAATATTAGTGGGTCCTGGGGCTGGACAAAGCCACTAAAGCCTGCCTCCAGAACAGCTGTGCTAATAAATTAACATGGGCTATATACAGGCCATAGCCTTGGAAAGAAATAAGGTTGGACTGAAAAGAAATGGGGCAGCAGATGAGCGAAAATCCAAACCCTAATGAAGAAAATGAAAGCAGGAGTCAATAGGGCTTCCTGTCACTGTGTGTCTCTGCTGTGGTCATGTCCAGGAAAGTCTGGCCCTTTTTTTTTTTTTAAACAAGTTGATACATTTTTTTTCTGAGCCCCCCCCCCCATAGCTAATATGTACCTAACAATGCTAGGCAGATGGTTATGTGCTTTATTGGCAACCTCAGAATCGTGAAATTGGCCATGTTTGTCTTTAGTCACTCACTCATCTCTTTCAGCGCCCTGCCCACTCTCCCTCTCCCTAAAGTCACTCTTTCCTCTCAAAGGTCAAGTTTGCTCAAGAGATCCTTTCCCATTCTCCATCAAAGCCTGTTCTCAGAAAAGGTTCTGATAAATTCTTTCATGATACAGGAGAAATGACTCAAAATTCAAAGAAAACTGCCTCGATTCTCCAGGAGTGGTATGAGACAGTGGAAAGAATGCTGGGCTTAGAGCCAGAGACCTGAATTCAAATCCCGGCTGCAATCTCTATTGTCTATTGATGCACAAAGATTTAATAAAGTATCTGGCTATGTGGCCCTGGCATGATGACTCTCATATCCCTGGTCTATAAATGTCCTGACCTGTGCACAGCCGAGCCTGCACTGATTCAATTCCGTTCAACAAATGGTTCCTGTAACAACTCCCTACAGCCCTTCTCATGTAATAGTGTGTACTATAGTTACCTGTATTGACATCTGGTACTCTTATAGACAGTAAGCCCCATGGAGGAAGTCACAATATCTCACCAGTGCCTAGCATGCTCTGAAGTCATTGGACACTTAATACTTGTTGGAAGAAAGAATAAAAGAATGAATACGCGTATTACCTTCTTCAAAGGGTGGCTATGAGGAAAACACTTTGTAAAAAAAGTCACATAAATGTGAGTTAGTATGATTATCTTCTGACTGTTCAAACTTCTCCATCTAAATGCAAGTGTCCCCAATATGATCTCTTTCCCTTCCTTTTTCTCCTCTGTTCCTTTTTCTCTAAACTTCCATTTTCTCTCTTTTCAACCACAAGCTAAAACTAGAGTGCTGTGATTGGAGCTTTGCCCTGGGGCAATGAAATTCAAAGGGAGGCTAACTTCTCTTGCACTCCTACTTTTAGTATAGAAAGAATAACCTTAACACCTAGTTAAGGTTAGACAAGGATATCTTAGATAAGGATAATTAATTTAAAATGGGGACTTGTTTCCCATTTTAAAATACCAGATAAAATACCTGGTGGTCCACTTTCTCCCCAACTAACACATCTACCCCAGACTTCTCCATAATGTCCCCTTTGGTAATTTCATTTACTCATTTATCAGCATTATGTAGGTGACTCTCAAATCTGTATCTTCTCCTCAGTCGGACTACTTTCCAGTCTACTTTCCAGAGGTATCCCTCTTTCCTTTGCAGCTGAGGTCAAATGCTATTTGCCCTGGAAACTGAGATTCCTAGCTACTGCTCTGCCTCTATGCAAATGATTCACAAATTTTATCTCTAGCTATGAACTCTGCTCTCCCATTGGACTTTCAACTTGGGTTCTCCAAGGCTAGTACAAGTTCTAACGGACCCAACTAGATTGGAAAAGACCCAGTGCGGGAATGTGTTTGTCATTAAAAATAAAAATAAAAACATTTAGCCAACGTCTGAGAGACTCATAGCCAGAGATCTGCCCAACAGGTAGTGATTTTCCCTGCTTCAACAGAATGAGCACCCACACTGGTGTTATCTGCTCTTTCAGAATGTTGAAGTAGAGGGTTCCTTCCAATTCATCAGCTTGGAAAGGATATTGACACCCTGGAACATAGAGGAGGACAACCAAAATACGGAAGGGTCTTGAGATCATGTTATAATGATAATTGGTTGAAAGAAGTGTGGATGGAAAAGAGAAGATTCAGGGGAGACATCATAGTCTTCAAGTACTTGAAATACTATGAAATTGGAAGAAGGATTAGACTAGTGTTTGCTTTCAGAAGAGAGAACTGAGGAAAATGGGGTGAAAGCTGTAAAGGAACAAATTTAGGTTGGATGTATGAAATCCCATGACTCCCTAGGTCTGAGGTGGTATCATGTTCAATAATCCAAGATTTTCACTGATTTTTCCATTCCCCTTCACCCTGATCCCATCATTCTGAAATAAGGAGGCACGCAGCTGTCACGGTGAATCTTATGTCTTATAATAAATATGACCCTGAAATCCTGGGTGAAGATGCTATCTGTCATTTACAACAGGCAAAGTTTCATGGAATCCCAGAACTCAGAGTTGGAAGGAGGCCAGTATCTGTACAACTGTGGCCTCTAGAATGTCCCCTTAAGTGGTCATTTGGTGCATAGTCTGTATTTCACTAAGGCAAAAAAAAAAAAAGTTCAGTGGATTGGTGGCTCCCAAGGCATGGCAGGAAAAACATCCTAGGACAATGAAATATTTGGTGGAGAAAGTTAAAATCAGAAGCCTGGAGTGTGAGATTTTTCAAATCACACTGTTGAGGTTTAGGGGTGCTGGGACCCCGAAATCACGACAAGCGGGTCCTGCCCGAAAGAATTCGACCCAAGCCTTCTCTCAGCCAACGACAAAGTTTATTGAAACATCCGTCATATTGAACAGACTCTTAAGAAATCTGAACATTACTGAGCTATTGGCTAGATTATAAGAATCTGAGCACCTTAATGGAGACAAGATGGACCTTATATACAGAAGGACTGTGGGAGGGATCTAGGAGTGGCCAAGTAGTTTGCGGGGACAGTGAGGTAATAGAATGCCAGGGACCTGGACCACTTGGCCAAGAGAGAATGGATCCTAGCTAGGATTAAGGGTGGAAAGTGGCCTGGGGCCATAGGGAGGTAAGACAAAGGAGAGCTAGGCGAGGTGAAGGAGAATTGGGAGATTCTCTCCCACAAGGAAAGGCCAGTTGGTAGGATTATGGCCTCAGAGATTTGGCCACATGGGAAAGTCCAAGGTTTTTCCTTTTTAGAGTCCAGATGCCGTCCTCATCAGCAGCATCTTTTGAAGGGGGCACGTGTCAGGGCTCTTGGTGACACAGTCGTATAAGCAGACTTCAATTCAAGAAGACACATTTAAACTAGCTCCATTTCAAATGTGTGGCAGTAAAGGTGCTCATCCGCACTGTGGTTGCTTGTTACAGAAATGCACACACATATATATAAAGAACAAGAGCCTCTAAGTCAAGAGACCCGGATCCTGGTACTAGTGACGAGCATGATGTAGTGCTGATCTCAGCTTCTTTTGTAAAATGAGGGAGTTCTGTTAAAGAAGGTCTTTTTTGGCTCTGGGACGCTGGGATATCCCTCTCTGAGAGACCTCAGATGTAATGGTTAGTCCAGGAGTGGGAAACCTGTGGCCTCAAAGCACGTGTGGCCCTCTACATCTTCAAGTGCTGCCCTTCGAATCCAAACTTCAGAGAACAAATCCTTTTAGTAAGGGGATAAGGCTAACACTTAGCCTAAAGTATTAGGCCACATCCATCATGGCTTTCCTTATTTTCTTTCCAGTTAAGCTAAAGACAAGAAGAACTGTTGCAAAGTGAGTGGATAAAGACCTGGCCTCCCGAGCCAGGAAGATGCCTCCTAACCCATCCTGTATGACCTGAAGCAAGACACTTAACCTTTCCAGCCTCTAGACAACCCTTAAAGGCTATAAAATACAAAGAAGGCACCAACCTGCAGTAGAAGACAGGATTTCTCAGTCCAGGAGTTCCTAATACCAGTGAAATCACAGATCCAGTCCTTATTCCTAAACTGAAGATAGATCAATTCTGTTTCACAAAATAACTATATTTTCCTTTGTTTTTTGTTTGTTTTGCTTTGTCTTTCCCAGACCTGTGTTTTCATTGCTTTTGGTAGCTCCAGTTGAAGAATTTCCTTTACTAACACAAGTAGGCACCTCTGTCATTTATGGTCTTAAAGAATTCCTGGGGACATTGAAAGGTTCAATGACTTGTCCAGAGTTACACTTTCATTAGGTGGTAGAGGTGAGTCTTGAACATTTAACTTATAGGCCAGCTCTTAACCCAACTACCCTGGCCAACTTACTGTTCCCCAAACATGACACTGTTTTCCTACCCCAAGCTGTCCATCATGTTTGGAATGCTCTCCTTCCTTGTTTCTGACACTTAGTTTCATTTCGACACTCAGCTCAAATTCTACATTCTCCAGGAGGCATTTTCCACTAATCACCTAACCCTCACTCACTGCTCTCTAGATGGAAATTACCTTTCATCTAGACTGTATACATCTTGGATATATGAAATTTTTATACAAAAGTTGTTTACTCCATTAGACTGTAAGCTCCTTGAGGGCAGGAAGTGGTAGTGGTTTTTTTTTTTTGTTTTGTTTTTGTTTTTTGTATCTCTAGTACTTAGCATAGTGCCTGGCGCACAATAGATGCTTAATAAATGCTTTCTGACTAACTACCTTTATTTTATTAAGTAAAAATAAAGGAAGAAGGCAAAAAGTAAAATTAGATCTGGAAATAACTATTCACAGACTTTACTTTTGGGGGAGGGAGGAAGGGTAGACCTGACCTGTGATTACATTAATAGATGGAATTCCTGATGAGAAATCTCTCTCTGCCAATGTAGATCAGCCTTGGAGACAAGTATACCTTACATATCCAATTTAATACATAGGATAGTATGAAATTTTAGTTTAACCATCCTAGACAATCTTGATGCTTCTTCAAGGGTGATCTCCCTCTTTCCAGACAGGAATGTTTTGCAAAAGTTGGATTTTTATTTCTTGTTTGTGTAGTGCCTATGTTGTGAGATTTGGCCTTTGAAAGAGAAACCTGAAGAAGGAAAAGGGAGAGATCGAAATTTGAAGGAAGAAAGCTAACACTCCACAGCAGAGCTGTGAGTTTCTAGGGCAACTGCCTTCCTCTCAAATAGCTTTGTGATTTCCAGGGATATACATGCCACATACACATTTCTCAAAACTTTCTATTTGGGACTGCATTCCATACAATTATAAGAGGGTTCCCTTTTAGGGGAGCAGCCAAGGATCCATCTCTGTATTAATCAAACTTGCCGGAGAGAACAAGGGCATAAGGTCATAGAACAAGAAAGTCTCAGCTCCTCTTCAGCCAACTCCAAAAAAAATACGGCATTCAGCACTATGCCCCACCTCACCAAATGGTCTTTAACAAGGAATCAGAGTTGGAAAAGAGAAGAAGAAGGATCAAGCAAATACCTTTCCTTTTTTCGCTTGACCAGCTGTGGTTGTAGCCAGTTGCCAAGGTGGGACCTTTCTCCGCCCCTGCCCCATCACTTCTACTCTAACACTTTCCTGGGAACTCCCAGGTCCTTCTAGATATGAGGAATATCCAAGAGTGTCAGGTACTCAGAATTTAGGGTCGTTCTAGGGAGAGCCTACCTAAGATAGTTTTCAGGCTATCAGAACAGGCTTCTGACCTCACTAGAGATAAGAACAGATTAAAAATCACCCTGGAGTCCCTCTACAAGGAAGTCTAAGGTTTCAAAGATAACTTGGAACTGATTGGGCTTTTCCTATTCTCATTCTCATGCCATGCTTACCCATTACCATGTCCCACCCTTAACTAGGACTGAATGAGAATAAGAGTTGTCTGGGGAAGGAAAGGACTGAGAGATTATTTGGCCTCAAATAATAAGGGCAATTATGTTTTACTTGAGAATAGCATTTGTTCATGTTATTGGTTACTGGGAAATGATGTTGTCCTGCCTGAAGTCAAGCAAAGGATATAGACTCCATGAGGACAGGACTCAGGTGGGTGGAGATGCAGCTGCCAACACCTTCTGTACCAATTTCTCAACTGTGCTCGGATTTGTCCCCCTTTGATCACCAGTAGGGAAGTCACTGGCTGACTGCAGATTTCCAAGCTTTCCCTCTACCCACCCCCCACCCAGGAATGCTTGCCCTAAGAAGCAAGCCCTAGTTCTCACTGCAAGCCCACAGTCACTGTAGGAGGAAATCATCGAAAACACATGTGGAAACCTCTTCCTTGTTTGGTGATGAAATCGTGAATTATTAACAACTCTCACTGATAATTTCCTAGTACAGGGCTATAAACAGCACAATTAACACAGTATGACCAATGCTACTTGCAACCACATCCCTTTAGCAGAAAGATGGCTTATGCAATATGCTAACAGCTTTATTGAATGGATGAATGAAGAAACAGGTACTAGGCACTGTGCCATGTACTTTTACTTATTATATTAAAAAATCCGATAAGTCGATAGCACTTCTAAGAGGGAACATGGAGATTACCAGGGAAATATTATGAAAGTCCTCTTGAAACTTTTCTTCCAACCCACATGCAACGTTTCACCAGAATATCATCTACTTGATTCCAAATTTTGTCTTTGACTTTCTCCCCCACCCCTTAGCAATTACTGCCATTTTTTACTCCAGCTGAAGAGGAGGTTCCTTCACAAAGGCCAGTAGTGCCAACAGACCTCTGCGACTCAGAAAGGAAGCACTGGGAAACAGGGCTCCTCTCCAGCAAAGGGTACACCCCACTTCCAACAATGGACTTCTCAAGCACAGCTGGATATTTCCTAGATTTGAAGTCAGACAACCTGGGTTTGAATTCTGGCCCTGCTACTAACTTCCTATGTGATCTTAAGTATGTCCCTTTATCTTATCACTGGGCCTCAGCTTCCTCACCTGAAAAAATGAGGAGTTTGACCCAGATTAAGGGTTCTTGAACTTTTTTGATGTCCTGGCCCTCTTTGTCCATCCCATGAAATTCATGGACCCCATTCTTAGAATAGTGTTTTTAAAGGCAAGAAATAAATTACATAGACTTACAAAGGAAATAAATTATGTTGAAAAAAACAGTTATCAATTAAAAAAAAAAACAAGTTCAGGTTCCTCAGGTTAAGAACACCTAGAATAGATGATCCCCAAAGTCCTTTCCAGCTGTAACATAATATGATTCTAATTCAGCTGTGCAGAGCTCAAGGCTTAGCAAGGGCTAAAAGCTGTCATTTCCACTGGGATTTTCCCCAGGTTTGCATCCAAGTGTGTGAAATAGTCAAGAAGCTTAAACCACACACACACACACACACACACACACACACACAACTTTGTCCACAGTATCATGAATGCTTTGCTCCAATGGTACCTTATCTCATCTTTCTCTGGGTTTAGGCTTTATCCCCTGTCCTTAATTACCCCAAGCTTTCCATCCCTTTCTCCTTTGGCTGCTGCTCTGCCTTGAATGGAGTCCAACTCTATCCCAGGACACCTGCTCCACATACTTTGCCTGAGAAAAGCAATGATATGAAAATTGGCAATGTAATTCAAATACCATTTTGGAGGTAAATAACCTTGACATCAGAATCTCCCATGCTCTCTTCTGTGGACCCTACTGCTTCATGCAATGTGAACAGGGGTTCTGTGAGAAAATGTTCATGCTTAGCAGCATGTTTTCCTCTAAAATATTAAATTCAAGGAGGCAGCATGAATTAATGGTTTGAGCGCTGGTCTTGGAATCAGAACTAAATTTGAACCCTGCATCAGACACTAGTGCTAGTTGTGTGAACTTGGACAAGTCACTTAGCCTCTCAGCCTTAGTTTCCACATCTGTAAATGGGAATAATAGCACCTATTTCATAGGATTGTTGTGAGAATTGAATGATAGATTAAGTAAATTCCTTTAAAAAAAAAAGCACTAGACTAGATGAATGTGATTTGTTATTATTCATTAGAAAATTAGCTGTGCATAAAAACGCTTATATTCTGACCGCATGGGAGTAGAGAATAGACTTAATCTCCTTTGTTCTAAAATTCTCCACATTGTCCCACCCCCACTTAGCCCGAGGGTGGTCCATACAAACGTTTATGTTTCATCTATGCTGTTCTAAGCTCTCTATATTATGTGGTAAAATGAGTTTGGGAAATGTTGTTCTCAATATATTTTATCAAAGTAACTGACATTTATATGGTGTTCTCTATTTATTATCTCCTTTGAATTTTGCAACAACCTTATAAGGTAGGTGCTACTGGTATTACCCCCATTCTGCAGATGAGCAAATTGTGGCTGAGAGTGCTTCTAGCCCTTGCCCTGGGGTGCGCATCTCCCAAATGTCAGAGGCAGTTTTCAATCCTAGCACTCAGTGCACTATTTCATGCTGCCTCCCAATCAACTATAATAAAAATGTCTCCTGGTTGCAGATGAATGCAGACATTTTTATCATAAATACAGAAGCTCTGGTTGAGAAGGAGGAAAATGGCCAAGGCTTGGAAGTAATCCAGTCGATTTGTCAGTCAATTAAAGTATCCAACTGAATGCCCTTGAGCTATGTAGCAGGGCACAGGTGTGCCTCATCACTATATTTTCCTCAAAAGTTGCCCAAAATGGCTTTTTTTGACTTCCAGCATAATTTCCAAAGATGGCTGACCTACTGTGGTAGAAACTGTCCTTGCAATTTAATTGGTCCAGGGGAATGAGGTGACCCAGCAACTCCATTTGGGATTTTACCCTAAAAGGCTTCACACCACGGACCAGGGAAAGCCACCATGGCAAATGTGCAGGCAGTCAGGGTTGTTGCATCCAACTGAATCAATACTGTATCCTTGCCAGATAACCTTTCCATGGTATTGTTAAATAAACCTCCTTTTGGGAAATGGTAGATGGGCTATCAAGTTGAACTTCCCTGTTTCTTTTGAGGATAACACAATCCTTCTAGTCATCCTGGTTTGCAATCTCAGAGTCTTTTCATTCTCCCTCATCCCACTGCCATGTCCTATCAGCACACTATTCTCTCACATCTGTTCTTTTCATTCTCATAGCCACTCCTTAAATCAAGACCTCCTTACTTCTCATCTGGACTATTATAATAACTGCCTAATTGGTCTCCATGTCTGAAATCTCTCTCTCCTCCAAACCACCCTACACACAGTTGCCAAGCTGATATTCCTGAAGCATTAGTCTAACCATATAAATGTCTCTGACATTTAAAGCCCTTTACAATTTGACATTATCCCCCTTCACAGACTTTACAATTCAGCCAAGCCAGGCTGCTTGTCTCTTTTGCAGGGTATCTCATTGCTTCTCCCAATAGATTACATTTTGCGGGGGTGGGCAAAAGAGATTCTATTGCATTTCATTTTTCATTATTTTGCTTTGTCTTTTTATTTCTAGCACTTGGCACTTATTGAATGATTGAAAATGGATCAAATTTGCACTGGCCACTGCTGGACTATATGTAAGACAGGGAAGACTTGGAAAGATGAGGGAGTGGTGTGTCCAAAGAGGTGATTGAATTGGAGGGCAAGGAGAGGATTTTAGGAGATGAGAGAATCCAAGCAAGGCAGGGATGGCTGGCAGACAGCAATGAAATGAACAAAGATTTATTTTAGATCTGGGTGGAAGTGCTCAGCCAGGCTGCTGCTGCTGCTGCTTGTCTGTGAGTGAGGTGAGAAGGGGGTGGTTTGGACATTAAGGTCTCTGAGTCATGATCCAACCAGGCAGGAAGTCTTTCTGAAATGCTAAGGCATCCTGCTGTTGGTAATTCTTATGCATATCCCCATCTCCTCCCAAGTCCAAGTGATCATCCCCCTACCTTGTGGACCTTTAATGAGGAGAGCATGGAGGAGGTGTTGAAAAAGGTCCAATCAGATGAGGAGGTTCAAACAATCAGGGGTTGTTGTGAAATGTGGGAAATTCAAGGGGCAGGGGTGGATTCTATAGCTTTACACAGCTCGGGCTGGAGTCGAGTTTCATTTGCTCGAGGAATGCTGCCAGCCTAGCAGTCTACTTTCATGTCATGGCAAAGCTGATGGTAACATGGGCCAACAAGGCCATGGAAAATGGTTTCAGTTGCCAATAGTGGAACTCTTTGGTGTCTGTGGAACCTAGAGCCTTGGAACGAGAAAGGAGGAGATTGTAATATTTAAGGAGGCCCCTGAAAATGTTAGGCAGTGGGGCCTCAGAACAGGTAGATTAGATCAACACGTAGGAGAAGTAGACTCAAAAGACCATAGACAGATCTATAGATGGAAAGGACTTCAAAGTCATGTAGTCCATCCCCTTCACTTTTCAGATGAAGAAATTGAGTCAAAGAGAAGTGAAACAATACCAAGTAGTGATACCACTTGGTGTCAAATAGGGATTAATTAATTAGGAAAGGAAGGAGGTTGTTGACCTGTTACCCTGAGTCCACCTTGGCCATCCTCCTTACCCACCATGGTAAAGAAGTGGCCCTTTACATGCACAAGAGATCCCATTCCAATACCATCTTTTCCAGGAGACTGACTCCTCTACCGCCCCTACTTTCTCACATTAACCTTGAATTGCTTCCTATCTACTAGCTGATTTCCTACTCCCCAGAAACATGCCCATGTCTACCCCATCTCTGAAAGCCTTCACTTGATCCATCCATCCCTTTCCCTAATAGTGATTGTCATTTATCTCTTTATCCTTTTATGTCTGAATCCCTCGAAAAGGCCATTTACGGTTCATACTCAATTGATGGCTCCACTTCTTTTCCTCTCTCTTAACTCTCTATAGTCTGACTTCTGACCTCATCATTCAACTTTGAAATTGCTTTCTCCATAGCTATTAATGAGCTCCAAATCTAGTGGTCTTTTTCTCAATCCTCATCTTTCTTGGCCTCCCTGTGGCCTTTGACTCTGTCAATCACTCTCTTCCCCTTCATATTCCCTCTTCTCCAGGTTTTCCCATCACTGCTCTCCCCGATTTTTCCTCCTACCTATCTAAATGTTCCTTTTCTGTGTCCTTTGCTGGGTCTTTATCTGTATCATATCAGCTAACCACAGGTGTCCCCCAAGGCTTTGTCCTGGGCCCTCTTCTCTTCCCCTTCTATACTATTTCATTGGGTGATCCCATTAGCGCCATGGTTTCAATCTTCATGTCTATGCAAATACCTCTCAAATCTACTTATCTAGCCCCAATCTCTCTTCTGACCCCTAGTCTCATATCTATAGGTACCTGTTGGACATTTGGAATTGGATGTTACGTAGATATTTTAAACTCAGTCTTCTAAACTGAACTCAGTATCTTTTCCTCCCACCTTTCTCTCTTCCTAACTTCCTTATTACTTGAGGGTACCACCATCTTCCCAGTCACCCAGGCTCACAAACTAAGTGTCATCTTTGACTCCACACTCTGTCTCATCATTCATATGCAATCAGTTGTCAACTGCTGTCATTTCTACCTTTATAACATCTCTCCGATACATCTCCTTTTCTCTTTTGACACCACCACCCTGGTGCAGTCTCTGATCACCTTGTGCCTGGACTATTAATCTCCCTGCCTCAAGGCATTCCCTACTCCAAACCTTCCTCCACTCAGCTGTCAAATTGAACTTCCTAAAATTCAGGTCTCCCTGGTTAGACTGAGAGCTCCTCAGAGAGCAATTATAGTTTTTTTTTTTAAGTCTTTCTTTGAAAGTGTTTAGCACAGTGCCTTGCTTAACAAGTGCTAGTTGTTTAACAAATGCTAATCCACTGAATTCTCATCCAACCCACTTTGTAGCTTGACTCACACCTGAACACTCATATCTCTTCCTTTCCTTTCATATTTTGGGGGCTAGGGTGGGTGAGGTATTTGATAACTTGAGTGGGTGGAAGCAATATGCTTTTATTGAGAAAAAAAATTTACAGCAATCTTTCCAAAGACCATCTCACAAAACCTACAGAATCAAAGCATTGCATGAACATACAATGTTGACAGTCTGGTGTAAAAGGTCAGCCATCTGAGCAGGTGGCCTTGGACACTGTTTTTGCCAATCTTTGAAAACAGAGCCTCTCACATGGCACCCCTTTATGCACTCTCCATTCCAACCTAACTGGCTGGCTTGCTGTTTGCTGAACCTGATATCCTCTACACCTCTCAGTGCTTTAGTCCAAGCTGTCCCCCTGGCCTGGAATTCACTTCTTATCTCTTCCCTTCTTAGAATTCTTATCTTCCTTCTAGGCCTAGCTCGGCTCAGGTGTCATCTCCCTCGGCAAGTCTTTCCAGAGTCCCCCCTAGATGGTAATGCCCTCTCTTCCTCCTTAAATGTCCCTTTTCTTTCCTTGTACCATGTTACTCCGATGTCAAGGACCTTCACTAGCTCCCTGTTGCCAGGAAAAAAATACATTGTCCTCAGCTTGGCACTTAGATTTAGTCCGGTTGTAGTCTGCCTTTCAGAATGATGTCATGGCTCTCCCCTTCGAATGCTGTTCCAGTCAAATTGGAATTGCTCTTCCCCAAATTCAGTATTCAATGTTCTACATCTATGCCTTTGCACACCTGTATGGGGCAGCTAGGTGGCCCAGGGGATAGCCCTCCAGGCCTGGAGTCGGGAAGACCCATCTTCGGGAATTCAAATCCTGCCTCAGAGACTTAATTAGCTGTGTGACCCTGGGCAAGTCACTTAACCCTGTTTGCCTCAGTTTCCTTGTGTATAAAATGAGCTGGAGAAGGAAATGGCAAACCACTCCAGCATCTTTGCCAAGAAAACCCCAAATGGGGTCAAGAAGAGTCGGGACAGGACTCAACAACAACAACCCCCATGCATAAAATGCATTTCCTCCTTAGCTTAGCCTCTTAAAAATCTTTTGCTTCCTTTAAGCTCAGCTCAGGTGTTACTTTTTAGAGCAAGCTTCCCCTCCCCTTGGTTGTTATTCCAATCTCTTTACTGAAATTACTTTTTATTTACTTTATCTGTATATGTATTATTTATCTGCTCAAAAGGTGTAACCTTCTTTGTTTGGTCTCTATATCTCCTAAACCAGACTTAAAAATCACTGTAGAATCAAATTGATTACATTAGATTGGCTAGTATGGGGTGGGGAACTTGCAGCCTTGAGGCCACAGGTGGTGGTCTAGGCCTCAGGTTGGGCTGGTACATAGAATTTGGTCCTTGAGGGCAGGAATTATTCCTGTTTGTCTTCGTGAGCATAGTCAGTCGATTAGCATTTATTTATTACCTACTGTGTACTAGGCCAAGGAATACAAAGGCAAGAGATAGTCCCCGCTCTTAGGCTCTTAGGGAGATCACAGTTTGATGGTAGGGAGACAAGACTCAAACAACTATGTATAAACAAAATTTATGCTGAATAAATTGGGGGTCGTCTCAGAGAGAAGGCCCTAACATTCAGGAGGCCTAGCAAAGGTTTCTTGCAGAAGTCAGGATTTTAGTAGAGACTTGAAGGAAGCCAGAGAAGCCAGGCGGTGGAGATGAGGGAGAACATTTACAGACATGTAGTACAGCCAATGAAAATGTTGCTTGTTGTGTTTGAGGAACAGTATGGAGGCCAGTGGCATTACAAACTTTGTTGGGGGGAGTAGGTGTGAAGAGTCCAGATTATGAAAGGCTTTGAAAGCCAAACAGAGGAGTTCGTATTTGATCCTGAAGGTGATAGGACGTCACTAGATATTGTTGAATACGAGTGTGATATGGTCAGGGCTGGAGGAGCAACTAGCATCGGTCCAGACAGAAGGTGATGAGGGTGCACCAGGGTGGTGGTAGTGTCAAAGCAGAGGAGGAGTCGTATAGGAGATATGTTAGGAAGGTAGAAATGACAGGACTTGGTAACTGATTGGATATGGGTGGTGAGTGAGAATGAGGACTCAAGGATGATGCCTAGGTTATGAGCCTGGATGACTAGAAAGATAGGGGTAGCCTCAAGAGTGATAAGGAAGTTAGAAAGAGATAGTTTGGAGGGAAGGATGATGAATTTAGTTATGGATATGTTGAGTTTAAGATATCTTTGAGACTTCCAATTCCTTGCTGCTTTCATCTTTGCAACATCTCTCTGATGCATCCCCTTTTCTCCTGCTGCTCTCAGGAAGCTCATCATCACCTCACATCTTGATTACTGCAACAGTCTGCTGGTGAGTCTGCGGGCCCCAGGTCTTTCCCCATTCCAATCCATCCTCCATTCAGCCACTAAATTGATTTTCCTAAAGTGCTTGTCTGACCATGTCACCACACTACTCAATAAACTCCAATGGCTTCCTATTGGCTCCAAGATCAAACACAAAATATTCTGGCACTCAAAGCTCTTCAGAATTTAGCCCTCTCTTACCTTTCTCATCTTCTTACACCTTCTTCTCCAACGCATATTTTTCAATCCAATGACACTGATTTCCTGGCTGTTCCACAAACAAGACACTCCATCTCTCAGCTTCCAGGCATTCTCTCTGGCTGTCCCCCATGTTTGGAACCCTCCTCCTCCTCCACTCTGACTACTGGCTTCCCTTAAGTCCAAACTAAAATCCTACCTTCTACAGGAAGCCTTCCCTAACCCCTCTTAATTCCAGTGCTTTCCCTCTTGTTAATTTTTTCCTATTCCCTGTCTATAGCTCACTTTGTATATATTTATTTTCATGTTGTCTTCCCCATCAGACTGTGAGCTTCTTGAGGGCAGGGACTACTCTTTGACTCTTTTTGTTTCCCCAGTACTTAGCATAGTACCTGGCACGTAGTAGGAGCTGAATATTGATTGATTGATTGATCAGATGTCAAACAGGTCAAACATATATGAGACTAGAGGACAGGAGAAAAGTTAAAGCTAGACAAGTAGATGTAAGAATTATATTAGGATAAATGACTATGGGAGCTGATGAATTCACCAAGTGAAATAGTATAGTGAAGAAGGGAGGGTCCAGGCAAAGTTTTGAGGGACATCCATGGTTAGTGAGTATGACATGGTTAAAGATCCTGCAGAGGCAACAGAAAAGGAACATTTGGATAGATAGGAGGAGAATCAGGAGAGGGCAGTACCAAAAAAATCTAAAAAGAAGAGAGGGTAAAGAAGACAAGGTTGATTGACATTGTCAAAGACTGCAGAGAAGCCAAGATGGAAGAGGACTGGGGAAAAGGCCATTAGATTTGACAAGTAAGAGATCACTAGTATTTTAGAAAAAAGTGCTTTCAGTTGAATGATGAGGTTGGAAGCCAGACTGCAGAGAATGAGGAATACAGGCCCTTATTGTAGATGGCCTTTTCAAAGAATTTAGCCACAAAAGGCTGGAGAGGGATATAGAACAATCATTATTAGGGAGAAGGATGGATGGCTCAAGGGAGGGTTTTTTGAGGATGGGTAGACATAGAAATGTTTACAGGCAGTTAAGAAGCAAGTCAATAGAGGAAATGATTGAAGATTAAAATGAAACAGTAGAGATACAACAACACAAAGATCTAAGACAACTCCAAAAGACTCATGATGGAAAACGCTTTCCACATCCAGAGAAAGAACTATGGAGTCTGAATGCAGATCGAAGCATACTATTTGATCTCTTTTTTCTTTTGTTGTTTTGTTTTGTTTTTTCTTTCTTGTGGTTCTTCCCATTGGTTCTAATACTTGTTTACAACATGACTAATGTGAAAAGAAAAAAAGAAGAAAAAGTAGAGATAATAAAGGGAATGATGTACTAGACAAGATTAGATCAAATAGGGTCATTTGTACATGTAGAGAGGTCTGCCTTGGCAAAGAGAAAGGCTGCCATTGTAAGTGTAACAGGTATAGGAGGAAGTACTGGCAGAAGGCACCTGAATGAAGTGAAATAAGGAACAACGCAGAAGAGAGAACTCTCTGCGAATGACTTCATTTTTTTTTCAGTTGAAATTTGAGAAAAGGTTTTGAGCTGGGAGAGAAAAAGGGAAAGAGAGGCTGTCAACAGCTTAAGAAAAGACAAGAAGGTTTAGAAAAGCTGCTGTGGTGAGATAAGTGAATTAATCAGGGAGGTGTAGGAGAATTGCCTTGCTGCAGTGAGAGCCCAGTTGAGATTATGTTACATAAACTTGTCATGGATCCAGTTGCATGCTTTTGTGATTTTATTTTGCTTTGTTCAGGAGTACGTGAGTGTGAGGCTAGGCAATGAATGGTAGGAGTAATCCAAAGATTGGGTTGGGAAGGGCAAAATTTTCTATAGGATAATGGGGCAAGATACTTGAGAGAAGAGGACATCATATAATTAAACTGGTTCGCCAGTGGGTCAGGATGGGGAACGGGAGGAGATTGCAGCCAGTGCAACAGTGATGGCCTGGGAAAGAACCAAGGACTTGAGAGATTGGTGGTCATGGTGAAGATGAAGAATAAGGTTTGGAGTTGCAAGGCAGAGAGTGAGGTGGAATGACAACAGACTATGACCAGATAAAAGAATTTCAAAGTTTGTGAACATAGATGTATGACCTTTGAGAGAGATGGTAAGATCAAGGGCATAACTCTCTCTGCAGCTATTGAGGGTGGAGAGAAGTAAGTAAGAAGGGGAACTGGGAGGTTAAGACATCTGAGGGAATATCACTTGTGTATGTTGAAGTCCCTTAGAATGAGAGTAAGAGTTGGGGAGGAGAGAAAGTATAGTAATTATTTAATCAATGTTTTTGTACTTGAATTAAATCTGTTCCCAGGTGGAGTGGTATGAAGCCTTTAGCATTATTTGTTCACAGATCCCCAAACAACAGTGACTCCACAATTAAGCAAGGAAGGGTAAATGAAAAAGGTTTTTTTTTGAGGGGGGTAGGCAATGGGGTTAAATGACTTGCCCAGAGTCACATAGCTAATGAATATTAAGTGTCTGAGGCCAGATTTGAACTCAGGTCCTCCTGACTCCAGGACAGGTGCCCTATCCACTGTTCCACTTATCTGCCCCCAGTTTCTGATTTTAAGGAAGAAGCTGAAAACATTGGGGGAAGTTATATAGATTTTGTGGCCCAGCAAGTCAATATAAAGTAGTACTTTCCAGCTTTCTTGAAGTTTAGAAGGGTGAGAATTTTGTAGGACTATCTCAGAGACAATATGAGATGTATTAGTTCAAAGTACAAATAAAGAAAAAGGAAACATTCCATGATCATATAAATATGAGCATTTTCCCACTAAAATAAGTAATCATAGCTATATGTCATTTTTGATTATTCATTAAGTTTTTAGTTAAGCAAAATTTCTTCTATAGTTAAAATTCTACTTATTATTATCGATTTATCTAAATGTGCCATAGAATACAATGAAGCCATCCTATACATTTTATGGGGGAGGGGGGAAAGGTTGAGGGAAAGAGGTCCAGTTCTGTTTCACTGATATTTTCTTCTCAAATAAAAAGTCTAAGTTTCTACTGACTATTTGCTTTTATGGAACAGAGGAAGTCAAGAGTCAGAGGACCTGTGTTTAAACCTCATCTTTGTCACTTCCTGTATGACTTTGGATAGGTCATTCAAACTCTGTTGGCCCCAGTTTTATCATCTGTAAAATGAGGGGGATGGACCAGATGGCCTCCAAGTTCACTTCTATCTCTGAATCTATGACTTCATGATCTAGGGGGCCCAACTGCCTACAGGATTTAGGGCAGAGTTGTTTACAGTGTTGATGTATAATGCTTGCCTGCTCAGATTATTTTAGCAGCTGTGGGAGGCAGGAGCAACTGTGGGTAGAGAGACCAGTTAATTTTGTGAATGTACATCATTTATGGGGAAAGCTTATCAATACTTCAAGAATGGGTCATTTCATGGGTGTGAGTATTCCTTCCACCAATGCAGATGGCAACTCCTTTGTACATGGTCTCAGTACCCAAGTACATGGTCTTTGAAAGTTGCTGTGGCCAAAAAAAAAAAAATCTAACATTCGTTGGACAGTCTAGGAATGAGACAGACAAAAGATCCAGTTCCTGAACCTGTTCCAGTCTGGGAGAACCTGCCAAAGCTTGCATTTCATTGACATAGGTGGCAAGGACTCTAGACCACCTCCTAACTCCTGCCAAAGCATCCAAGTAGGATTGTCATGGAGGCTAAACGAAGAAAAGTGGTAGAAAAGTATAGAGTATACAAACAGCAGAGGAGCTTTGGAACATTTGAGTTACTTTGGATGATTTAAATTAGTCTTTACAGATGGAGCTGAAAACCAGCTCAACAAAGAATGAAAGAAGAAAGGAAGGAAAGAAGGAAGGGAAGAAGGGAGGAAAGAAAGGAGGAAAGAAGAGAGGGAGAAAGAGAGGGAGAGAAGGGAGGGAGAGAAGGAAGAAGGAAGGAAGGAAGGAAAAGAGGGAGGGAGAGAGGGAGGAAAGAAAGAAATAAAAAGTATTTCTAAAGCATTTGGGACACAAATGTAAAATCTAATCCAGGCCCTGCCCTCAAGAATCATCTGTTCTAATGGGAGAGATAACAATATAGGGAAGTAATGACCACGGAGGGTCATTTGGTTGAGCAAGTTAGAGGGTTAGTGAGCACAGTCACTAGGGAATAGATTAAATGATCTTTTCCAGGAGTAAGGGTTCCAGAACTGGGAAAGGGTTGGGAGTGAGGGCCCTGGCGGCACTCTCCTATCAGACCAGAGCACATTCCACAGGAGAAAGGGTAAGTCCTCAGAACATGGTTTCTGGACCAGGTGTTAGGCATTGCAGGAGTAAAGAATGTCTGGGGTTCAGCTGAAGATAACACACATAGGAGATGATGGCTAGAAAGAGTCATTTTGGTTTGGAAAGAGACAAATGGAGCGGCATTCTAGAATGGTAACATACAGTTAATTGAAAGCTGTTGTTGGCCTATAGACATTGATGACCACTCTCCTTAGCTTGGAAAGGATACTTGCCATGATGCCAAGACCACTGGTGTGCTAGAGTCAGCTCCTACTGGTTCTTGTGAAATTTTCAAGGTGAGCCTCTTAGCAAACACTACATATCAGGGCTTAATTTATTGATTGTCTAGACTTTTAAAAGTGATAGAGAAAATGTTAAAAATGCAGATTAAACTTTAAAATATGTTGTATATACATTCCCCCCCACCTGCAGAGCTGGTTGTTAAACATTTACCAGCATACCCCCAACTAAGATTCTTTGCATAAAAAATATTCTAAAGTAACCAAATGTAGTTTTTTTCCCTCGCTACATAGTCACAGAAGTTATGCATGCAAAGACACAGTAATCATGAAAAAGAAATTGCATTCAAAAAGTACACTCTGCTTCTGCCTCTAAGGCAGGAAAATCCTGCAATGTGGTTTGATCCACTCTGTGATAGAAGATTGGGTCTACACAGCACCTCTCTTCGAGGCATTGGTCCAGCTAGAACTGGAAACCAGTTAAAAATTGATTTACTTTTATTCTAAACACACACACACATGTATGTATGTATGTATGAACATTATATATATGCAGAAGAATGTTCATATATAAAAGAACAGGAAAAGAAGATTGTATATGAAACTGACAGAAATGATTATTAATAACCAATGATTTCGGGAGGTCCAGAGTTCTCCCCCCTTTTCTAAAGTCTGAATTCATTTCAAGGCTCAGCTTCTAAGAACAGGACTGATAATAACAGATAGGTTATCCTCAGTCTAGGTGTTGCTGCCCCACCCAACCCCACCAGGAATTTAATCTAAGGTGAAGCTCCAGGCCCACTGTGTTCTACTCAGGCTTGGGTGGGGAGGATATAGGTGCAATTTGGAAGGAAATGCACCTCATTAGAATAGGTCTACCTCTCATTATAATATTCATTCTCACAACATCCCCCTCTTCCAAACACATATAAACTGTGAGCCCACCACCATGGTTATCTTTGGTCCAAGAGAGATGACCATTCTTTTTATTAATAAAATGCTAGCATTATTAATAAAATGATTAATTACCCAGAAACTATGTCTCCCGAAATTCTTAAACATCACAAAACTACAAATATCTATTATGTGTAGCTTGTTTTGTTTTAAAAATACATAATAAATTCAATCTTTAGCTTTCATATCTGTCTTGCTTGTCTTTTTCTTTCTGTTCTTTTTGTTACCTGTGGTTTTTTTCTTTCAGTCCAAATGCAGTATTAATGTATTTCTCATTAAATGACTTAATTGGCTTCTCCAAAACTACTAACCCCCTCACCCCCAAACAGGAGCAATGATGACTTTGAACCCAAATAAGCATCTTGGACAACTCAGGCCACAGCATGATATAGTCTGACTCCTTCATGAAAGCCTGACCTTACCAGATCTATACAAGTACAATATATTAAAGGATAATTGCCACAAAACTCAATCTTCAAAAGACTGTCTCTATGTAGCATTCAAAGTCCTCCTACATCCTGAAATAAGTGACTTACTACAGAATTAATATGCTGATAGTATCTTGTTAGGGAAGTTAAAAATCAATTAATGGGACAAAAAAGAAGAGTTGAAACTATTTAAAACAGTCCAGGGATGGGCACAGGACCCTGAACATGGTGAGCACTTAATGTTTGCAGAGTTGAATTTGTTTCCATTTTGAGTCAGAATAAAACTGGAACTTGGTTTCCAAAATAAAATGGATATGATTTTTTTCCCCCAGGAGTTGAGGAGTCAGGATTTATCCTAAGGGATTATTTGGTTCCATACAAAACTTTGCCTCCTCTGGGTTCCAGGTGATTAATGGTACCCATTTGGGCAGCATTGAAAACACAGGTGTTTCAGTGGGAAAAAGCTGAGAAAATTAGGAGTATATTATCCCTAGGATGCATGGTAACAACTTCTGGATATATCATTGTAACAGTAAACTAGGACCAATGTTGTATTAGTTAAAGAATAATGAACTGTTATTGTGTCTTATGTGTTTATTCCACAAATATAATAATGTATCATAATTATATAATATCAAGACTCCATTCCATTCAGAATAAAATGCCTACTAGATATAGAATTCATTATTTCTCCCTACATTGATGCCAGCTGGTAGTAGCAATCATCCTACAAGACTGCTTTTTATCATTGTAGCCCCTCATCAAAAATTACCATCTGTGGGATGAAGTCCAAGCTCATCAGTCTGGCTTTCAATGAGTCCCACATCCTGGACCTATGTACTCAACATATATCTTTAATCACCAACTTATTGACTGTTAACAAATATACACACTCTTTCTTTATTGTCCTTGTTTCTTCATTGTCCTTGAAATATATCATGCTTCCCATTGTAATACCCACGTCTTCTCTCTTTGTTTCTGCCAATCCTAATCCCATCCCTCCTTTTATTCATGCAAAATATCTGAGTGTGTGGTATGTGCAATGTGTTGTCCTAGGGGTGGAAGAGATACAAAGATAAATAGGAATAGGAAGCAGTCCATTAAGGAGTTAATAATCTAGTAGAGAAGATGGCATATATGCAGATAAATATAATATTGAAATATGCTAAGTATCTCATTCAACTAAATGAACACTAAAAGCCTACTATATACAAAAAGTTGTGCTGGGCACAAATATGAAAATGGACATAGTCTCTGCCTCCAAGGTGCTTACCATCAAATAGGAGTGGTGGCAGGATATACTAAATATACAAATGAATGAATATAAAAAGTACTTATTAAATGCCTCCTATGCGTCAAGCACCATGTTAAGAGGTGTTAAGGGATACAAATAGAAAAGCAAAGGTAATCCTTACCCTCAAGATGTTTTATCCACACATACACACACACATGTATATATATAATGTGTGTGTATATATATGCACACACACATACATATATATTTTAAATTCTGAACTTAATGAACATTAAAGAAAATGGATATTTTCATATATATGTATTACATAACAGAAGGACTGTACATGAAACTTCAGATCTCTATTATTTATAGCTTGATTTTCTTTTAAAGTATAGAAGTTCAACCTGGAATTTTCAAGGCTGCTTTGCTTCTCTCAACTTCTTTCTGGTCTTCTATTTTTCTCTGCCTTTTTTTTTTTAAAAAAAAAAAAACAAGAAGCTGGAAAGACCTCTTTATCTTCCTTTTCTTTTTTTGCTACATTACCCCTTGTTAGAAGATTGGGACTGGAGGTCCTGAGAGCCTCATGACAGTTTTCCCTTAAGGGAGGCTGTGGCTCATAAGAATGTACTCATGGAAAAATACTGACAATAACATTTCTTGAAGATTGGTATAGTTGTTTCTCCCAATATTTTGTTTAGCACCAGCTTGTTTTAATCCTTGCAAACAAATCTCCCAAACAATATTTTGTCCTGACCCCTGATACGCAATTTGGCCAGTTCAGGCAGGCCTTCCAAAATCATAGCATCAGAAGCCTACTGTCAGAAGGGCACTTTGTGGCATACCCTCCCCTCCATCAGAAAGGAGCACCCCTCCTTTCTGCTGAATGGAATCATGTCTCTGTGCTCCCCAATATGAGTTATACTCTATGTTAGTGTGTATGTCTAAGTTTTATGTTGGGTCCCCTCCTCTTCTCTCCCTTTCCCCTCTTCTCCATTGCTTGCAATAAAGATTTGTGGTGAACTAACTCCCAGTGTTTTACATGTCAGCATCCAAACTCATAGGGTTGTTTTCCCCAACAGCTCTGGCTGGCCCACCAGTACCTTTCCTTAGACATAAACTAGGTACCTGGACAAGGGCTTAACCTACTGACACCGTGAGCTATATAAAGCAAGGGTCAATGGGGAACCCAGCGTCCTCCAAGTACTCCTTTATGCCAGAGGATTGTCACAAAACACCTCTATTCCCAACTCTCATCCTTCCACATTGGAGGAAAAAAAGAAAAAAAACAAAGCCTTCATATTCATAACAAATAATCAGTCAAGCAAATCAGATTCCGTCACTGGCTGTGTCTGAAAACATGTCTTATTCTGCATCATGACATGACCTGTCCATCAAGAAGTGATGAGTAACGTTTCATCAGTTTTCTGGCATCACAGTTGGTTATTGCATCGATCAAGTTCCCCAATTTTTCAAACTTGTTTTTATTGCTGTGTACATTGTTCAAGATGAAAACCTAATAGGAGACAATGCATACTGAGGTGTCCAGGGAGGGATATATTGTTATAGAAAGTTACAAGACGGTGAATGAGTTCTAATGAAGGATGTAGAATGACATCCCTCTTCAACAGAAATGCTGTTCTTGATTTCATTATGGTTTCAGAACTAGTAAGTGGGGTGTGATGGGTGCGGTGGGACACAGAGAGCTTAAAACTTGAAGCTTTTCAGAGAATAGACCGAGTATGAAATACACAAAAGGAGCTCTAGGAAAATCTGAGGAGGTAGTCACTTTGAGTTAGAGGAACTGGGCAAACTTTCATGAAGGAGGTGGCTGCTAGAGAGAGCACATTCCAGATAAGGCGACTGGTCTGATGAGTTGGATGGAGGTAGGAGAGTGCAGGATGAAATCACTGAATAGCTAGTTGACCAATTTGACTGGATTGGAGGGACTCATCCAAGGTTACACAGCTAATAAACGTCTGAGCTGGAACTTGAACTCAGGTCTTCTTGACTCCAAGTCCAGCAACTTATTCACTACAGCACTGAGCCTTTGTGTGCCTCACACCAACTTCAAAATCATCACTGCTGAGTAGATGAAATACTTTGGGATTCTAGATTCCAGAACAGAAGTTGCCACATTTGCTCTGATTCTTGCTCTGAGTTCTTTTGGTGTAGATTCTTCAGTCAGTATGATAGTACTTTCAATGACTACTGTATGTTCAAATTTCATCAATAAACAATATACTGGGGAACACAATTAATGGATAAGCTCATCAATTTGATTTTGATAAGCAACATCAATTTGCGGGGGGAACCAAAGGGTATTCTGGAATATTTACATTACTAATGTACTTTCACAGTCACCTGGCACCGACTTAAAGTTTACATCTGGGTGTTTCACATATATGCACTTGTGTGTGTAAAGACAACACTTCAAAGAAACTTCAGAAATACTATAGCCTTAATAGAACCCATTAGGTAAATCAGTGATCCTGATCCTCCCTGTTCTCCTCCTGCCCCCCACCTTCACCCACTTAATCTAAGAAGTCACTTAATGGTTGACTAACAGGTCCTTAAATTCAAATAAGCCCTAATATGGGAAACTTTAAGAAACAATGACACCATATAGCTAAGAAAATATGTGAATTCTATCAAACAAATTATCTCTATATGGGTCATCCAGTTAGTTGGTGCAACAAAATACCTGGAGAAATGGTATAACCAGCACAGTACCTGACACATAGTACGCATTTAATGTTTGTCTACTTAAAGCATAGCTTTCCAGCCCTTCAAGACATTTGGTTTCTATATTAATGTATATTAACATATTAAAGCCAGGCCATTAAGTTCTTCGGGTTAGCAGCGATTTTAGATGTAGTTTTAATCACTTAAGTATATCACTACTTTAAGCATGTAAGTCCCATGTAGTCAGAATGACCAACAAGCGTGTACTTTTAATGCATGCAAAAATTACATGGATTGTTCATTTGAGTTTCTGTAGAGCTTGTGTGAAAATTACATCGGTTGAAATAGCCTATATGCCTAAAGTGAGAATCTTGTTAAGGAAATGTGTATATGTAGACAGTAACACAATTATACTACTAATGTAAATATAGGTGGTTTAAGTTTGTTTCGATTGTTAAAAGCTATTCTTTGTCACTGATTTCCATGGCTTTTGTTGTCAATCATTTCCTTCATATTATCCCTTATTACCAGCACTAAAAACACCATTGGTCACACTCATTGTACAAGCCAGGTTGGTGGGAGGGGGGCAGATACCTCTGGTATTCAGATCATTAGAATAAATAAACATAAACCACAAATTAATGGCTTAGTGTTAGAATTCTCCTAGAAATGTTATAGTTGGAGTTTCCAGGTCAGTCCACAGAATCATTCCTAACCCAAAACATTGCTGAAATCCTACACACAAACATTAAATATAAAACCATAGTCATACCTTAATACTAGAATGTGAAGGTTCCGAAGACTTTGGGACCCAGCTTTTTTTTTTTTAATCACCTCCTTGATTCAGTTTTTCATTTGTCAGATCACTAACTGCAGAAGTAGGGTGGCAAGTGGGAACTGTGGAGTGCGCCAAGACTGTCTAAAGTACGCAGCAATTTGTGGAGCGGTTAAGGGGATTTGTGTATACACATCAGAAAACAGTTGAAGAACCAGTGTTGAGATGGGACAAGGACCTTAAACCTTTTACCACCTGCTTCATAACAATTCCCAATACTTGCCACCAAGTAATGGTATTGACCTAGGAAAGGACAGATGCTATGTAAAGGCTGGGAGGATCAGGTCAGCAATGCATAGAGTACCTCTATGCAGGTTAATTGCAAGCTGGCCTTTTGTAATTAAGAATCTATGAGCTCAAGTGGGATTACCGGGGGATCTGGGAATTGGTTAAGATGAACGTTCCCTCAAGGGAAAGCAACAAAGGGTGACAGAGTAGCCTGACTTCTTGGCCAGGTGAAGAGCCTCCTCTCCACTGGTCTGGAACTCTGGTACCAACCGTAGCTGAGTATTTCATATTTGATTCCATTTATGACAGGTAGTGGAAGCAAAAGTTTGACCTTTTTACATATGATAAAGGCAAAGCTATACTCCTCCAAGTTAGCAAATTTTGAATTTTTTCTATATAATTATTTTTGTGTCTATTTACCAATCCTTACTCCCCTTAGGGAGCTTAGTAGTTCTGAAACCTCAATCTATTCTGCAGGTATTCCTTCCCTCCCACTTCCCCCCAGCCTAAGTTGTAAATGACACTTTTGTGAATCAACACTCATTGCCATTATTACCTTCTTCTAGGTATTCAGATTAGGGGCATTAATTCGACAGAAGAAAACTTGGGCCTTGAATTGGAGTCTGCTTATGCTATAACCTAGCACTTATAAAGTCTGGACAGTAAATCATATGTGCTGACTGAATTTTCACTTATAAAAACAAACATACTTAAGCTACTGTTTGGATACTTTACACCCCAATTTAAGATTTGGAACTTGGGCCTATGTGACTCTTGTGCTTGTGGGAATGAGTTTGTTCTAATCAAAATACTCCAAATACCTGAACCAAAGCAGAAACCAGGTCTAGTCATCTCAATAAAGAAATATTTGTTTTCACTTCAAACAAGCCATATGTGGAAACCGCTTCTATAGAATGAGGAAAGTGTAAAAGATGGAGTCTTCAAACACAGCTCATAATATACTAATGTATATTATGGTATACAGGAAAATAAATACAACTCTCAGTTATTTAAAATGGACATATCACATTTATATGGCATATTACCAGACTGTTGACTCCACAGATTAGTATTTTCCAGAGATCTTTAACTACATTGCAAATTCCAAACTTAACTATAAATTGAATAGTTAAGTCTTATTTCTAATATTTTATTCCATTAACAAAAACAGAAAAAGCTCCCCCCTCCTTATAAAAATCATGGGTGAACATAATGAATTCATGAAGGAGGCAAGTATACTTACTGAGTATTACGGACATAGGTTCAGCTGGCACACAATGTAATATAATATACATTTCACAGAACCTTCTATGAAACCAAAATTGACTCATTATATTAATTGGATGAATATTTATCAGGCACCTACTATGTATGTTCATACCATTATGGAGAATACAAAAGCAAGGTCCCTGTCCTCAGAGTTTTATTATTTAATAGCTTATACATTTGGGTCCAGTTCTTTTGGCTATCCTGCTTGAATATTGTGCAACTATTACTAGTAATTCACTTGAGAAAAATAAAGGGCCTATTAGTTCTCCATTACAATTTTAGAACTAGGTAGAGAGGAACTGCATTTCTAGGTGTTATGGCACAAACCCCACCTCACATCATTTCAATTACACAGCTTCCAACTTAATCTCAGACTGTTCAATGGACTCTTTCCTCCTTTTCCCTATTCTTCAGGAGAGTATCAGAATAAGGAAAGGAAGATTCTTGACTTGTTTCTTATTTAAGGCATGAGCCATAAAACAGATATAAAAGCAAAGATTCATCCAAAGATGATACTAATTTTCATGACAGTAGCAAAATTCCAGTGACTTTTTAATTAACAAGGAATTGAATTGTGGCACTGATGATAGATAACAGTTCAGCTATGATTTACTTATTTCAAGGATTTTATAGTCACTAAATGAAGAATGGTCATGGAATGTGCCATTGTGTTAAGGGGAAATTAGCTCAAGATTGTATGTAATTCTCCCTTTTCCTTCAGTGCTCAGCTGACTAGTTTCCAATGTCACACAAAGTTTAACTATTCTTTGAAAGAACTACTTGCTGAAGAGGAATCTTTATTTCAGAAAGTTTGTATTAAAAAAGAAAAGTGCTTATAACTTGGGTCTTGTTTAAACTTGGGAGCATAAATGCTCACAAAAGTGTTAATAAGCTTTTTTATTGTTAAGCTGCAACATACATGGTTTAATACAACAAAAACATTTTTAAATCAAGTGAAAATAAACTGAACAATAAACACTCAAAACAAAATATTTTCCATTGGAAATGTGTTAGGATGAATAAAGGGCTTAGTTACCATCTTACTGCAATTTTCTTATGTGTTACTAGCCTACAGACATGTTTTCTGTAATCATGCAGATGTGAATGGAACTCTGAATGATTAAATAAAAGAAAAGTCCGTGTACTGCAGAGACTCATTTCACAAGGTAGCCAATTTGGCTTAGAGAACAAAACTATTCACAAAATACTCCATGTGTTTTTGCTCATTTTAGAAACCATGAACCTTAAGTTGCTCCTCCTTGACAATGCCAACCTGTAAAACAAAACGCATTTTACCAAAGCTGTTTTCAGGAATAAATTGCCCTTCCCTGAAATAGTTGACATAAAATTAAGATATCATTTAGTTAGGACCTTTGGTGAGGAAGGTGTTTCTATGGAGAAGATTCCTTTAATTTTGACATCAAAATATTTTCAATTTAGGAACAGAACCATATTTAATCAGGGAATCAAATTTCTGGCACCAAAATGTTCTGAAAAATTATAATGAAATATTTGCAGAGTAGTGTTAATAATCATTACAAAATTTATACATTTCAATTAAAAACAAATAGGTCCTTCAGACATTTCTGTAAATAAGAATGTTGGGTCATTTTAATGACAAATTGGACATCTACTCCTGCCACTATATATACATACTCTATTACCAACTACTTAGTAAGACTGACTTACTTGATGTCCATCACATTTATGAAGGTAATTGTTAATGTATAACTATAACTTTAGTAGAAATCTAAACACTGCTCTATTTCATCTGCAGTCACTTACCTCCAGGAGGAACTGGCAGATGTTCTTTCTCTGGTCACCTTGAAGCTGGATAACCTCACCGTATTCAGGGTGTTCAATCACAGTACCATTACAAGCAAATTTCTGGAAAAATTCATCCATATTACAAACGAGCTACAAGTAATTACACCTTTTAATATCACTAAATGAAAAAAGTCTCACCATAATAGCATCAAATATTTTAGTTCTGCATTAAATGAGAACATTAAAATAGTAGTTTATAAATACTGGCAAACTAATACAAAAGTTAACCAAAACAAAGCACTTAGTCCACATTAAAAACTAAAAGATTAATTTTCACATTAAATCCAATTAAGGAGGTTTTCCCCCTTTCTTCCTAGTTTTCTAACCTTTCAAAGGGAAATAAAAGTCAGCAACTGAATATTTTTATGTTGATTTTAAGACGCATATCCAGCTTGCTGGAAACTGGGAAATTTTAAAGTAAACTACTGTACACAACTTAAAGTCTGACAACAAAACTAGAATCCAGTTACTCTGCTTCTTCATAGTTTTCTTTTCTGTTAAGTCTAGTATCTATACCTTTTTGAAAGCTTTCACAAGTTTCTTTTTGTCATAATCATCTGCAATCCCCTGAACAGTAGTCAGAGTCTTTCTGCCGTTTCGTTGTTGGATTCTTATATGAATGTAATCCTCAGTCCCTGCCGGGAGTAAGTCGTCACCCTTAGTTGCATCAGCAAAGGGGTCTGTGGACACAAAACCAAATAATAGGAAAAAAAATTACCACATAGGAAGTAGTTGAAAACCTAGACAAGTGATAAAAGAATTTTCTAACTGTTAGCCATTTTTGCCCTACCAGAAGCTTTCCCCTCCCCCAATAATTTTCCTTTAAGGACCCCATCACCGCCTTTAAGAGACACAGATGTCAGCTGACACCCAAGCTTAAACAACATCCTTATAGCGACTATAAGTAAAATCTAGAAAACATTAGGGGCAAAGTCATCTAGTTTTTCATTTTCAGATTTTGAATGTTTTTCTCTTTGGTTGGGGTAGCAGAAATCATACCGGCTTCAGAAATCACATTTTACAGTCACTCGAAGGAAGATATATGTTTCTATTGCACATTACAAACAAAAAAAATCCATTCAATATGTAATTCCAACCTTGGAATTCACTGTTCCTCACAACACACACATCCCAAGGCACAGGCGTCAGCATACACGACACCTCCACCTACCACACTGGGGTAGAGCCCAGGTCAGCCCATTCTTTCGCCCGCTCCCCCCCATCCCCCCAGGCCCAGAAATCAGGCTGGAAGGACTTCTCGGCACTTTCCCACGGGAGAAAGAGCTTTACACGTCCACAGACGGGAGAGGAACCGAGTGACCACAGAATGCTAAGCGGGGGCGGAGGACCCCGCAGGTACACCCCCGGGGGGGTCATTCTCGGGCGAGCCCCGGGACCGTCCCCCTCCCCGGCAGGGGAGCTCCAAGGCTCACGCAGGACCCCGGCTGCGGGCCTGGGAGGTAATCCTGCCCAAGGTCACACAGGGGCCAAGTGCCCGTCCAGCTTTGGAACCCAGACCCCCGACCCCCAGGGCGCACAAAGGTGGGGGCGGGGATGGAAGGGGGGCTCGAGGGGCCGGAGCCACAAACGGTTGGTGGGGGGGAGGGGGCGGCCGGCGGCGGGGCCCGGAGGGGGAGGGGGGACACCGAGGAAGGCCGGCAGGCTGGGGGGAGGGTAACGGGATAACTGACAGAGGAAGGAATTCGCGAAGTCGCTGGCGGGACGGGTCCGGAGCGGGGGTCCGGGCCGGGGTCCGCTCGCCGTCGGCCATTTTCTGGGCACAGACAAAAGCCGGGGGGACCGCGGGGGTGGGGGACGAGCGGCCCCGCCGAGTCCGGGGTAACGGCCGGCGAGGGCCGGGGGACTCGGGGCCCGGCGGGCGGCCTCCGGGCTGGTACTTACCGAAAGATTGGAGGTTCTGGATAGTGGACATGCGATACTAGTGAGAGGCCGGTGAGGGGATAAAATGCCTGCGGGGCGCGCCCGGGAGGACCCTGTGTCAGGAGGCTGTGGGGGCGAAAAAGGGGGAGATAAATAAAGGAGGGAAGGCAGCGGGAGCCGGGAGCGAATCGGAGACGGGCGGAGGGTGGCGACGGAGGCGTCGGAGCAGCGGTAGCGGCGGCGGGAGGCGACGGAGACAGCTGAGCCAAGAAGCTGCGGAGACCCAAAGGAAGAGGCGGCGCTGCGGCTTCTCCCACAAAATGGCCGAACGCGACTATTTAGGCACGCTTTCCGCCCATCCCACGTGACTATTACCGCGCGAAGTCTCTTGGGACTTGTAGTTTTCTTCTGGAGTAATGAGCGGTAAGGCGCGCCACCTGGCCCGGGGTATAGGACCACAAATCCAGGCAGGCACTGCGTCCCTCCGCCCTCCCCCCGCTCCCCGCCCCCTCCCACCCTCTTGCTCCACAGAGAGGCTTAGAAAGTTGCTTCTAGCTCCTCACTGGAGGAATTCGTGCAGGGGAGGGCGAGACCCCACCCCCCACCAACTCCCACTCCCCCCCACCAACTCCCTACCCCTCCCACCCCCTCCTACCCCCTCCCACGCAGGCACCGCTGGGGCTTTGGCTCGTAGTTTAGAGCTTCGGAGAACCTCGAAAGTCGTTGTACAGAAGAGGAAACTGAGGCAGTAGGCAGTGAAGTGACTTGCCCAAAGTCGTGCCGAGCGTGGGAAAGCTGATATTCAAACTCGCGGCCTCCGACTAAGCCTTTTCACATTAATTCAATAATTCAATTAATTAACATGTATTATTAAGCGCCTGCTACCTGCCAAGCGTTGAGCTTAGCACGTCATCGATCAACCAGTCAAGCAACACTTAAGTGCTTAGTAGGTGCCAAGGACTGTGCTAAGCCTTGAGGACGCACAGAAAGGCTTTTCCAAAGAGCTCGAGTCCGGAGTTCTCTTCCTTCTGGAATTGTCCTTCGGGCACTTTAGATCTTCCTTTTCGTCACTCCTAACTGTGTATTACTCTTATCAGTGGAGACGGTGTATTTTCCCTCCTCCGACAGGTTATAAACACCTTGGGGACTGGATCTGTCCCGACTAGAGGTTAAGTGACTTGCCCAGGGTCACACAGCTAGGAAGCGGCTGAGGCCGGATTTGAACTCAGGAAGATGGGTCTTTACTGACTCCAGGCCTGGCGCTGTAATCATTTTGATACCTCGCGGCCAACAATAATTTTTTGTGCTTTTTAAAGTGTGGGTCACGACCCCAAATGGGGTCAAGACCCACACTTTAAAAAGTGCTGAAGGGGTCAGGAGTGGAAAAAGCTTAAGAAGCCCTCAGATGACCTCAAAGGTTCCTTCCAAGTCCTGAGAAGACTCATAGTGGCATTTTACAGGTACCAAGGACTTTGGCAGACATGATTGATCTCACCTGATTCTTACAAGTTCACCATCCAGGTGTTGGCATGCTGAGATTACAGGTGAAGAATGAGAGACTTTTAGGTAGATTAAAAGATTAACTCAAGGCCAGGCAGATAGTCAGTGTAGCAACCAGGGCTTCAACTAAAGACTTCTGGCTAGTCTAGTGTTCTTTCACGTACAATTCCTTTTTTGTATATTGAAATGTTAGTGTCTGTCGAGTAAACTCATAGTAAAAAAAATACTCCCTCCCTCTTTCTAACCTCCCATTTTTTGTGTGGCTTTCCCCATCAGAATATAATCTCCTTAAGGGCAAGGACCGTCTTGATTGTATTTCTATCCCCAGTGCTTAGCACTTGGTAAGGCTTAATAGCTTCTTAATCTCTGTCTCTCTATCCCTCTGTGTGTGTGTCTGTCTGTCTCTGGTATATACATATACACGAACACACACACACACACACACAAATATATATACCCACATCCATACATATAAATGCATACATATATAAATCACATACACATTTTTATATATGGAGTATTCCAAAAGTCAGTAAAGTTTTAAGCTATTAAAACTTAAATTTTTAATTAAAAATTTTGAACACTTGCACAGAGTTGATAGTTTTATCCACATACAGCAGTTGATAATTCTTGAAATGGAGACTCCATGCACCGAAGCATATCAGCATCTCAGCTACGCTCTTGGGTCGTTGCTTGGGAGGTACAGAGATTATCACACAGTTAGCATGAGGCAGTGGCAAGACTTCCTGACTCCAAGATTGGCCCTCTATCCAGTATACCAAGCTGCTCTAGGTGCAGAAATAGGTCTAGAAGAGGGAAGCAAAGGTCAGAGAAGGCAGTCTGTGATCATGTTGGGGACTGGATAATAGCAGCTGGTGAGGGAGAAAAGTCGGACTTTGAACAGTGGAGTGGCTGAAGGACAGACAGCTTGCTTAGAGAACACCAACATAGATTTGTGTGTGACAGGGATATTGCTTTGTGATGTTGCTATGAGGCAAATCCAGAAAAGCTTAAACCACAAGCTTGCATAAGTAGACTCTCTTGAAGCAAAACACTAGATTGAGGTATGGCCAGTTGATGATTTCCTTTGTCTATAGGTATATATTTTTGGTCTGTTCTTTCCATTTCCCATAGTAAATGTTCCTGAATAGAAATTCCCCAGTGTGGGTGAAATTTCATCACGGTAAAAATTCACTTGGGCGAAACGTAATAGAATTTTGCAATGATGAGAAAAGTCAGGATGTATTCACCCTGTTTCATGGAACCTGCTTATAATGGAAATGTCCAGGAAAGATGCCAAGGTCTTTGGCTATAAAATCCTTTTGCAGTTACCAGATTTACTATCTGCCTTTATGTAAAAAAAAGGCCAGTGTGCTGCAGGGCGAGGTGTATGGAGGCAAGAGATGTAATTTATTTCTCCCACCTACTTTTGTGTTGCAATCTGGATAGCCATGCATATTCTTTATTTAAAAATTTCTTATTTTTTCCAATTAACAAGTATTTATTTTTCTTCTTTCCACTCCCCCCTACCTCAACTGAAGAATTAAAAAAATCCTTATAACATATACAGAGTCAAGTCAAATCAATGCCCATGTTGGACAGGTCCAAAAATGCCTTTTAAGTCCATCACTTCTTGGGCAGGAGCTGGTTCATGTGGTTCATCCTTGTCCTTTTGGCAGTATGTTTTGTCATCACGTGGATCAGAACGTGCATTTTCTCCATTAAAAAAAAGTTCTTCTTCTTCTTCTTCTTATTTTTTAGAACGTCAGACTGAGCTTGTGGAAAGAAATGATGCCCTTGAAGTGAGGAGAGATCTGATTTCAAATCCAACCTCTGAAGTTAACCAACTTTGTGACCATGGGCCAGTCACTTAATTTCACAGAGCCTCAGTTTCCCTCAAGATGTTATTATCCAACGTTTGGAGGAGGCTCAAATGAAATAATAGATGTAACAGCATAGTACAAATCTTACAACATTATATGCATATCAGGTATTATTATAATTCCTTTCTAAGTCATTGGTTTGATAAAATCTTTCAACAGAGACTTTTAAAGGATTTTTGGATTAGATTCATGATTTTAATCGTTTAGGGAGCTCCTAGTGAAGAGACATGGACATTTGTTCTGTAATTTAGTGTCTTAAAGAGTTATCTGAAGCATTGAGAGATTCAGTGACCTGCCTGTGGTCACACCGCCATTATGTGTCTGAGGTGAGACTTGAATCCAGGTCTGTCTGGCTGTCACGCCAACCTTCTATCCATTACATCATGCTGCTTTGATATAGAATGCTCTCTTTAAAACAGGCGGACTTAATCCCACAGGCCCTTAAGTAGATGTAATTCTAAATGGATCCTGATGAAATAAACTATAGAAAGTGTGCCTTGGGGTTTTGAATGTTAGAGTATAATAGAGCTGCATTAAGAACATTTATGGAATATGCTGTGAACATGTTACCGATGAAACAGTAACTCTCAGTGTCATCCCAGCCCTAGCTAGATCTATTTCTCAGTATAGCTATGGAACACTCCAACACAGGGATGCACCTTCCAGAATTTCTTCCATAAAGGCTTATTGGAGCTGGCTGTATTTTAAAGAAAGTGATTTTAAGCGGGAGTACTTTGCCCATGCAGTTTCTTTGTAGGTGATGTCCAATCAGTCAACTGATCTTACCTTTGGAGAGGAGAGGGAGAAAACTCCCTTGAGATCCCTCTTGGTTGCTTCACCTGAACTCTCAAGTTCCTTCATCTACGGAATGAACCAATTCCTTGGAGCCAAAATCTTCTTTGGTCACTAGCATACATACGCATCTCCTATGTTTCTATAAAACTGTCTGGACGCTCTTTTGGAGGAGGGAAAAAAAGTGGGTACTGTACTGCCTCTATTCTGTGGTAGAGAAAATTATCCAGCCATTTGTTTTATTTCTGGTAACCTGTTGTCTCCTCCATCATGATAATGTTGGCACGACCAGTATGATTCTGTAACTACATGTCCCCCCATTCATTACGTTTGCTGTCTAATCTTTCCTATTAGATAGGTAGCAAAGTGGACAGAATGCTGGGCCTAGAGTCAGGAAGATTCCTCTTCCTGAGTTCAAATCTAGCCTCATTTACTAGCTGTGTGACCCTGGGCAAGTCACTGAACCTCGTTTGACTCAGTTACCTCATCTGTCAAATGAGCTGGAAAAGGAAAGGGCAAACTCCTGTATCTTTGCCAAGAAAACCTCAAATGCGGTTCAAAAGAGTTGGACAGAACAGAAAAACGGCTGAACAACAACTCCTATTAGACAGAGAGCCTCCTTTAAGATTGAGAGCAGGGATATGTCCTTTAATACGTACTAGAAAGATCCTTGCGCAAAGCTAATTACAATAGAGATGTGATTTGTCTAATTGAGAGGTACTGAAAGATGTTATTTAATGAATTGGGTTCCCAGAGCTTGCTCTCTCTCTCTCTCTCTCTCTCTCTCTCTCTCTCTCTCTCTCTCTCTC
>NW_020954577.1:22608442-22621992 GCF_900497805.2 Vombatus ursinus | reverse complement strand
CTCTCTCTCTCTCTCTCTCTCTCTCTCTCTCTCTCTCTCTCTCTCTCCTTCTGTGTATATATGTGTATTTATCTATATCTATCTATAGGGAGATAGTGAAGTTTTGCAGTGAACAGAATATACAGCAAAAGCCAAGGCATTATTATGGCTTGTAGCTATATATAGTAAAGGTGAAAATATGGACCAGGAAAGTTGTGAAGATTGCCTTCTTCATTTAGTTTTTGTTCTGGACCATAAATTCATTCACACACCAGTCAACGAAGGAGGCCTACCTAGCCCCCTAGCTTCCAGATCAACATTGTGGTGTTTTTCTAGCAGAATCCAATTTACTTTGGGGACTTGGGATCCTAATCAGGTTTGAACAAGGAGTTAAAAAGAATTTTCCAACCTAAGTCAGATAGTTGTCTGAGACCGTGGGTTTAAATCAGCCCCAGGCACTATCAGACAAAAAGAATAAACTCCATTTTACCCTAGAGCATTCTGCTAATTGCTGGGCTTGGTATCTTAACTCTTAGACCTTGAATATGAATGAAAAGAACTTTGGCTCTTCCTGATAGGAGAAACTTTTTTGTACTCTAACCTAGCGGAGCTGGGGACAGCAGCTGACTTCTCTTGCAGCCCAGTAGATGGTAGTGGAGAGCAGTTACAATGAGAAACCAGTGGAGATGACCAGCAGAGATGACATAATGCCAAGGAGAGGTGTTGCGTGCGCCCATTAGATGTGCTGTGCACTGTGATGTCACCAGAGGCTATCTGCATTAGTGTTTGATGTGTAAGTTGTTGCCTCAGCCACACGTGTGACTTGATCATACTTTTCTCTCTTCACATGCCTTTCTTGAATGTGCCCGGCCACATGGGGACTTAAAGTGTGTGCTCTCCATTCCTCCATGGACGTGCCTTATCCTCGTGGATTCTAATGTACTATTTCACTAATGTTTCCTGGCTGCACGTAATGCCATGCACGTTCCCCAGTTATGGTTCTATGGTAACTTGTGAGAGGTTGTACCCCGTGTGAGTATGGAGAGGAATCTCTTCTTGCCACTTTGTTATGCTGTTTCATTAAATGTCTTTTTATTTCGAAGTAAAGTATCTTCTGGCTGACTGAAAAATGGAAACACATCAATCAGGGTGTGCTCAAGAGCCATTGCTTTTGAGTTGATGCTGGCCTACAAAATACACCAAACCTGCCATACCTTTTCTGAGGGACATGTGAAAATATCCCAAGTGCTACATGTGCGTATGTGTTAACACAGGACAATGAATTGTCTCTGTTCATTTTTCCTTTCTAAAGGCTCTTAGTTTGTCATGCTTCATTGTTTGATCAAAAGTTTCCATTGGAAAGAGTTGGATGAGCTTAGTTCCCTAGAATTAAATGCCAGGCTTATGAAACGTGCCTGTGAAATACAAATACAGTTTCCCTTATTAAAGGTCATTGATGAACAAAAACAAAGGAAAATTATTTGGGCAAAAATTGTTATAGATTTGTTTGAATGAAAAGCTGTAACTGTTGTTTAGTCATTTTTCAGTCATGTCCAACTCTTTGTGACCACATTTAGGGTTTTCATGGCAGAGATACTGGAGTGGTTTGCCATTTCCTTCTCCAGCTCATTTTACAGATGAGGAAACTGAGGCAAGCAGGGTGAAGTGACTTGCCCAGGGTCACAGAGTTAGTAAGTTTCTGAGGGCAGATTTGAACTCGCAAAAATGAATCTTCCTGACTCCAGGCCCTGCACTCCATCCACTGCACTACTTAGCTGCCCTGAATGATAAACTGAGGCTAATTAATTTATGAATTATTCTTTCTCAAGCATACCTTTAATAGGAAAAAAGGTACTGATATCTCTATGAACTGACTGAATACTACAAGTTGGACAAATAGCAACAAAATAATGAATACTAAATTATACTTTAGTTTAGGAAAGAGGGAGATTCAACAAACTCATTAAGTGGCCATATTGTTCAAAGCATTGTGGAAGGGGCTGAGGGAAACACATTCAGCTTGGTTCGATTCCATAAACATTTATTGAGCATTTACTGTATTGGTGGAAGCATGGAAGTTGTGGGGCATACAAAAATGAAATAAAAAGCAAATCCTGCTTTCCAAGATCTTCCTGAATCAATGGTATAGGTGGCAGAAAGAGTTTGGACCTGGAGTCAGGATATCTAGGTAGGAATCACACCTTAGATGCTTGCTAATTCTCCTAATTTCCCAAGAGTCTCAAGTTTCTTCCTCCGTAAAATGGGTATCCAGGTGCTACCTAGCGAATGTAGTGAGAGAATTGCATCACAAACTTTAACATTTCATGCGAAGTTGAGTTATTACCAAATTCATTCATCAAACATTTATTAAGCGCTTGCTGTGTGCAAGAAACCATTTTGGGCATTTGGGGACATAAAGATAGAGAAATAATCTCTGCTTTTAGCACTGAGGAAGGATTATGGGGAAAAGAGTGTCCTTGTGGTCCCTGCCTTGTGTAGCCCAAGATAAGCCTTTATCACTTCATCTGAGTGAATTTAGTAATAGTGATACCTTCTCCACCCCCAACCCTCCCAAAAAAGGAGAAAAAAAGTAAAGAGGGTCAATTCTTTTTAATGTAGAGAAGAGGGTTAGCTTTGAAACTGAGTTGAATTTATTATATACCAGTAAACTATATAGTTGAGATTCACAGTCACATAGAGTCCTCTTTTTTCTGTTCTTGGTTTTTAGAAATGTTCATGTTTGTTGGTGTTGGCGAGTTCAGAATAGCAAACATTTAGATGAAAACTGTGAAAGAAATATTTAGTTCAATGTTTTTTTGATCTCCCTGTCTTCTACCCCTTCTCCTCCTCTCCACTCAGTTCATTGACTTTCTTAGCTCCCAGACCTCCATTTTCACTCTCCCATTCCTTTCCACCAAAATTCTCCCTTTTCTTCTGAGAGTGGAGAAGGTAGGGCATCTATTTCCTTTTATCTCCTCAGTGCCCAGCACAGATGCTTGCACGTAGTAGGTGTTTGATAAGTGTTTGATTGGGGAAGGAATTGAATAACAACTCATATTTGAATAGCACTTTGAAGTTTGCCCTTGCCCCACAGCAACCCTTCAGCTGCCCCAATCTCCTTTTCTAATCAGCTGAGGAAGCTCCCTCTGGGAGATGCAACCTTCCTCTCAACATGTGAACTAGGATATTTCTACAGTGCCTACTATGTGCCAGGTGCTGTGTGCTAAGCGCTTTACAAATATTATCTCATTTGATCCTCATGAAAGCTCTAGGAGGAAAGTGCTATTATTATCCCCATTTTTCATTTGAGGAAACTGAGGCAAATGAAGGTTAATGACTTTCCCAGGGTCACACAACTAGTAAGTGTCTGAGGTAGAATTTGAACTCAGGTCTTTCTGAATCCTGAGTCTTATACCACACTGTCTGCAGTCTGATGAAGCCTATACACCCCTTCTCAGAAGATTAATATATATATATATATATATATATATATATGTATAAAATTGAGGAAAATGCTAAATTTCAATCAAGGGTTAGTGAAAATTAAAATTATTTTCCCACCATCTAAGTTCATGAACTCTCTGCAACCATCCATGAGTCTGTGGACCTCAAGTTGCAAAGTCCTCAACTAGGGAGATCAGGATATGTTTCTCATAAGGGGTGGTACATGAACTGTGTCATGAAGGCAGGGGTGTGCTGGGCCCAGTGTGACCAATCTGACTGTTAAATTTTCAATGTGAACATTTGTACCTCAGAAATCACGAATGCTACAAACCAGGGCTTTATTCGTGGTTTTGTTAATTACCTAGCCTTAAGAAAATGATGAAGAAATTGTAAATAATGCAAAGGCTTGGAATCTGGAGACTGAATGCTGACATCAGAGAACAAGTGGACCAGCTTGGCTGGAACACAGAACTCATGAAGGGAAGTTATGGAAGGGAGTCATGAAAATACCTGGAAAGGTAGGCAGGAAATTGATTTTGAAGGATTTTATATTTCAAATGGGGAATTTACGTTTTATCTTAGAGGCAGTAGAGATTTTTGAGCAGGGAAATGATGTGATCAGACATATTCTTTGGGGAGAATTTTTGGTAGCTGGGTGGAGGATGGACTGGAGAGAATAAAAACCAGAAGCCTAGAGTCCAATTAGGATAACAGCCTAGGGGACGGGATGAAGGCCCAAACGAGAGCAGTGGCTTTGAGTGTAAAATGAAGAGAAGAATTTCATTGTGGCCCTGGGAACCTCCCTCCCTCATTTTTTTTTTTCTTTACCTCTTTCAGCTAATTTTTTTTAATTCAAAATTTTTTTTCAACATTCACTTTTATAAGATTTTGAGTTCCAATTTGTTTTTCTCCCTTCGTTCCTCCCTCCCCCCTACCCAAGATGTCAAGCAATCTGATGTAGGCTATACATGTACAATCATATTCAATATATTTCCACATTAGTCATGTTGCTTCACTCATTTTTTAAAAGTAAAAGTGCATAGATTTCTTTTGTTTTTATGCCATCCAGATTTTCCAATGTGTCCCTCCTTTCAATGCCTTCTAGAAAACCATATCTTATGACAAAGAACAGAAAAGAGCGGACAAAAAACCCAGTATAATTACGTGAAACCCTTACTCACTGAAAAGGTAGAGGCCCCCTTTCAAACAAATCTGCTGGTCCCTAGGGGTTTACTCAAACTTTATTCCCATCCTTTTAGATGTGATAGGCTTATTCTGGTCTTATTCAGACCACATTCACACCTAGTAGAGGGAAGGCCTCTTTCGAGAGGAGATCGTTTTTCACTTCTACTTTAAGTAGGCTCTTTTTCACCGTGTGAAATGGAGGCTTCGAGTGTCTCATTTGCTTGTGAAAAGGCCAGCCAAGGTAATGAACTCGCTCCCGACAGCTTCGTATAGCCATCATTTGCATAGACCATCAGGTGAAATTTAGGATTTAAAAAACTGGGGAACCCTGACTCTCAAAACTGTTTGGTGATTTTTGGGTAAATGGCCATTGCCTGGTTATGGCCTTGAATAGAGAGATGAAGATTTGGGAAATATAATGGATGGTCAGTATAGTTTGGGTCAGGTTTCTCCCAAGAGAATCTAGACCAGAACCAGCCCAGAAAAGTTGTAGAAAATGCAACTGGGTTTGCACCCCAGGAATTCAGTCTCAGGTTTGGGGAGGAGGCATTTTTGTAACTTCTGTTCTTGCTATGCCATTTGAATAAATTGATTTGCTGAGACCTAACTAAGCCTACAGGCTGATTATTAATGTGGAACATACCAATGGGGGCCCAGGAGCTAGTGTTAAAAGCAGCTACTTAAAATGTTGTCCCATAGAACCCAAGGGGAGTACTTGAAGGTTCAGGGAATGATCCTACAGAGTGAGTTATAAAACCAACATAACAAAAATATTATATGGTTATATATTACATAATTATGTATTATATAATTATCAGCAATGTTCCACACCCATAATCCCCTGCTTTGAGTGGGGGCAGGGGAGTACCTCTTCATATTTCTTCTTTGGAGCCAAGCTTGGTTATTATAATTTTTCGGAGATTAGTTTTGATTTTTATTGTTGTTTACTCTGTTTACATCATTGTAGTCACTGTACATACTGTTATCCTACTTTTACTTATTTCACTTTGCGTCAGTTCCTATCTTCTCATGCTTCTCTGAATTCATCATATTCATTGTTTCTTACAGTGCAGTAATATTCCTTTACATGTACCAAAATGTTAGATATTTTACGTATCTAAACCTTGCATATACCCTAATAAATGAGTTCTGGTTGTTGTTGTTATTGAGTTGTTGTAGTCATGTCTGACTCTCCATGACCCCATTTAGGGTTTTCTTTGGAAAAATACTGGATCGGTTCACCATTTCCTTCTCCAGCTCATTTTACAGATGAAGAAACTCAAGCAAACAGGGTGAAGTGACTTGCCCAGGATCACACAGCTAGGAGTGTCTGAGGCCGTATTTGAACTGAGCTGCCCTTATAAATGACCTTACCAATTATTAATAATGAACTCCTTTTCATCTGAGAATGTTCCTTTTGAACTCTATCTCCTGGCACTTGGGAATAATAAAATTTTTTCTAAAGATGTTTCATCCCCTGCGCAGCTCTGCAGAACATCTTGTCTATTTTCTTCACATTCTGGACACTGTTCCAGTAGGAGGAATGAGACTTCTCATGGCACTTTCAGAATTTATCTCTGTCACCATTACTCATCAACCTGTTCTCCTTTGAAATTCAATCCATCTGTCTTTCTTACTGTCCATATTCTTTTTTGTCACCTACTAATCGTGTTCTCTTCTTTCCAATGAGTTTACTATGTGGCTCTCAGACTTTCTCGTCACCATATCCTGTGTCCTCATTCTTGGTGTCTTCAATACTCTAGCTGATATACCTTTGAATATTCTGGCCTTGCAGCTCATCCCTTAACCTCTATCTCTACTCTATCTGAACCATCCACCTCACGATCACCCATATGTCTCAATTCCAAGATTTTGAACTTTGTAATTCTGGTCTCTGATGACAATCAGAGGGAAGATGAATTTCTGGGGACAATAGTGAAGTTCAGGAGGGCAGTCAGGTGGGAAATGAGGAGGTGGCTTGGCTGGGGCCCCCTCCTTAAATGCAGGATCTGGGAGGGGCTCTCCATGTCTGCCTCCACCCTCTCCAATCAAAGGGAAAGAGGGACCTTGTGGGTAAGGGGTACTGAAGAGATAACACCTTATTTTTAATTTCATAGGTTTTGGCTGGTCTTTTTGCCTCCAGTTTCTCTATGCTCCAGCCAATTCTTCATCCTGATTCCCTTGTAAAAATTTTAATGTGTCATTTTAACTACGTCATTCCTCTGCTCAAAAGCTAACAATGGTTCCCCATTGCCTATTGAATTAAGGACAAACTCCTTATATGGGCATTCAAAGCCTTTCATAATCCAGTTACAACCTATTTTTTTCTCCTTACCTAAAATAATTCTGCTAAGAAAACAGAGGCTAGTGGCATTCTGGTGTATGAAGGATTGAGGAGATAAAGCGATCCAAGGAGAAGTAAGAGAGTAAATCAGACATGAATAAAAAGGCTGCTGTGAAGAAGTAAAGGCTCACTTGAGATTAGACCACATAAATTTGTAATGGTCCTAGTTGACAAAATTTCATGACTTTCCCACAGGGTTCAGCAGCCTGGGAGTAGGCATCTATGATTGGAAACTGGCAGGGCATGGATGGTCAAAGGGCAATGGGTCAAGGGAGAGCAGGCTGGAGGACAGTGCCTTGTCAGACTGGTTAATTGCAAGGTCAAGACTCTAAAGGGAGAAAAATGAGTCCAGAATAGGGTGTTCTTTCTCTCTGGGAAAGCAAGGAGGGGTGGAGGGACCAGAGGCTTAGGAGAAGTGAGGCAATGGGAGAGGAAGAAGGACATGATATTGTCATCAGAGACCAGAATTACAAAGTTCAAAATCTTGGAATTGAGACATATGGGTGATCGTGAGGTGGATGGTTCAGATAGAGTAGAGATAGAGGTTAAGGGATGAGCTGCAAGGCCAGAATATTCAAAGGTATATCAGCTAGAGTATTGAAGACACCAAGAATGAGGACACAGGATATGGTGACGAGAAAGTCTGAGAGCCACATAGTAAACTCATTGGAAAGAAGAGAACATGATTAGTAGGTGACAAAAAAGAATATGGACAGTAAGAAAGACAGATGGATTGAATTTCAAAGGAGAACAGGTTGATGAGTAATGGTGACAGAGATAAATTCTGAAAGTGCCATGAGAAGTCCCATTCCTCCTACTGGAACAGTGTCCAGAATGTGAAGAAAATAGACAAGTCAGCTCTCGGACTCGACTTCCTAGGTACCCTCTGCCCCTGGGGCCCCTCCCTCCTTTTGATTGGAAAAGGTGGAGATGGACATGGAGAGCTCCTCCCAGATCCTCCATTGAAGGAGGGGGCTCAGGGCAGCCTCTTCCTCATCTCCCACCTGACTTTAGAGCTTCATCATGCCTCTACTCTGTACCCTGCCTTCTCTCCTTTGCAGTATTCTGAGACAGCATCCCGATTTGCAGATTCTTTTTGTGTATTGTCTTTCTGCATTAGAGTGTGAGCTCCTTGGGGGTAGGCAATCTTTTGATTTTCTTTGTATCCATAGCACTTGGCACAGTGCCTGACACATTATAAATGCTTAATAAATGAGACGAGGATGGTCACAGTGGGATTGGAAAAGAGAGGGTAGGAACAAGAGACACTGAGGAGGTGGAACTGTTGATATGACAACAGATTGGATTTGGGAGCAATTTCAATCAACGAGCATTTATTAAGTGTTCGCTATGGGCTTACATTGTACTAAGCACTGGGGATGGGAAAGGGTGGGTAAGGGAGAAGAAAGGTTGACGATGGTGCCAGCCTCCTCCCAGCTCCCCACTGGAGCTGTCAACCAAAATGAGGAAATGAAGGGAGAAAGAAGCATTTTTTTTTGGCAAGATAAAAAGGTGATACATTTGGTTTGTTGACTTTTAAGGTAGCAGCAGGAGAACCAGGTGGGGAGCATACAGCTTTAAGGCCTCAGTTGTGTCATAAAATATTAAAAAAAAATTGTGACAATGTTTTAGTCTAAAGCTCTTGGTTTCAGTTGAATCAAAGACACACTCAGTTTTAGGATCATAGGCTTAGCACTGGAAGGAACCTTAGAGGCCATCTTGTCAAACTGATTTACTTTACAGATGAGGAAAACTGAGGCTCAGAGAACTTATGGGACTTGCCCAGGGTCACACAAGTGGCATCACACAAGTGGTGAGACTTGAACCTGCGTCTTCCTGATTCTGAATCCGTAACTCTATCCACTATACCATACTGCCTGCCTTACACAGAAGACTTAATGAAGTTTGGGGAGGGATCTTGAGTCTTATTTATGGTGAATGAGCTAAGAGTAGAAATGTCTTTATGCCAATTGAGAGAGGTATTTTGTTCACCTTTAAGCAGACTGAAAAGGGAGTAGTCAAAGAGAGATTGATCTCAGGATGAGATTTTCTCCAAGATTCACCTGCATTAACATTGCTGTTGTTCTCTTTGGTAAGTTAAAAATCATAAATTTGAACTATGTATCTTTGTTGTATTTACTGTGGAATTCCAGCTTTTGTTTCACTATTGTTATAACAAATACATTGGAAGCTGGTTGGGGAATAGATGGTATTCTGATTAGCAGAGGAAACTCTGAATGTCTCTCTAAGCTGAAATGCTTGTATACTAATAAATTATGTCTGATAAATTTTGTTTAAAACACAGAGAATTGAATTTTTCTTCCATGATATCCACCATGCAGTTGGGAATACAAGACTTACAGTGTTGGGATTTCAGTTCAGTTCCTCTGACTCTAGGAATAGTATACTTCCCACTGAACCCCATTGTCTCTTTTTTTTTGACTAGGCAATGGGGTTCAGTGACTTGCCCAGGGTCACACAGCTAGTAAGTGTTATGTGTCTGAGGCCAGATTTGAATTCATGTCCTCCTGAATCCAGGGCTGGCACTCTATCCACTGTGACACCTAGCTGCCCTGAACCCCACTGTCTCTATGAGATCCTGATCCATTGAGTGAGTACAACAATGTTAAAAAACCCTCAGTTGCCTCTGTCCCCCTGATTGGAGATCTGGAGGGCAGAGCAAAAAACTCCTCTCAAAGGCTCCCTTTAAAACCTTCCTAGAAGCTCAGCCAGTTTGTCACCATGTGGGTACCCTCCACCCCTTTTTCTCAGCTTTCTTTGGTGGGTTGTCTCTCCCCATTAGATTGCAAGCTCCTTGAACGCAGGGACTGTCTTTCTCTTATTTGTATCCCAAGTGCTTAGCACAGTGTTTGACACATAGTAGGTGTCTAATAAATGTTAATATATTGTATTGCTTCCGTCATATATATATACATGTATATATATATATACACACACACATGTATTTATATACACATGCATATAACTGAAACCATTTTTATATATACACATAAAATTGAAGCAGTCCAATGTACTATATATACATATATAGTATGTGTATACTATATATACACCCACATAAATGTATACATGCATACGTATGCATACATATCTATGCCCATGCCTATACCTAATCTATATCTATACCAATATCCATATTTATATTATCTACACTTATCTATATCATCTGTATTTATGTCTATCTATATCTCCCTTTATATTCCCACATTCTGGATTGCCCTCTTCCGCCAGGCTCAGCGGCAAGGCATCATAGATTGGAAAAAAACAAAAACTACTCTGTATGCATTTGTTAGTTTTTCCTTTTATCGCCATCCCTGTGATTGAGAAAATGCTTCAAGTCATTAATAGAAAACAATTTGACCACGGTGATCTCAGTCATCCTAATACAATGGATGGGTGCAATATGCATATTAGATACTACTGGATAAACATAAATCTGGCAAACTCCAAAGAAATAGATTGAACTGGCATTTTTACAGCATGAGGATTAAAAAGGAACAGCCCAGAGAGAAGTGAAAACAAACCTGCAGAGAAGAGGTAGTAACTGGGCTTAACAATCGCTAAAAGCCCTGATCAAAAATCCAAAAGGAACAAAGGGGAAAACACATCTGATTTGTGTATTTAATTTGAAGGTAAGAGGGAAATTATGTCATTGATTCCTGTTAAAAAAAAGTGCTGAATGGCAGAGTCATGAAATCAGAAATGAAAATGAAAAGTACAATTAACCAAAACCATTTATCTAAGAAAGTACGGTGTCATATTGCCTTTGACTCATCACCCAAAGAGGTTAATGGTGGAGCAAAGAGAAGAGCAGCCACTCACAGGAAGAAATAACTGTTCTCGATTACAGGAAACCTCTGACAGTTTTTTTTTCAGCTTTGCATGCCCTACCTTCCATTTAGGAAAGAACTGTGGAGGGATCCCAGACTTGCTCTGAACCTTGTAAGGTCCCACTGGGGTGAGTCAGGATGAGTTCTGCCTGCTCAGTGCCAGCATGCTTCTGTGAGTGTCAAAGCAGAGTGGAGACATCATGTTGATATTTACTGAATCTCAGAGTTTGAAGTGAACTCATCCCATGCAAAGAGGGATATCATCCAGGCTTCCCTTGAAGAACTCCAGTGAGGAGTCTCTACTCTTGGGGGGCAGTCCATTTCATTTTCCAATAACCCCAATTGTTAGTAAGTTGGTTGTTACATATAGCTGAAATCTACCTTTCTGCAACTTCTAGTCACTGCTTCTATTTTTTTGTAACCCCGATCCAAGCTGAACAAGTCCAATGTTTCTCATATGTGAAAGCTTCAAAAATTCACTAGTTGCCATTATGGCTTCTCTTTCTCTTCTTCTTCTGCTTGCCTCCTGCTCTGGTACAGTGGAAAACAACACTGGATTTGGAGCCTTAAGACCACAGTTCAAATCCTGTGACATTGAACAAAATATCTAACCTCACCTTGCCTCAGTTTTATCTTATTTAAGATGAGAGGATTGGGCTAGCTTATTTCTGGCCCCTCTTAAGCCTTCAACTCTATGATTTTAGGAAATACTCTTTGACACTTAGGTATCAACTTGGGCAAATCACTTACATTGTTTCTGAGCCTCAGTTTCCTCATCTGTAAAATGAGGAAGCTTGAGAAGTTGGCTTCTAAGGCCCCTTACAGCTTTAAACCTCTGATCCTAGCATCCCTGCAATTAAAATCCTTTCCTTTTTTTAGGCCAAATATTTCAAGTTCCTCTTGCTAATCCTTGTGTGACATGGTCTCAGGGCTTCTTACCATTCTTGGTCGCCCTTCTCTGAATGTGCCTCTGGCTTATCGGTGTCCTTCTTAAAACATAGTATCCATAACTGAACATCACTTCAGATGTGTTCTGACTATGGCAGAGTCCAGCAGAACTATCACCTTCTTAGTCTTGAACTTTCTGCCTCTCTTCATGTAGTCACAGGTTTCATTAGCTTTTTATCTGCCATGTTACACATTAGCTTATATTGAGGCTTTAGGCAACTACAAACCCCAGTTCTTTTTTAAAGGAACTGTTGTCCAGCCACTCAGCCCCTATTCCGTTCTTATGGAGTTGATTTTCTTTTGGAGTTATACATTTGTTTCCATTAAATTGCACCTTGTTAGATTTGGTTTATTGTTCCAGTCTCTTGAGACCTTTCAGGATCCTTCAGGTGTCACCTAACATGTCAGCAGCCCTTTGCACTTTTGGATGATCTCTAAGTTTCATGAGTTCGCTGCCTATTCCTTCCTCCAAATCTGTGATAAAAATGCTGTCCATTATTGGGCCAGCCTTGGGCTTTTCCCCATGTCAGCTTTCTCTGGTTTGTCATCAGCTCAATGCCAGACTCTTCTTGTTATGATCATTCAACAACTTCCAAATACATTAGCTGTCCAGCCCAAACCTCTCCATCTCCCAAGAGGAGCATGAGACACTTTGTCAAATGCTTTGCTAAAAACTGAGCGATGCTATATTTACATAATTCCTCTGATCTTCCAGGTTAGATTGTCCCCTCAATGGATATCTGCTTCCAAGTAGATGAACCTGTGTGAACCCAGGCAGGTCACTTAACCTTTTAGCCTTCATCTTCTCATCTCTATAATGGAGATATCTATAAAATGCAGCACTTCCCTTATAGGGTTGTTGTAAGAATTAAATGAAAAATTGTATGTAAAGTGCTTTATAAACCTTAGTGCTATATAAATATCAGTTATTATTATTGCTTTTGTTTTTGACATTGTTTATAATTATGCTAATGTTTGCAACATTGGATTCAGTGAAAGAGGGTCCCCAAAAAGTACAGTTTCAACTTTCTTAAAGCTTATGTTTTAAATTGAGGCAATAACATTCAGAGCTAGGAGGGACTTTAGAGACCTTAGGAAAGACATTTTGTGTCTCCTTGAGCCTTAATTTCCTCACTTGTATAATAGAGATAATAATATTTGCACTACCTACCTCACAGGATTATTATGAGAAAAGTTCTTTAAAAATGTGAACTATTATCATTTGTTCAATCTCCTAATTTTGCAAATGAGGAAACTGAGGTGAAGTGACTTTCCCAAGGTCTTATAGAGCTGTAACTAGAACCTAGGCCTCTTGAACCCTTAGTTCAATGCCCTTTTCATCACAACACACTGCAGTACACTCAGGAAACAAAACAAACCAGAAGCATGTGATAAAAGGAACTTAGGCATTGGATTTGGGGCCAGAATATCTGGGTTTGAATCCAAGAAAGTAATTTCCCATTGCTGGGCCTTCATTGCCTTATCTCCAAAACTTGGGTTGGACTGTATGATGTCTATCTTTGAAACTTGGTATCCTTTGCGATGAAGCTCAGTGACATCTGTGAAAATGGAAACAACTATTGTGACTCATCACAAGTTTTAGTGAAGAATAATTAAGAAACATTTATAAAGAGTTCTTCCCAATAATGAAAATGTCAATAGCTTGCATGTATTGAGTATACACAATCTTTCTATCTCTATTTATAAATTTATCCATTATCCATCTTCTAGCTTCTATCCATCCATCCATCTATCTATCTATCTATCTATCTATCTATCTATCTATCTATCTATCTATC
>NW_020954577.1:22592322-22608432 GCF_900497805.2 Vombatus ursinus | reverse complement strand
ATCTATCTATCTATCTATCTATCTATCTATCTATCTATCTATCTATCCATCTATCTATCATCTCTTCCTTTCTCTAACAGAAATAATTCTCTTCAGTAGTCAAAGTCCTAATACTATATACTTCATAGTTTTTCAAACATAAGAAATGAATTGGATTGAAAATGTTGGAGTAAAAAGATTGATTGAAGAAAGTAAGGATTTTCACACCCTACAAAAATCAAATAGAAGCAAAAAGTGAAAAGAAGTGTCTAAAAAACCCCACAGATAATAAAAACCAACCACGTAAAAATGAGCAAATCAAGGAAAAGTGCTGATACAATTATACTGCAGAGCCATGAATCAACTAAAATAGCAAGTATAATCAAAAAAGGGAGAAAACAAGAGAGCAAGATGAAATTACCAAAATGAGAAATGAGAAAGACTAGCTCATAAGAAATTAGTGGTGATTACTATGTATAGTCTAATAAATTTGAGAATATTAAAGAAATGGATGCTAATCCAAAAAGCTTAAAATGCTCAAATTAACATGTCAAGACCTGGACAGCATATATAGACCCAAACCGGGAGAAATCAGTTAAAGAGCACTGGAGTGCCAAAAGACACCAGAATGAAATGAATTCATGAGCAAAATTTCCCAAACTAACTCCTAACCATGAACATTGTTTTCAAACACAAGCAGAGCTGGTAGATTCTGCAACTTAGTGGACCGCAAATTTAAAATGAATCAATAGTATGATGGCTGCCAAAAAAGCTAATGAGATCTTGATCAGAGCTACCAAGAATAAGGAGGTGCCATTTTGCACCTGCTATATTTTGCCCCTGTTAAATCTTATCTGGAGCACTGTGTTCAATTCTGAGTGCTGCAGTTCAGGAGAGACAAGGCAAACTGGAGAATGTCTGGAGGAGGGCAACCAGAATGTTCATGGGCCTTGGGCCCCTGCCATATGAGAATCATCTGAAGGAACAGGGGATGTTTAGCATGGAGGAAAGAAAGCTTGGTGGAGAGTGACTTGTTAGCTGTCTGCAAGTAATAGAAGCATAAGTGGAGGAAAGAAGAGAACAAGTATTTAACAAGCACTTACTATGTGTTAGGCGTAGTGTGCTATACAAATAATATCTCATTTGATTCTTACAAAATCAAATCAAAATTTTCCTGTGTGAGGAAGGTGCTGTTATCCCCATTTTATGGTTGAAGAAACTGAAGCAGACAGAAGTTAAGTGACTTGCCTTAGAGATGTATAGCTGTTCAGGACCTGAGGCTGTGTTTGAGCTCAAGCCTTCTTGACTCCAGACCCAGCACTTTTCCACTACACCACCTAGCTGTGGGATGACATTTGTTCTATTTGGCCCCAGAAGGCAGAACTAAGAGTAATGGGTAGAATGTAGAAGGAGCAACAAGGCAAATTTAGACTTGATGTCAAGGAAAACTTCCTAATAATCACAACTGTCTATAAGAGGAAAGGGTTTTTTTGGGTAGCAGTGGATTATCCCTCATGGAAGGTCTTTAATCAGTGCCTGAGGGACCACTGGCTGGATGTGTCTTAGTGGAGAGCCTTTTCCAGGTAAGAGTTGATCTGGATTGTCAGAGCTGTCTTGCAGCTCTCAATTTTTGTGAGTCTGTATTTCTGCCATTAAGCAAATGTGGTATTTGATCCCTAAACTGAACATAGAAAGTCAAAGCTGAGAAAGGAAATTTTTGACCAGTATCATCAGTGAACATGGATGTGAAATTACTAATTAAAGTATGCATAAACACAGTCACCTCTGCTATATGTGTTCTTAAAAATCATCGTGTTATGCAAAATGATGCAATAAAAATCACCAGGGTTATGGCAAAAATGGAGTTAGGAGAATAACACTCAACAATTAAGTGATACATAAAGGAAAGATAGAAACCTAATAAAATGGTAGCACACTTTTATACATGTTAATAGTTGAGAAATACAGAAATACTACAATAAGTAGTGGTGGTGTCCAAGGCCTGGGGCTGCTTCTTGGCTTGTCTGGGCTGGCAAAGTTCAGCCATAGTTGGCTAACCAGCTAATGTCACAACTCTAGGATCATAGTGGAAGGTGGGGAGAGAGTGAGTGGGATGGAGATCATAGGTGTAGGCCAGCCCTCTTCTGCCCACAGCTTCTACTTGCATCAGAAGATATATGATAAATATGACACTTTATCTTGAAAAAGACCTGAAGTTTGCTTGTGGAACAGGGCATTGGAATGGTTATAGTTTGTGAGTTATTGTGAAGTGGTGACATGTCCTGCATTCTCACTGTTTCTTGAGGATAAGATAATTCATAAGCAAATAAGAAATTCACATTATACTCAAATTATTCCCTAATATACCAAGCATACTGGAACAAATTCACATTTTCAAAACAAGCGTTATAACAGAATTGAGTATAGAACATAGAAACACATAAAAAATTGCCCATTGTGACAAAGTTGGATTTATAATTGGAATGAAAAGGTGGTTTGAAAACGAGAAAACAATCCACATAATAAACCTCATCAACAAGAGAAGAAATATAAATACCGTATGTTGTAGATATATAGATATATATGATGTGGATAAAGTCTAATAAAATAGAACACATATTTATATTAAAAGATATTAAAATATAGGTAGGGAAGTATCTTTCCATGATATGATAAAAAGAAGTACATATTTGAAGTTACAGAAGTTACTATGTACTATGTGCAATGGAGAAATGAGAAGTATTCTCATTAGAAACAGCTGTAAATAGGGTTGTCTATTCTACCCTCTCCCATTTAGCAAAATTTTAGAAATTTTAGCAATAAGACATGGAGACAAAGTTAAATGGACTAGCATTGGCAATGAAGAAGTGAAAAGAATCTATATGCAGGTTATATGACCATATACTTAAAAAATCCAAGGCACTGGACTGCCCCCACCCTCAAAAAAAAAGGAAATCACAGATAACTTTAGTGAAGCAGCAGGATGCAAGAGAAACCTAGAAAAGACATTTGCATTTCTATATATCATCCCTAAGGATCAAAAGAAATTGATAGAAAGAAATATTATTTGTAATAATGACAAAATGTAGCAAACATCTGGCCATCAGCTTTTTAGGACCTACTAGAGATGCATATAAAGATAGCTTCAAAAAGCTTTTGATAGAAATCAAGGAAGAATTGAACAAATATTACATCGTCCTTGCTCATGACTAGAGTGAACAAATGGAGTAATCAGTGGATCAATCTACAAATAATTAAGCCCCTACTGTGTGTCATGCACTCTAGCATACAAATACAAAAGTAAACGGTCCCAAATTTCGAGGAGCTTATGTTTTATTGGGGGACACTGTGTGTGTTTGGATGAATGGATGGATTTACATAATAGATACAATATACACACAAGATAGTTAAATACAACATGGTTGGAGAGAGAGGACACTAGTAGTTGGAGGATCAGGGAAGTCTTTCTGTAGAAACTGGTGCTTGATCTGCACCTTAATGGAAAGGAGGAGGAGTGTGTGAGGCAGAGGTAAGGAGAGAGCACATTTCATTCATAGGGGGTAGCCAGTAAGTAGGCCAGTAAGAGATTGGAAAGGGAATATCATGTGTAGGGAACAAAGAGAAAATCAGTTTGGCTGGATCATAGAATATGGAAAGGGCATAATATATAAGGAGTCTAGAAAGCTAGGTTGGGCCAAGTTATGAAGGGCTTTAAAAGTCAAACTGGAGTTTACATTTTATTCTAAAGTTAAAAGAGAGTCACTGGAATTTTTAAGTACGTGAATGGCATAGTCAGATCTAAGCATAAAGAAAAAAATGTTTTCATGAATATATGGAAGTAAAATGGTAGAAATGTGAATGCCTCCCAAACTGACTTTCAGCTTTAATGAAATACTAGTGGGTTATTTCCTAGAATTATATTTTCATAAAAAATTCATATGAAAAAATAGAGAACATAAAGAAGTGGAAAAAAAACTATGAAGAGAGACTAGCATCATGAGATTTCAAAATGTATACTAAATTAATAATAACAAAATCTATTCCTTACTGGAAAAAGAATAGAGAAATAGATGAATGGAACAGAATAAAGAATATAGAAGTGGAAATCAGTAAATAGTAAAGATTAATGTTTGACAAATCTACATTTAAAAAAACTGGGAAATGGGATCACTATTCAATAGAAACTACTGGGAAAATGGATAGTTATATAGCAAAAAAAAAAATAAAGAAAAAAGGAAAAGAAAAAAGAAGACTAAAAAAGGCTGGATCCATATCTCACAACATATACCTATTTGTACAGAAATATTCATAGCTATTCTATTTGTAGCAGCAAAAAACTGGAAACAACTGGCATGTCTAAAAACTGGAGAATGGCCAAATAAATTATGGTAGGTTTATGTAATGGAATATTATACCACTAGAAAAAGATAAATATGAAGCATTCAAGGATTTTTGGTAATATCTACGTTTGCTGATACAGAGAAATTAGTGGAAGCAAAGTTGCATGTGCACTGACTTCCACTATATGAAACAAATAAAGGGAAGTAGGAAGGAAAACATTCTGAAAGAGGCATGATTTGAGGAAAGTCTGGAAGGGGCATAGACTGAAAGAATTTTCATGGTTGTTTTATAATTACCTGGTTCTGCTTTGTTAAGGTTAAAGGCTTGGGATAAATTTCACCTTTTGTTTTGGGTATTTATTTGATGTTTCTGTTGATATTGTTAATTAAAAGTTCATAATTAGAAGGATATAGAAAAGTGAAGATGAAGGAGTAGGCCTTTGAAAAAATTTTTTTTTGCCAAGATATGTTTTATTTTTATCTCAGCCATGAACATTTCAATATTCAGTACCCTCAAGTAGCAAGTTATTTGGGAAACATTGACTGATTAATTTTTTAAAAAAAGTACTGCTAGATTACATGGCATATTTTTAAGATCTCTGCTCTACTCCTAATTAAAATGAATAAGCTTTTGAGTAATCAAATGAAGACATCTTTTGTTAGGAAAAGATCTATTCCCTGCTCCATGAAAAGAACATTGTCAGTTTTTGTTTATATCATGGAATAGAATACAAAATAACACATTCTCCATGCTACCACTAAGCATCTCACATTTATATAGCAATATTTTGAATGAGTCAAAGGATCACATTTTTCTTTTTTAGGGGAAATAAGAAGCATTGAGGCAGTCTGTTTAATTTGGCCCCTACTTCAAGGAGAAGGGGGAAGGAAGAATTAACTGGAACACCAGAGTGATTAGTGAAGCCACAGACTGTAGCCACTAAGAAATGAAGAAATTCTACTAAAATGATTTCATATTCTTATCTGACTCATGTTGGCAGGATCATGAGGTTTTCTTACCCTGGACTGGTACAGTTTTAACATAGCTTGTTTATTTTGAAGTTTAACAAGGGAAGAGAGCCACTTACCATCAGTATTCAGTACTAGAAGAGCTGGACAGCTCCTGATGAGATTTCATGCAGTGCTGGTCTCATTCTAGTCCAAAGATCTTTTCACACTAAAGTCAGAGAACCTTGGTTCAAAACTCAGCTCTGTTATTTAAAATCTCTTTTCCTGGACAAATCTTTTAGTTTCTCTCTCTCTCTCTCTCTCTCTCTCTCTCTCTCTCTCTCTCTCTCTCTCTCTCTCTCTCTCCCCCCATTTCCTTATCTACAAAATGAGGGAGTTGGACTAGATGACCTTTCTAAATCTATGATCCTATAAGCCTAGAATGAGAACAAAAGAAATGAGGGTAGCTATATCATGGTCTGGTGCATAGAATTAATAATTAATCAAGCAATGGAGAAATCAACACACATTTATCAAGCACATAATATGTGCAAGGCTAAGTTCTGGGCATTCAAAGACAAAAGTAAAACTGTCCCTTCCCACAAAGAACTTACATTCCATCAGATAGTATCTTACCATTCTTTCACATCTATTTCATTAGATTGTAAGCTCCCTGAAGGCAGAGACTGCCTTTATTTTTCTTATTTGTAGTCCCAGGACTTAGCACAGTGCCTGGCACATAGTAAATGTTTATAGTATAAGGGAGACATGTGTATGTATATAGAAAACATATATATATATATATATATATATATATATATATATATATATATAAAATGAAGATAGTTTGGAGAGCATGGGCACTAGCTGCTCAGGGGAATCTGGAAAGGTTTCACATAGAAGGTGGTGCTTCCATATCCTTTGTTTTACATTTGAATTCTCTGTTAGAGGAGTTGTGTCTCAATCAATCAACAGGCGTGTATTAAGTTCCTACTTTGTGTTGGGCTCTGTGTTAGACATTGCTAGGCAATGAAACAATTTGTACTCACTAGGAGCTTACATTCTAGTGGGGGGAAGAAAACAAGTACATGTATATGTACATATGAAACAAATGAAAAGTGAATAAATACAAATGAATACAAAGTAGTTTAAAAACAAAGTGGTATGAGAGGAGCTAGGGGGTAGGATGGGGAAAGGCTTCATGAAGAAGGTTCTATTTGATCTGTGTCCTGAAGGAAGATAAGGACTCTGAGGTAGAGGTAAAGACAGAATGATTATAGTTACATAGAATGGCTAATGCAAAGGTCCAGAGACTGGAGATGGTAGGTTATATAGGAGGAAGAGAGACTTCAGGATGGGGTGTAACATCCAGTGAAGTTGGAAAGACAGATGTACCAGGTTGTGAATGACTTCAAAAGCTAAATAGAGGAGTTTAGATCTGATCCTAGAGGTAATAGGAAGCAACTGGAGGGTATTGCATAGGGGAAGTGACATGGTTAGACTTGTGCTTAAGAAAATTATTTTGGCAGCAGTGTGGAGAAAGGATTGGAGTGGGGAGAGACCTGAGGCAAGCAGACTAGTTAGGAGGCTGTGGCATTAATCTAGAAAATGATGAAGGCCTCATTAAGGTGGTAGCTTTGTTACTAGAGAGGAGTCAGATGCAAGAGATGTTGTGGAGGTAGAAACAAGATTTATCAACTAATTGGATGCATGGGTAAGGGAGAGTAAAGAGTTCAGAGTAATTATGAACCTGAGAGGCTAGAAGGATGGTAGTTTCTTCAATAAAAATAATGAAATTTGGAAGATAGGAGGATCTGAGTCCTATTTTGGATATGGAGAGTTTTAAATGTCTGTGAGACATCCGATTTGAAAAGTCTAATGGGCCATAGGTGATACTGAACTGATGTGTAATCCTGTTTCCACCCAAATATATAATTCCTTCCTTCCTTCCTTCCTTCCTTCCTTCCTTCCTTCCTTCCTTCCTCCCTCTCTTCCTTCCTTCCTTCCTTCCTTCCTCCCTTCCTTCCTTCCTTCTTTCTCCCTAGAGACTTCAGAGAGATGACATCTCCTTGTGTGACATTGGACTTTCCCTTTTGGTTTCAGCTGACATCTCAATGCTCTCATATAGACCTGTGCATCCTCTACATAAATATGATAGCCAAATTCATGGGAGAAGATGAAGTTATGAATGTAGAGGGAGCTGAGACTAGGACCTAGGAAGGATCCTTAGGGAACAACTACAACTAGTGGGTATGATGTAGAAGATGTGCCAGGAAAACAGGCAAAGAAGTGTTTGGACAGGAAAACAAGGAGAAAGTAGAGTTACAAAAATCCAGGAGTGGGGTGGGGAAGAGAGTATGGCAAACAATATCAAAAGCAGCAGATAGGTAAAGAAAGATGAGGACTGAGAAAAGGCAATTGAATTGGCAATTGCCAAATTGCCAATTGTATTGAAAGATGATTAGTTAATTGGAGAGAGTTGTTTCAGTTGACTGATTAGGTCAGAAAGAAACTGGATTGCAAAGGGTTGAGAAGTAAGTAAGAGGAAAAGTGTAGATGATGAGTGTAGACAGTGTTTGAAAGTGTTTTCTCTGTTTGGCTGAGAAAAAGAGGAGAGATATAGGATGATAGTTTGAGGAGATGGTAGAGTCTAGTGAAGGTGAGGTTTCTTTTTGTTTGTTTTTGCTTGTTTGTTTTTTAGTGGATAGGGGAGAGTTGAGCATATGAACCTATGTGTATATTTGAAGGCAGTAGGGAAGGAACAGGTAGATAGAGGTTGAAGATTCAGGGGTGGTGATGGTTGAGGTTGCAATCTTCTGGAAAAGATAGGAGGGGATGGAATCAAATCAATATGTAGAGAGGGTGGCCTGGAAAGGAGAAGGGCTACCTCTTTGTCAGAGACAGAGAGAAAGGAAGAAATGTAAGAGACAGAAAGAAAGGGGATGGTGTCAGGGGGTTTTGAGACAAAAAGAAGGGGAATAGAGAAAGCTCATTTACATTGGCCTCAATATTCTCAGTAAATTAAGAGGCACGGTCCTTGGCTGAGAGGGAGAGGAGCATGGAAGATGTAGGAGACTTGAGGAGAGAAGGGAAGGTTTGAAATAATAGCTTCTGTGGAGAATGAGATAAGGAATCAATTAGGGAGAAATAAAAGGACTACCTTACTGTTGTAAGGGCTGAGATGCAATTGAATAACATGAATTTATAAAGTCAACACAGTGTGAGACTTAATCCAGCTCTGTTTAGGAGCCCATCAGAAAGAGCAGAGGAGTCAGATGATGGGTAATCCATGGTTGAGTTTTGCCAAGAGAAGAACTGTGATAAGACAAGTAGGTAAAGGCTTCCAGAGTAGAGTTGAAATGATTAATTAATGGGGTGAGACTAGAAAGGGAGGAAAATGGAGTCAGGATAGGGAACCCAAGCAAGTTCTGAGAGGTGGGAGAATTGGAAATCTTAATGAGAGAAAAGGATAGATTTAGGCATAGGGAGAGGTAGAATCAAAAGAGGTTATGGTCATAAAGAGAAATGTCAGAATTCCTAATTAAGAAGGTGAAAAACTTGTGGGTAATGCTGAGATTCATTGAGGTATAGTGAAGTAGTAGGTTATAGGATTTAAGGAGGCTGAGGAATTGAGAGGTTTGGTAATCTTCCTCAAATCCAGAAATGAATTGTAAGAAGCACTAACAAATACAAAATAAAATTAGATTGCAAATTAATCTCTAAGTCTTGTCCATTCTTCAAAGCCCATGTCAAGTCCTACTTGTTCTATGGAGTCATCTCTGGTTATTGCAGCCCAAAGATGTCTCTCTGAACTCCTAGTGGACTTGTAGTCAATTCCTCAGTTTCTCAAAACTATATAATCTGCTGCTTTCTAATTATTTCACATGTTACTTTTGTCTCTGTTTGGAGTGTACACTGCTTGAGGACAGAGACCACACATTGCATTTTTTTCTTGTGGAGCCTAGCACAGTAAGAGGACTATAGGATCACTGCAGGCACTTAGAAGCAATTGTGGACTGGGGAGTAGGTAGGAGAGTGGAAAAGGTACTGGACTGAGAGTCAGGCAGCCTGTATCTGTTAATAACTAGCTTTGTGACCTTGGAAAAATCACTTTACCACTCTGGGCCTCAGTTTCTTCACCTGTACAATGAGGGACTTTAACTATATGATATTTAAGATCTCTTCCAGTTCAAATATTCTGTGATTTATTGATTTTGTGTGTGTGTGTGTGTGTGTGTGTGTGTGTGTGAGTATATGTGTTTCTTGGCAGCACAAAGGTTAATCTGGGGGAGCTCTTTTCATCACAATAATTTAGGGATATTTTCAGGCAGAATAAAACTGAATCCCTTCCATATCATTGCTAAAATTTCTTCTTGACTTAGTGACCCTGTTTCTGCTCACAGTGGTAGATATAAAAAACCTCAACCATCCACCTACACTTAAAAAAAAATCTATTCTAACTGGTCACCTGCCAAATAGAATAAAAACATTTTAGTGTTTCTTCCCTCATGCTTCTCATCCTCATCATGCTTAAGTATTTGTAGCTTACAGAATATATTCTCAAATCCTGTTATTTTTAAAATCTGCTTTCCCCACAGCGACTGATGGTCTGAAGTTTCTAGCTACAGATCTTGAGATTGGAGAATAAGCTCATAACGAAGTGGTGAGATCATTTGACCTGTATCCCACTGTCTTGAACATAATTCATATGGCCCCAGATATAGACTCAATACCTTTCTAGTTGCCATTTTGAAGAAAGCTGTCTAGTTCCAATTATAAATGACAAGATATGGTGGTTGCCTTGGAAACCCTTCTGAACACAAACAGAAGCATGCTTTTGGCTTCCCTGATCCCTGACTGGGTGCATACAAGGAAATCTTTGGATTCTTCTGATTGTGTCTCACAGTATCAGTGCTATACTTTATAAAAGAAAATGGCCAATTTAGTGTTAAAGAATTTATTTGCTCCATGTAGATAAACTATTAGGATAACAGAGTTGATCAACACAACCAGGACAGGGAATCTTAGAACATTAGAGTAGGAAAGGATCTTAAGGGGCATTTGCTTCAACCCCCTCAATTTAAAAAGGAGCAAAGTGACTTGGCCAAAGTTATGCAACTAGTTGAAGGATTGACAATTCAAAAAATAACCAAGCCATAAATAACTAAATGTATTTTCACAGAACATGGTTTTATTATTATGCTATATATCAGCAATACATACTGTAGAATGCCACCTTGATATATTATGCAACAAGAAAGGCTGAATGCTTCTTTTGATAGTAAAAGGCAGCATGGTGACATTGAATGAGCATTGGACTCAGAGTTAGGAAACTTGGATTCAAATCCTACCTTGAACAGCTGTTTTGACCCTAGCCAGGTCACTTTACCTTTAGTGTTTCAGTTTCCTCATTTGTAAATTGAAGATAATAATACTTGTCGAAGACTCACTTTCCTAAAAATGGAGACATTTGCACATCTCCAGTCCTACGGCATCTCTCCCATTTCCCACTGTCATCCAAAGATCACTGACAGTTGCTCAGCAATCACATCGGTTAGTTCTCTTGGTACACTGCAATGTCATTCATCTAGGACCGGTGTCTTGAATTCACCATGGGCTGCGAGGTGTTTCATGCTATTCCCTTCCTTTCTCTATTAGCTATTTTTGTTATGTTCCTTCTGGTCTAATGATCATTCTTCTTTGCAGAGAAAACAGACACAGAAGAGCAGCCCTGCCTTCTCTTTATCATCTTTGTCCCATCTCTCCTGAGTGCTGGTACTATTCCTTCTTTGATCTTTCTCTATTCCTTAGTATTATTTTAAAAAACCCTCTGGTCTATGTTAGGGGAACATAATTTGACCCATAGAATAACTGAATGCATGGAGAACTCAGGTTAAGATTTGGCTCTGCTCCTTTCTGCCTTTTGCTTTAAGCAAGGCATCTCCTATCTCTGGTCCTCAGTTACTTCATCTATAAAATGAAGTTGGACTGGACAATCTTTAAGGTCTATTCTGGCTCTAAATCCTATTATTCTATAAAATGCTACACACAGTAATCAAATAATGTTGAAGATTCCATTTAAACCAATAAATCCATTGTAAGTACCATAGTTACTTTGCCATAATAAGGAAAGGAAAAGACAACAACCTGCGCTTAATTTTCCCTGGGATGGTTCCTCCCAAACTCTGGATTGTGACACATTTCAGAGAGAGATGAAAAATGCTCAATGAATTCTTTTAAGGAGATTCTAAATATGAGATATGAGAGGCATAGAGTTTAGAGCCATAATCCCTGTTTGTACTTGATCCAACACACATGTCTTACACACCTTCCATGTAGAGGGTGCTCCGCTCAGTGCCGGAGACAGAGAGACAAAAAATGAAACACTGCCTTTCCTTCAAAAGCTTGGGTGCAGCCAGATTAAAACCTTGGCTCTGCTATTTTTGCTACCTTCTTGTGACTTCAGGCAAGTTACTTCCTCTCTTTTGGTCTCAGTTTCCCCATTTGTGAAATGAAGCCAGTAGGATCTACAGATTCCCTTCCAGATTTAATTCCCACAATCTTAGCATAAGGAGCCGAAACTGACTCTGCTGCTGAAACTAATGAAGTGTTAACAGCAGATGGAAAGAGATGGTATAAAAGACTCACGCTCCCCTTCACAGAACCATGGCAGGAATTTGTTAATTGACAAAGGGAGGGAGATGAGAAGGCAATGACTGCACCTAATACATTTGCCATGCTTCTCTTTCCACCCTGGGCTGCCTTGTTAATTTGAATAATTTGCACTTACAAGCGCAATTCCTATTAAAGGATGTCGTGGCTCTTCTGTTCATTTTCCTGACAAGTCCATTGGGAATTGAGGTGTGGATATATGAAAAATAGCTAGCATTTGCATAGCACTTCAAAGTTTGCGAACTGCTTTACATATTATCTCATATGACTTTTGAAAAACCCATTTTACTCCCCATTTTACAGATGAGGAAACTGAGGCTGAGGCTGAATTTGCCCATGGTCATACAGTTAATGTATCAGAGGCAGCATTTCAGCTCCTATTCATGGCTCCAACTTCAGGACTCTCTCTACTGTACCACTTAGATTCCCTGTATTTTGTTGTTGTTGAGTCATGTCTGACTCTTCATGACCCCACGGACTATACTGTCCATGGGGTTTTCCTTAGCAAAGATGCTGGAGTGGTTTGCTATTTCCTTTTCCAGTAGATTAAGTCAAGCAGAGGTTAAGTGACTTGCCCAGCTAGTAAGTGTCTGAGGCTGGATTTGAACTCAGGAATTCAGATCTTCCTGACTCTAGGGCTGGTGCTCTACTTAGCTGCCTTAGAAGCCCTATCTACCTTCCTTGTATTTTTTTTCTCCAGATACAGGACAACTATTTATTTCTTCTTCCACAAAAGAAATACTAAAACACAGAAGACTCATAAGTGCACATTAACAAATACTTAAAATATGAAACAACAATCTATCATTTATTTTACTCTCTGAGGAGATAAAGACAGCTTTGTAGGACTGATCAGCACAGTCATCTCTGATTCATACTGTCCAAGCAATCTACATGTCCATACCTCTTGGCAAGCCAGCTTATGGCTCCATCTTTCTCAGTCTTTCCAAGTGCAGTGTCCTCCCTCTAAATATACATTTCCAATCTATTAGGACAACCATCTCTAAAAATATGGAAATTGGGCATTTTGTGTTAAGGAAATTACTGCCCACTGTTAATAAAGGATGGTTTCTGCACTCTTTTCAGCTTTTGTGGATTTTCCCTCCATATTTTTTATTTGCTTTCATGTAAAATGTTGTTACCGAGAATTCCATCTTACTGTTGATCTCTGCTTTGCTAATGCTATCTCATAATTTTTGATGGAATTTATGTTTTCCTCCTTCCATCTTCCCTGGTTCCACTGACAAGGCTTTCAGCATCTTGGTTCACTGCCTTGGCAGAGCATCTGTCTCTCTTCCTCACACCTCTCCCCTCCTCCCTTCTCCCTATCCCCCAAACAGTGAAAGTGGGCCACGGTCTATATGGCAGCCCAGCTGCTATCACTCATCTGGTCTCCAATCCAGGGCAGATCATTTAACTGTTAAATTGATGACAAAAGTAACTTGCCTGTCTTGAAACATGCTTCTTTGCTGGAATATCATATTAAATGACCTACCCTCATCACATATTACACGGAAAGGAGGAATCTCAGTCACTCAAACTTTCTTAGGAAATCTCTCCATAAGGGGACTGCCATTAGTCAGGATATAATCAGAGTTTTAATTTTTTTGGTGGTAGGGAGTAGAGATGGGGAAGGTGGATGTAATATTGCTTTTTCATTTTGGTCTTAGAAGATGCCTATAGTTAGATGTGTTTGTATTTGTGTTGTACATACTTGGCATTTACGTATATAGGTTGCATCCCCTAGAACCATGTAAGCTCTGGAGGGCAAGGAATGTTTTGTTTCACATCCATGCCATTGGAAACTCAGACTCTACCCCTGGCTTTGCCCCTTCCCCACCTTGGTCAGCCTTTTGACTCATTTTTGCCTGAAACCGGATCTCCACCAAGGTACTTGCTGCATTCCCCAGGCCATACCCCTTCTTGGTTTCCTTTGTCCCCTTTCCATCACTTCTTTATATGTTGTCTTCCCCCACTAGAATGCAGGCCTCTTGAGGGCAGGAAATATCTTGTTTATATGTGTGCCCCTAGCTGTTAGTACAGTGCCCGGCATATAACATAGTAAGCACTTAATAAATACTATCTCTCCATGTCTCTGTCTCTCTGTCTTTTTCTTTTTGTCTATCTGTCTCCTCTCCAAATTATCAAAGTTTTTTTGTTTCCAGAGAGAATATGTAGTTTCAAACATTTAGAATATTTGGAAAAGCCAAATTTGGAAGCATATGCCAGAGTAATTTTTGTTGTTGTTACTTAAGGTCATTGGAATACAGTTTGGGGGATATTTTTCTAGTTCTTTAGCACCAACAAATTACTCCTGAAAATATGGTTAAATTTTAGTTATAGCTAGTTGTTCTTAGGACTCTTGCTGTCTCACAACTCTGGGCTGATTTCCCCAGGCTGCCTCACCTGTCCTGGGTCACTACCTTCATCATAAACGATACCTCTGATACTCCCCTTACTATGGAAAGAATAATAATAGCTAGCACTGTACAATATTAACTCATTTTATCCTTGTGTCAATCCTAAGAGATAGGTACTATTATTATTCCTATTTTATAGATGTGGAAAGTGAGGCAGACAGAGGTAAGTAACTTGTCAAGGGTCACACAGCTATTGAACTCGGGTCTTCGTGACTCCAAATCCAGTGCACTCAGCACCCTGTAACAATGTCACAATAGAGTGGGAAGCAAGCTTACCTTCTGTAGAATGACATTTGTATGACTATTTATCAGATGCTTGTAAGATGCTATTATGATGAATAAAATACTGATCCATTTACAAGTGTGGCTAAAGTAATTGTAAATTCAATGTAAGCTGATAGAATGTAAGCTCCTTGAAGACAAGCACTGTTTTTCTTTGCTTTCTGTATACCTCACCTAGCACAGGGCCTGGTTGCAGAGGAGATGTCTAATAAATCATTGTTGGTTGATCAATTGCAGCTTTTTCCTAATCAATGGATGCCAATAGTATAACTACTGTTCTGTGGGAATCTCTGAATATTTTGTATGTTAAGAAGGGGTATTCATGTTGGAAAAGGTTGGGAGCCCCCATCTAAAGACTTTCACCCTTTTCTCTTTCAACTACTAAGGCAGATACCACATCTTAATATATTTTAGGGCTGGCTGTGTTCATTGTCTACCTAGTTTTAAGAATGAATAGGTTGGCAACTCTGAATTTGAATCAATTAAAGAGGCTTCAGATATTTTAAATGGACATTAAAGCTTTCCCACCCCAGGGAAAGCTCTTCAAAAGAACAGTTCCATTTACCTGCACTATATTGTAATTATTACTCAATTGCCAAGGCTGAGGGCTCATTCAGCTAAATGTTCTGTAAAATGCAAATTTTGCATAGGGCAGACTTCTCCAAAGAGAAAATAAAGAGGTTGTCATGCAAGGAGATGTTTTTAAATGAGCACACCAAATGTCTCCTTGACTTGCAATGTTTCAACCTGAATTTCACTGAATACAGGGCCTGTGCACATAGACATGTTGTCATTACTGTTCAGAAGCAGCCAGGTGGCCAAAGAGATAGAGTGCTGGATTTGGAGTCAGGAAGACCTGCTATCAAATCCTGCCTCAAACCCTTAATAGCTGTGTTACCTTGGGAAAGTCACTCAATGCCTCTCAGCTCCTGTTTCCTCATCTGTAAAATGGAAAAAATAATAACTGCTACCTCAAAGGGATGTTGGGAGGATCAAATGGAGGTAAAGCATTTTGCTAGTTTGGCTACAGCAAGAAGGTTTGGGGTACATTTAATAGGCATTGTGCCATCTCTTGAAAATTGTCCTTCTCCACTCAGCGTTCAGCCTCTCCTGGAGTTTACTGGAGTCAATACCTCTTAACTGGAGAAACCCCAATTTTGCACTAAAGATTCACTTGATGACAACTTAGCTGGCATTTTGAGTCCTAAGTCCTTAGTCGTCTTGGGTACATGGACCAAGAAGTATAATTTATTGTGTATTTTGGGAAAATGATGCTGATAAACAACAATGTCCTAGACACCATTCTGGGGCCCTTACTGCACTAAAAGCTGGTGAATGTGGAAGACTGATATTAAGATATACTTTTTAATTTCTTTGTACCAAATTTGGTACTTCAAAAAAACTTTCTTCTGTTGCCCTTCACACACACACACACACACACACACACACACACACACACACACACACAC
>NW_020954577.1:22590541-22592312 GCF_900497805.2 Vombatus ursinus | reverse complement strand
CACACACACACACACACACACACACACACACACACACACACACACACTGCTTTCTTCCTGCTTCTTAGTGCCTAAGCACCAAGTTTGGCACCTGGTAGGTGCTGAATAAAGGCTGGCTTGCTTGATCCTAGGCTACTCTCACCTCCTTGAGAGCAAGAATGGTTTCATTTTTGTCTTTGGGCCTCCAGCACCTAGCACAGCACCTGGTACAAAAAGATGTTTAATAAATACTTGTTGAATTCAATTGAGTTTGACCCTAGCTTTTATCTATTTCTACCTCTGTTTCTCATCATTCTCCATTGAAGATCACGTTATTTGAGATTTTAGAACAAATAGGTGGAACTGATTTTAGACCAAGTATGTGGAATAGAAAAAGCTAACCTCAAGCCAAGGGTTTGCTTCAGACATTTTTAGCCTTGAAGGAGAAGCGGCTGGAGCTGCCTGTATTCGCTATGATGGCAGAGCCCCTGGGATTTCAAGGCATTGTCACACATTAAAGTGATCCCATATATACAGCTGCTTCTTAGTTCCTGCAGCCCTTGGTGGGACTGAGCTGTTCTCTGTACTTTGTGGAAGGCAGATAGTTGAAAGAAAGTGGTTTGCCTAGAATTAGGAGTTAGTTGGTTAGAGCTCACTGCTAATGAACCCAGGGTCATGATCTAATCCCCAGGTGGGCCAGTATGCTTAGCATAAAGAAAAAAAAAACAACTTTCTTCTGAGGCACAGACTCTGTTCCAGGGAACCTCTAACCTTTGCAGATTCTGCAAAATGGGATGAGCTGAAATTTAAAGGAAGTTGTTTAGTTGTTTCAATAGTGTCTGCCTCTCCATAACCCCATTTGGGATTTTCTTGGCAAAGATGCTGAAGTGGTTTGCCATTTTCTTGTCTAGCTCATTTTACAGATGAGGAAACTGAGGCAAGCAGGAGTAAGTGACTTGTCCAGAGTCACACAGCTAGTAGGTGTCTGAGGCCAAATCTGACCTCAGGAAGATGAGTCTTCCTGACTTCAGGCCCAGCACTCTATCCATTGAAACACCCAGCTACTCCAACTTATAACTACTGTCTGTCAAAAAAAAAAAACCAAACCAACAATAAAAACTCATGGCACAGTGGGAAGAACACAGGATTTAGGGTCATTTAGACCCTGGGTTCAAATCTTAAGTCTGCCTCCTGCTACCTGTGGGACAAGTCACAACCTTTCTGAACCTGTTTCCTCATGTGAAAAATGAGGGGATTGATTATATGTCTATGATCCTTTCCAGATAAAAATCTATAATCCTATCATTCAGGCCCAATTGATGATCTTCTCTCCTTTTCCTTCTCTCTCCTAGCCAAATCCAACAAACATTTTTATTAAGCACCTCCTGGTGGAAGGCACTGGGCTAGGGCTGAGAATTCAAAGGTTAAAGGGGAAAAGGTGCTTCCCTCAAGGACCTCCTCTCCTGCTGCCAGTGCTCACCCTTTGGCCTATGTTACTGGGTGGATCACCCTGCCGCCAGCCTGGTGATGAGCCCTGTGGGAGTTTGCTAGACTGTGCTCTACTTAAGATCACAGACATACAAGTGGCCACTAGTCAGTCTATTTTCCGGGAAGCTTTTTCAGTTTTGCAAAGCATACCAGAGTTTGTGCTCAACTGATATAGCCTTTTGGCCCCCAGAATCCCCTGGGTCCCATGTTGAGGCCTCAAAATAAGCTTTTAGTTATGGGAGTGAAAGTGGAAGAGGAAGAAAGAAAGAAAGAAAGAAAGAAAGAAAGAAAGAAAGAAAGAAAG
>NW_020954577.1:22589027-22590531 GCF_900497805.2 Vombatus ursinus | reverse complement strand
AGAAAGAAAGAAAGAAAGAAAGAAAGAAAGAAAGAAAGAAAGAAAGATGCCTTACTAGGTCCTTGCAAAGCTGTTGGGGAAGTTCATGGTCAGCCCAGTTTCTTTCTATCTGAACCTCAGAGGAGGAAGTGGGTGTTCATAGAGCATTCCCATTCCTCTGCTTAATCAGAGATATCTGAAGTCTCTTTAATTGCTTCCAAGTCAAAGTTCCCAACCTAGGCCATAGAGTAAAATAATAAAATGAGCATAGTTCACCCTGAAACTTTTAAAGATGTTTCCTCAAACAAAACAACCTTTGATATGTGTATCCTTAGTGCCTAGCACAGTACAAGGCACATAGTAGGCATTTAATGCTTGTTGGTTGATTGTATGTTCAATAAGATTAGAATGGGACTCCCCACCTTTTTTAGCATGAGATTCTCTTCTTAACATAAACACATTTCAGGGATGTCCCCACAACAGTGTTTATAGTGTTGGTGTTTGTACTATTCCCTATGAAGTCAGCTTAACATAATAATATTGATATTAATAGTACTAGTAATGATAACTAGCATTTATACAGTGCTTTAAGGTTTACAAAGGGCCTTACTTAGCTTATCTCCTTTGATCCTAACAACAATCCTGGAAAGGTGTTATTATTATCCCATTTTTATAGATGAGGAAACTGAGATTTCCTCATTTGAGGTTAAGAGACATGCCCAGGGTCACACCTCTAAGTGTCTGAGGCCAGATTTGAGCTCAGGTCTTCCTGACCCTAGATCTAACGTTTTAATTTACTGTTAGAGTAGGGAAGCAGATGTAGATCTTGCGTACCCACACAGGAGATGAGAAGGGTCCTGGGACGTTAGGGTGAGTCATGATTGATTTAGCATCTAGGGAAGCATAGGGTAAGGAATGGTGTGAAAGAGATCCAGTGTGCATCCTCTTCTGCATCCTGTGACTTTGGACCCTAAGCCTTCGCTGATACAGAGGCAACACAGTACAGTAGATAGAATGCTTGACCTGGAGTCAGGAGGACCTGGGTTCAGATCTTACCTTTGATTTTTACTTGGTGGATACATCACATAACTTCTCTGAATCTCAATTTCCCTACCTGTAAAATGGGGATAATAATACTGGTAGCACTTACTCCCACCAGGAGGCTATTATGGAGATGGAATTAGATAATGTGTATAAAATGTTAACTAAATGCCAACTAATCTCCATGAGAATGTCAACTCTTTGAGGTCAGGGGCTGTTTTTCATTTTGTTTTTCTACTTCTGATGCCTTGCACACAGTAGGCACTTAATAAATGCTTGTCAAATTGAATTGAATATATAAGGATACAATCCCACTAGGCCTACCTTGAATAGAAGCAAAGCAAATGTAGTTTTGCAGTAGGGGTAAGTCTTTAGCATCAATCACTGCCACCAAACAGTGTGGTTGAGAAGAGGTAAGTTAAGAGCCATTTCATTCTTTTCTTTCTTTCTTTCTTTCTTTCTTTCTTTCTTTCTTTCTTTCTTT
>NW_020954577.1:22561415-22589017 GCF_900497805.2 Vombatus ursinus | reverse complement strand
CTTTCTTTCTTTCTTTCTTTCTTTCTTTCTTTCTTTCTTTCTTTCTTCCTTTCTTTCTTTCTTCCTTTCTTTCTTTCTTCCTTTCTTTTTCTTTCATCCAAGTTGGGACCTAGAACAGAGCTTTGTATCAGATATTTCATTGCTTGCTTGACACAAACTATATGTCTGTTTCCATTGGTAGTGGGGCTCTGATTTGCTCCTAATTTATCACATAACAAAGGAAGTCTTTAGTTTTGTGGCATGGACCCCTTGGGCAGTGTCTGATGGACTCCTCAGAAGGATGTTTTCAAATGCATCAAATAAAATATGTAGGATTGCTAAAGAAACTAAAAGTTAGTAAAAAATAAAAATGTAATTTTTCCCCCAACCAAGTTCACAGCCCTTTGAAAATCACCCATAGAGAGTGAATCCCAGGTTAAGAACTCTTGACATAGAAGGAAGGCTGATAAGCAAATTAAGAGAATGTGGAATGGCTTCTCTGTCAGATTTACAGATAAGGGAAGAATTTAGGACCAAAAAAGATATAGACAGCATTACAAAATGTAAAATAGATAATTTTAATTATATAAAATTAAAAAATTTTTGCACAAACAAAATCAATGCAACCAAAATTATAAGGAGAGCAGAAAACTGGGAAAGATTTTGGAACAAGTTTCACTGATAAAGGCCTCATTTCTCAAATATATAGAGAACTAAGTCAAATTTACAAAAATGCAAGTCATTCCCCAATTGACAAATGAACAGGTAGTTTTCAGAAAAAGAAATCAGAGCTATCTATAGTCATATGAAAAATGCTCTAAATCATTATTGATCAGAGAAATGCAAGTTAAAATAACTCTGAGGTACTACCTCACACCTATCAGAGTGGCTAATATGATAAAAAAGGAAAATGTTGGATGTTTTAGGGGATGTGGGAAAATCGGGACACTAATGTACTATTGGTGGAGTTGTGAACTGATGCAATCTTTCTGGAGAGCAATTTGGAACTATATGCAAAGGGCTATAAAATACATACCCTGTACATACCCTTTGATCCAGCAATACCACTGCTAGGTCTATATCCCAAAGACATTCAAAAGAATGGAAAAGGACCTATTTGTACAAAAATATTTATAGTAGCTCTGTTTGTGATGGCTAAGAATTGGAAAGTGATACCCATCAATTGGGGAATGGCTAGACAAGCTGTGGTATATGATTGTAATGGAATATTATTGTGCTATAAGAAATGACAAGCAGACCGATTTCAGAAAAACCTGGAAAGACTTAAATGAACTGATGCATAGTGAAGTGAACAGAAGGTTGTACACAGTAACAATCTTGTTCAGTGAAGAATTGTGGATGACTTAGCTATTCTCAGCAATACAATGATCCAAGACAATCCGAGATGAGTAATGATGAAGCATACTATCCACCTCCAGAGAAAAAACTGATATTGTTTGAATACAGACTGAAGCTCACTATTTTTCACTTTTTTCTTTCATTTTTTCTTTTATTTGAGTCTTCTTGTACAAAATGACTAATAAGGAAATGTTTTATATAATTTCACATGTATAACCTATATCTGATTGCTTACTGTCTGGGGGGAGAAGGAGGGTTGGATAGAATTTGGAACTCTAAGCTTTAAATAAATATATTAAAAATAAAAAAAATAAAGAAAAGCTGTCATTGATGTGGGAAGGGTAGCAACTGAATTGCAGGGAAGAGGACATAAGACTAAAACCCAACCCTAAATTGGGGGGGGGAATAGCTGGGATGAGAAAAGAGAAGGGATAACAGAAAAGAACAAAAAAAGTCCAAAGAGCATGCCAGTTAGAGAAAGACTATTGATGATTCAGGGCAGCTAGGTGGTGCAGTGGATAGAGTGCAGGGCCTGGAGTCAGGAAGACTCATCTTTGTGTATTCAAATCTGCCCTCAGAAACTTACTAGCCCTGTGACCCTCTGTGAAATGACTAGTCACTTCACCCTGCTTGCTTCAGTTTCTTTACCTGTAAAATGAGCTGGAGAAGAAAATGGCAAACCACTCCAGTATCTTTGCCAAGAAAACCCCAAATGGGATCACACAGAGTCAGACACAGCTGAACAATAACATTGATGATTCTAGGAATCTTAAAAGGTTGAAGTTTAAGGAGCTAAGTTACTGGAGATAAAGCTAACATGCAGACTAACTTATTACAAATGCACTTTCCAGCATGTTGAGTAAGGCTTTCTTGTTATCTTTCACTATCACTTTTGGGACTTTTAAAGTAACTTCATCCAAAATAATCATTTGTCTCTTATCCTACTATGAGATGGAGTGTTGCTTAGAACAGTAGAAGTTCAGAAAATGCAACAAAGAGATTTTCTCACTTTTTCCAGGAAACAGAGATGAAAGTGGGCCAAAAAGACCAATTGAAGGTGACATGAGGTATTAAAAATGGGTATTTATTACCTTTTCAGAATGGATCTAATAGGAAAGAGATTAGATAGGCCCTCTGAAGTTGCTAGGTTTATAATCATTTTAGCTAATGTCACTAATGTTCTACTTGAATGCCTCATCTTGAGGTGAGGATGGCTCTTGATTCTCAACAATCATACCAATGGAGTATAAGCCTTGGCAGATCTCCCTGAGCTCAATAGACCTTAACATGGGCCCAGTGAAAGCCTGTATGCTGTCTCTGGTTCAAAGACTAGCCTAGCTAGGTTTGGAAAGGATCATCACCAGATGCTTGGCCATTGGGCGATTAATTTTTATTGTTATTCTTAATCATCTTTATTATTTCTTGCCAAAGCAGCTCTGGAAGATTAATAAGGCAGAGAGAGGTTGCAAACCTGCATCATTGAAGGAGGTGCCTATGCTATGTTTTCACTTTTGGACAGCTCATGCACCTCAAAGAGAGACATGGCTAAGGGTGTCCAGGATAAAGACTTTACTTATCTAGGAATATAGTCTTCAGCTTTCTCTGAACACAAAGTATATATGGAAAGGGTCCTTCAGTGCCTTGGGTGCCATATACAACTCAGCTTGATTCCTTTGGGTGTCCAGTTGGTTCTTACCATCACTTGGAGTAATCTTGGACAAATCGAACAATCCAGGATTAGAATAAAAGAAACTTTTCTTCCATCTTCCTCCAATAGATCTGTAATCTCACTGATGTGAGTATTCCCTCCAATGATGCAAATCGCAGTCCATCTGTCTCTGCATATCTTGTGCAACTTTTGACTATAGTACTTGACAGAGGTTAAGTGACTTACCCAGGGTCACATAGCATGTCTGAGGCTGGATTTGAATTCTGGTCTTCCTGACTCCAGTCCCAGCATTCTATCCCCCGAGACACTTACACACACACACACACACACACACACACACACACACACACACACACAATTCCCACAGTAACTCTAGATTTTCAACATCATCTGTCTCCTCCCCTCCTGCTTTTTTTTTTTTTACTTTTTGAATACTTCTGACTGAGCTATATGTAGTATCCCCTTAGACCCTTCCTCTACTTGGAGCATGCTACAAACTCCCTTTCTGTTCATTATCCTAACTAGTAATGGATTAGGAGGAATCTAACCTGCTAGTGTCTACTTTTCTCCTCAGAGTTCTAAGATTAAATCCGAAGAACTAGAGTTTCTACTTCCAGTAGTCAAGAGCCCCCATCCAATGTGTTCTCCAATATTGATTGGCCATTTGACATCTATTAACTTTTACAAAAGGGTATTTACTGAGAAGGCATACTAAGAACAGTAGTTACAAAACATTCACTGCAACCCATGGAACATACTATCCCCTTTCACAACTAAGTCCCCTACAGAGAGTAGGTTCAAACTTAAGGCAGAGTAATGATGATGATGATGATGATAGTAATAATAGTTACCATTTATGTAGCGCTTTAAGATTTTCAATGTGCTTTACGTGTTATATGATTTGATCTTCAGAACAAGCATGTGAAGTGGGTGATATTATTATCCCCATTTTATAGATGAGGAAACTGAGGCTGAAAAAAGTTAAGTAACTTGGTCAGGGACACATAGTACGTGTCTGAGGTAGGTTTTGAAGCAGGTGTGTGAGGCAAGTCTTCCTAACTCCAGGCTTGGCACTCTATTCACTCCACTCTCCCCATTAAAATTTGTTTCTGGAATGGCATTGATGATGGATCATTCATTTCTTTACTTAGCTGGACTGCTCCTCTCAGGGCATGGCCTCTTCACTGCATGTTTTTCTTCCAATTGTTCTGAATCTTCATCTATTTGTTTATGGAAACTTCCGTTCCCATTGTAGACACTGCCATAGCCACCTCTACTCAGATGGCCTTCTTAGCTGCCATTCAGCTCTGTCTGTTGGTGCAACCTCTGATGTCTTTGGTATATCTCCAAGATTTGTTGGTTGGTTGGGCATTCCCAACTCAGAATTCTAATTCCCCCTAAATCTGGAAAGAATAAACTAAAACAAAAAGGTGATATATATTTGTAAACATGTGGTTCCTGGGTGAGATAGGGTGACTGACCTTTCCCCACTTGGCAACTCATAGGACTCCTCCTCACTTGAAAACCACTAGGGAAGGGAGAGGCCTCAGGGACAGGGGTCATCCTTTCATTCTATCTGTAGAGTTTTGACTGAATAGACAAGTAAAAGACTTCACTGCCATACAGTATAAGCCCTGAGTCATCATGGCTGACATGAAGTAGGAATAGGATATTTGCTCATACTTTGAAGTGTATATATGTTTGTGTAGGGGGAAGGCAGAGGGTTGGGTCCCTCCATCACACATGTACAGAAGGAGGTCTATCCTAAGCTTCTATGTGATTGACTGGAATCTCAATCTTTCTGCTGACTTCCAGTCTCTCATCTCCAGTTGCCTTTCAGACATCTTGAACTGAATGCCCAGTAGACATCTTAAATTTATTGTGTTTAGAACTGAACTCATTATCATTCCCCCTTAATGCTCCTCCCCTCCTACCATCCCTGTTGCTATAAAGGATGACACCATTCTCCCAGTCCCTCAAGCTAACAACCCAGGAGCCATCCTAGATTCCTCACGGTCTCTTACCCACTCCCCTCGATATCCAAGCTGTTGCCAAGGTCTGTCAATTTCACCTCTGCAGCCACCCCGCCCCACCCACTTCTCTTCTGACACTGCCCCAACCTTGGTGAAGGCCCTTATCACCTCCTGCCTTGATGGTAAGAACTACTGATGATTACTTCAGTAGTCTCTTAGTGGGTCTGTAGGTCTCAAGTCTCTCCCCCCTCCAATCCATCCTCCATTCAGCCACTAAAGAAATTTTCAGTTTTCATCATGTCTTCCCCTACTCAATAACCTCCAGGGGCTCCCTATTGCCTCCAGGATCAAAACAAAATGCTCCATTTGGCATTCAAAGTCTTTCATAACTTAGCCCCTCCTACCTTTCCAGTCTTCTTACACTTTACTCCCTGACAGGTACTCTTTGATCTGGTGACAACTGACTTCCTGGCTGTTCCATGAACAAAACACTCCATCTCTCAGCTCCGGGCATTCTCTCTGGCTGTACTCCATGCCTAGAATGCTCTCCCTCCTTTGCTCTGACTACCAACCACCCTGGCTTTCTTTAAGTTCAAACTAAAATCCCACCTTCTACAGGAAGCTTTTCCTAACCCCTTTTCATTCTAGTGCCTTCCCACCATTATTTCCTGTTTATCCTGTGTACAGCTTGCTTTGTATATATTTATTTACTTGTTGTCTCCCCCATTAGATTGTAAGCTCCTTGAAGACAGAGAATGATTTTTGCCTCTTTTTGTATCCCCAGTGCTTAGCACAGTGTCTGCCTAATGAATGTTGATTGATTGATTGATTGATTCTGGCTGAGAATGTCCCAAGGCAAGAGGACAGGGATTGTACAGGTGGGGACAAAGAGGGAAAAGAGCACTACATTCAAGCTAAATTCCTGAAGGGAAAAAACCAAGCTATTAAGTCAACACATGACAATTTACAAATGCTAGGTTTCCTATTGAATAACAGTGGTGATAAGACAACGGGTATATTACTTAACCTCCAGGGTCTCAGTTTCCTAGTCCATCAAATGAAGGTATTGGGCTACTAGACGGTCTTTGAGGTCCCTTCCACTTCTCAGTCAAAGATCCTGTAAGATTGTAACTTTATATATCCATTATAAGCAATGTGGTTGAGTGGGAAGAGCATTGACTTGGTGTCAGAAGGACCCGGGCTCAAGTTCTCGACCCACTCTTCTTCCTGTGGTTAAGGAACTCTGGTCAAGTCACAAACTCTCTGAGCCCTGGTTTTTTCTTATCTAAAACAAGGACTATAATATTTGCACTACTTGCTTCCCAATGTAGTTGAGAAGACCAAATGAGAAAATGCACGTAAAAACACATTGTAGCTGTATTACACTAATGCCAGTGATTATTATAACATTATTATTGTTCCTATAATGATGACTATGGTAAGTCATTAAAAGTCTCTGGTTGGAAGCAGCAGGGACAATTTCTATTCCTGGGTAATATGCATTACTCCTCATTTCTGATTTAATTCATTAGGCTATTTACCAGATCAAGGCAAGGGAGTAACATTAATTCAACTACATTAATTATAGCTTCTTTAAAATCTCAATTAGCATTTAGTACCTCTAAAACTCATCCTAAAATATAAGAACTGAGAATTTATGATAGTTATTAAAAAAGGAACTTTTATTACCCAGTTAATGAAGTCAAAATGGAGGCCATGGACTTTATTACTCTGCAAGGTTTTACTGAATCTCTAGTGTTGATTTATCAGGTTTGCTGTTGCAATGCTCAGTGACATGTCTATTCACACATTAGACAAATACATTAACAATGAATCCCATGGAGATTTGATCTTTCAATAGGGATAAGGGTTGAGTGAGTTGGGCTAAATGTTCTCAAAGGTCTCTTTCAACTGTGACATTCTATGAATCTTATGAGAAAAGACTCATCCAAAATGACAGATGACCAGACCTAGGGAGGGTTAGTCTTGTCAGCTTTAAATAACTGACGTCATTTCTGTTTTGACAGAAACAGTAAACTGACTATTTGACGTGTGGGATCAATCACCTCACCATAAACACCAACAGGGTTAGTAGTTTGAGTTTCCTAAGTCTGCAATTCTGATAGAAACAGTAGGACCCCAAAATAACATCAGCCAAAGACTGGAGGAACAAGCATAACGGTCTGAGCTTAGGTTCTTAAGCTTTTTTTGAGTCGTGGACCTTTTTGGCAGTCTAGTGAAGTACACAGACAACTTCTCAGAATAATGTTTTTAAATGCATAAAATAAAATACACAGGATTACAAAGGAAATTAGTATAGTGAAAATGTTTATGACATATATTTATCATTTATTTATATATCACATACATAATTTTATATGTCTGTCTGTCTATCTATCTATCTATCTATCTATCTATCTATCTATCTATCTATTAAAATCCAAGTCCAGGAGCAGCTGGGTAGTGAAGTGGATAGAGCACCAACTCTGAAGTCAGAAGGACCTGAGTTCAAATCCGGCCTCAGATCAAACACTTGACACTTACTAGCTGTGTGACCCTGGGCAAGTCACTTAACCCCAATTGCCTAAAATTAAATAAATAAATAAAATCCAAGTCCACGGATTCCATTTAAAGAACAATGCATTGTTATAGATAGTCCTTGGAAGGACATTAAGGTAGGGACAACTCTATAATTTAAAATCACATTATTTAACTGTTTAAATGACATAAATAATACCCTTTCATTACATAACGGAGAGAAAAAAGGAAAAGATTCCTTTAACTTTCAAAAATCTGCCTGGTGAAAACCTCAGTCCAATAAGAATCTGTGGCTTCCTTTGTATGGTCATTTTCACCACTAATGTAGGTGGTGGCCCCTCTGTAACTTGGTAGATAAGAGTTACTGGGGTCAACCTGATGATGAACCTCTCGCAACTTAGGCTGGATCTTGGATAACAGACATGGCATCTGGGCTTGGACTTTCATCAAGATTTCACAGCTTGGTCAAACCGAGATTATGCTCCACTGACATGACTTTTGAATACTCAGCGTCACCTCCAGGCCACGATAAAGCATCCAAAGATGACTTTAGTGGGCCATCAAAATACCAAGCTCCATTTGAAGGGGTCCAATGATGCCATGACCACAATATGTCAAAAAAGAAAAAAAGAAAATAAGAAATTGACTTCTGTTCTACATACGGCAAATGAGACTTTCTCCACCAAGTCCCCTACAGGTTCCTCCCCACTTTCTCTCAGCCTCCTTTTATCTATTGTCTTCCCCATTAGAATATAAGCTCCTTGAGGGCAGGAACTGTTTTGTATTTGTATTTTCAGCATTTAGCTTTATGCTTGGCACATAACAAGTATTTAGTAAATTCTTGAGGACTTGTTGACTTTGTGACTTTGGACAAGTCACCTGGATCTCCTTGGACCCAAGATTCCTCATCTCTGAGGTCCCTTACAGCTTTGGCTCTATGATCCTATGAATGAACAAACAATTATTAAGCCTTATTTTGTGCCAAGCACTGTGATAAGTGCTGGGGATACAAAGAGAAAAAGCAAAGAGGGTCCCTGCTCCCAGGGAGCTTCCATTCTAATCAAGGAGAAGGCACATAGGGAAGATTTCAGCTGCAAGTCAGATGGAAAAGTCCTACAGTCCTTAGGATATAGTGGCTAAACATGTTAATGCTTCTCTTTAATGTTATTTTCATTGATACAATTTTATCAGTTTCTGATGTTGAACCATTTGACAGTGCCAAGGACTGTGGTGGCCAGAACTTTCTTTTCTAGGTCTTCAGGAGCTGAGGTTGTAACCCTTATAGGAGCAGCTGCCAGGACACTGGGCTAGAAACAACTCTACTGCCAAGGCTCTCGGGCTTAGTGTCTTGGGTTGTCTTCATCAGGATTTGTGGGGAGATAGTGGTCAAGTGGTGGTGCTGGTGGTTTGATTTGCCTGACTTGTGCTGTTTCCTGTCTCTCTCTCAGGGTGCCCTGATGCTTCAGCTATAAGAACCTGCCTATCAGAACTAGGAGTTGATATCTACTGCAAATCATCTAATGGTCACTGAAGATGATATGAGAAATTCTCTTTTGCTTTATGTAGAACAGAAGTCAGCATCTTTCTTTTCAGACTGATCTCAGAGTGAGAGCAAGAGGTGGAAATGGGGGGGGGAGGTGAACAGCAAGTCAGAAGGGAAAAACACATTTACTTTTGGAGGTCAGGGTGATGGTGGTAAGTAGCTGATATACAGTGGGTTCTGTAGGTTGACCCTGCAGGGCTCTTTCCCACTAAAGTTTGCTCCTGTTACAGTGATCAGACAAAGTTCTACAGTGTGCAATGCAGGGCTGCCTCAAACCACCCAATCTTTATTAACATCAGCAGGAGTCATGTGGATTAATCGCTATAGCGAGCTTTGGAAACCTCAGTCAGTAAGTCCAAGAGTAATTACTTCTGTATATCACACGCAGAGACAGAAAAGGCAGAAATAATCAGGCATTGGTTAGGCAATTACATGGAAGTAACTGCAATCAGAGTGATGGAGAGCTGATGCTAAGCTAGAAGAGCATAACAATGATACTTGTGCCCTGCAACCTGGAATTGGCTTCTTGGAAGGAGAGCTGAAGGGATATTGGGTTTCCTGAAATCTCAGAGGTGCCTTCCCAAACTCCCTTTGAAATGCACTCCTCAGGTTGTGATCCCTGTGAATGCCTTCCTGCCTGATAGGCAGAGATGGACAGATTAGCACTGAGGAATAGGATCCTGAGTTCCTGAATTAATCTAGACCAGGGGTTCTTAAGCTAAAATACATAGGATACAAAGGAAACCAAAGATTAGTGAAAATAAAGATGACATGTTCCCATCCATGTTCATGGACCCCTTGCAATCTATCCAAGGACAGTGGACCCCAGGTTAAGAGCATCTGATCTAGGGTTTGGAAAAGGTCTCAGGCTGGCCAAACTGAAGACATAATCAATCAATAAATCAACATATACTTATTAAGCACACTATGTGCCAGACTCTGTTCCAGGTGCTGAGCTGGACAGCATAAAACTCTCTCTCCTTAGAAGGGGCCCATGGTGGGGGGAACTTGCTCACTTTTGCCCTCATAGGGCTGATAGAAACATGTGGAAGAGGGTGTTGGCTCCAGAGGGCAGAACCAGAATCACTGAGTAGAAGTGGCAGAGAGGGCACGTTTGGGGGAGAAATAAACAACTTCTTAACATTGGGGCTGTCCAAAAGGGGAAATGGCTGCTTGGAGGGGACTAAGGGTAAGGGGCTTCCTCTTACTGGAGGTTTGAAAGCAAAGACTGGATGGCCACTTGTCAAGTATGGGGATTCCAGTTCTGGTGCAGATCAACTGGCCTCTAAATTCCCTTTCTGACACTGATATTCTGTGTATGTCTCTGTAGGATAGGTAAGCTGAATTGAAACACAGTCATTTCATTCTTTTCTTTTCACAGCTAACACTTATCAGTAAAGCAGACTCAAATGTACATGACTGGCATAAATTCTTAAGATTAACCTCAATGTTCCATTCATTCTGCACTTAACAATTCGAAACCTTGACTTTGCTGTGTAGATGCTGAGGACAACCACAGCCCAATGACATGTATTCTGAATCTGTCAGGCTGAGTCTGAAACCATAGGCACCTATTGCCTAAGCTGAATGGACATTTTTCAATGCCAACACATTTCAATCACTGTGAATCATTCACCCAATAGTGAAAAGTCAAGCTTTCCTCCTAAATTAGCAGGGTGCCCATTCTGACTGCTGTTGGATATATTTAAAAGTATCAGTAGCCAAATCCTTACTGAAGGGGCAGCTAGGTGGTTCAGTGGATAGAGCACTGGCCCTGAAGTTAGGAGGACCTGAGTTCAAATCTGACCTCAGACCAAACACTTGACACTTACTAGCCATGTGACCCTGGGCGAGTCACTTAACCCCAATTGTCTTAAAAAAAAAGAAAAAAAAAAACAAGAGTTCCAAATCCTTACTGAACAGAGAGCTTTCCACTCACGAGCCACCTTCCCAGGCAGGAATTCCTCTTCTGGCCTCATATTTGGCTTCTGATTCCGGATTCTATTTGCTTTCCATAGAAATCTAAAAAGCTACTAATGGATATTGTACATCTTCCCATGTTATTATTCCATGACTCACAAGTTCCTTCAGATGGAAGCAGCTTTAACCACAATTTGTCAATAATCAAGTTTTTAATCAGAACTGTATTTAATCAAAATTTGAGTCACCAGTGATCTGTGACTCTCTCTCTCTCTCTCTCTCTCTCTCTCTCTCTCTCTCTCTCTCTCTCTCTCTCTCTTTCTCTGATACAGGGAGCCACCGGTTGTATAAGGAAGTTCCAGGTCCTGACTGAATACTATACTAAATTCTTGGCTCCTCCTAGAACTTGGTTATATCGTATTTCAAAATAAGTGGGATTATCAGCTAGCTAGAAAGCTAGATAAAAGGCTAGTGCAGCATAGTAGATATGGAGCTGGCCTTAGAGTCAGGTAGATTGGGAGTAAAGTCCTGCTTCTGACCTATACTGACTGTGACCTTGGATGAGTCACTCAACTTCTCCTTTCCCTAACCTACATAGGACTCTAAGTTGCTGAGAAATGGCTGATCTGTGTTGATTGAAGAGGTTTCTTCACTCTATACCAATATAATCACAAATTTAGACCAGAAGAAAAATGCAACAAAAACCAGGCATCTTTTTCTTGGCCATGTCACTACTCAACAAACAAGCGTGATTTATCTTAAGTTACTGGTTTGTCCGAGCTGGCATCTGGGAAAAGCCTGCCTTCGAATCAGAGTCCTGTTCTCTCAGGATTCCTATAAGGACACTAGACTGGGTAGAGATTCCGTGCTTCTTCTATTAGTATCCAGAATTCAGCTCATGCTGTTGGAGTATTCCAATAAGAGCTGAAGGGGAATGTCTGGATAGGAAATAGCTGGGCCTGATGGTCCACAAGAGATGGGCAGGCAATACGGCCCTTCCCTGAGCTCTGAGAAGCTAGGGCAGCTGTAGGGCTCCGTGGAATGCTCCTGGATCTGTCAGCACTGCAAAGAACATCATCATTGCTTCTTCCCCTTCATTCCTCATAATAGATCCAATGTCTTTCACATCCAAGTTCATGGACCCCTGAAATCTATCTAATGACAGTGAACTCCAGGTTAAGAGCCCAAGGGCCCTGGGACTTCTTCATTGACATCAAACTTGCTGCAAGCTGTCTAACCTGAGAGGTCATTCAAGGACAGGATGGAAAGCATTCTGTGATTCAATTCAATTCAATAGGCATTGGCATTGACTGCATGATGGATGGAGAGAAAAGCTTAAGGCTGTTACCCTGAGGCTGAAACAATCAGTCCATCTGGTCAAAAAAATCATCTGATTTAGGGAAAAACAGTCAAACACATCATGCTGGCAGTTCCAGCTTGAGAGTACCCAGCATGCACCTCTTTAACTCTGTGTGTGTGTGTGTGTTGTGTGTGTGTAGCTGGCTCACATTCTTTTAGGAAAAAAATCAGTCACATCTGCACAGACGTTATTTTTCATAAATGAATTTTACTTTGTTATCACTTCTCCCAACAGTAATTCTTGGCAAAGATGCAGATAACATGAAGGCAAGCTTAACTTGTACTCAGACTTCATTAAAGAAATCATTAAAGCATCTTAATTTGCTTAAACCATTAAAATATTTTCATTTATAAAAATCAATCTAAATATAAATATTAACACTAAAGATTGAAATCACTTGATGACAAAATAATCCTCCATGTTGATAGAACATATGCTTTTGTGATTTTTCTGAATGGTAAAATTAAATCTTCACACGGATTTGGCACAAGGAAACCTTTGTAAAAATTCAAATGCCATAGAGCAGGATTTTTTTTTTTGTTTTTTGTTTTTTGTTTTTTGCAATGCTTACACAGGACACAGTTTTGTCAAAGAAGACAGAATATTTTTAACACTAACACAACAGTAGCTTCTTCTCATGCCTCTTTATGGAAAACATTCTATTCTGACCTCAGAGTTTTTTGGGATTGTGGGCTTTTTTCTTCTCCATTTTGTTTTAAATCACACCAGTGGAACAAAAGCCAAAGATTTACTCTATTCAAATGAGTCTTTTAGGTTGGATAACACATATACAGTATTAGTAAATATTATAATTAGACAAATATGGAAACCACCATCAGGGTCAGTTCATGACTCATACCTGCAGTTATCAAGATTGGGGAACGTGTGTAACAGACAAACCAATCATCTAGAGGTTAAAAATGATGCAAAGGGAGATTTTCTTTAGTTATCCCAATTAATCCAACCCTCCTAATTAGATTCTCCCTTAATAACTTATGAATAAACATGACCCACTTCACTGAATGAAGTTTTTAGGTTGCTTTGTTTTTGTGAACAGACTTCAAGTTGACACATATTTAGTATGTGTTGCTGCTGTCCACACATGCCCAGAGTAACATAATAGTTTATTGATGCTACACTTATAATTTGGAGTTACACTGCTTATGGTAATTTTTTTTGGAAAAAAAAGATATTTAGCATTTCCTTTGAAACAATTTGATACTTTGAAGAAAAATTATTTTCCTACTGGCTTTCAGTAAGTAATTTTGCATTCAACTTATCTTTTGTATTCTATTAGAGCCCTACCCAATAGACCTTTACCTAGTAGAGAAAGCCCTGGACTTGAGAATGAGAAAACTAGGTTAGGGTCTTACTTCTGCCTGGGTGACTTTATCTGTATAATGGGGATACTAGTATCTTCACTGCTTATCTCCCACAGGGAGGGAAAGCGCTTTGGAAGCTATATCATATAATGTAAATGTGTGGGCTAACTAAATTGCACACCCTTGACTTTGGATAATGCTCAGAAGGTGAATTATGGGCTGTGTTTCCCATCACTCTTCTCTCATCTGGTGTTGGGAAAGTCTAAGTCCTAAGGAGGTCCATGGGTATAAATAAATGAATCCCCAATTGTTGCTGAAGGTGTCGAGGTACCAGTGACTTGCTTAGATTTCATGATAGTCCCTGGGATGGAGATAAAAAGCAAATGCACGTCTTTGTTCAGCTGTGCCATATTCATTTCATCAGGGACCATCCTGGTAGAATATGACATCATGGTTTGTGATGGCAAACTAATAAAAATAATTGTAAGAGCCATGAGCCAGAAGCCTGGCAGATGGAGAAGAGATGAACAGATGCCTCTGTTCATTAGTAGCTTTTTTTCCTTTTGTTTTTAAGAATGAAAACTGCACCCCTACCACTCCCAATATCAGTGAAACTAGGATTCACTACCAGGTCTGTTTTCCTTAGCATGAATAAGTCAGGGAGGTCTTTGTGAGCACTAAGGGGCCAGTAGGATGGCCATTTCCTCTTTTACCAGATGGAATTCTGATAGACATCTGGTGGAATCAGGGCTACCAAAAAAAAAAAAAATAAAGCCACATATATTATCTTAAAAGACGACATTCTTTAGCACAATTGATTGACAGGAAAAAAAAGTGCCATTTGTAAAACAAAGAACTTTGCTTTGGAAACTCAGTATCTTAGTATCTTTCCTGGAGTCTCAAGGGAACATAAGGCAATGTTCCCACTAGCAGACCAGAATGCTGAAGCCTTGGACAGCTTTCTCAGTGAGGTATCCAAGACGAAAAGAAAGCCCTGCTCCCAGAGGAAGCAATGCTCCTCCAGGGCCTATTTTCTATGGGACATACTGTATACAATGGCTGTTCAAGAAAGGCACTGGTGTATACAGCTGGAGGCAGTGTGTGATTGGCAGTAGAGTTGAGTACCACTAAAACATTATGGCAGATCCGAGAGTTGGTTCCTAAGAGAAAAAGAAAATGACACATTAGCAAAATATTGAGTAGATAATTGGCCACTTAACAAAAGTAAAAATGTCTAAGAAGCTAATGACTGTCCATCTAACAACTCCAGGCTGTTTCTACCTTAGAGCTTTCTTAGTGATCAAATAGATAGAAGGTCTGGGGGTTGGCATGGGGTATGAAGACTCCTTCCATTGTTATAGCTTGGTATAATGGATAAGTCCTAGGTAGTTGCCTGAGGAACACAGAGGTTAAGAGTTGGAATAGACCTTAGGGGTCATGTAGGCCAACCCTATCATTTTACAAAGAAAGAAACAGAAGGCCCTTGAAGTTAAGTGACTTGTTCGAGGTCATACCAGTATTAGGTGTGGAAGTAAGATTTAAACTCTCTTTCTTTGACTCCAGAACCATTGCTTTTTCCACAGTACCATGCTGGTACTGGACACACAGCTAGTGAATGTCAGAATTTGGATTTGAACCCAGATCTTCCTGACTTCCAGTTTGGCATTCTAGTCACTGTGCTATGGTGCCTTTGCTTCCTTTCTAAGTCTTTCTTAACAGAATCAACAATTATTTGGTCCAAAGACCATGCTGGCATTTAGACAAACAATCCACTAGGTCTCATAGAAAGTGCTGCATCTTCTCCAGAATTTTCCCAAATGATATATTGTGCCTTATTCTGACACTCTAAAAGTATAGTTATTTTAGACAGAAGGGTGGTAATTAATTAGAAGAAGAAGATATGGAAGAATGAATGAACAGGGACTGAAAAATCAAATAAAAACCCTCCAGCAGAAAGAACCACCTTACTGAATCCCATCTCTGATTGTTACTAGTGGTGTGACCTTGGGCAAGTTCATTTTTCTAGGCCTCAATTTTACCTTCTGTAAAATGAGGGTGTTAGAATAGGTCAATCTGTTAATCAGCACACATTTATTAGATACCAGTTATGTGCCAAATACTGTGCTAGGTGCTGAGCCCCTGGCTTCAGAGAGCTTCCATTCCAGTAAGGGGATAACATGTACATATATAGATGTATTTAAGCTACATAGTGGCCTCTGGGATCCCAGCTCTAGTCCTCTGATCCTATATCTTAGTAACTATAAAACCTAAGAAAGTTATGTAAGGGGCTGAATGGCTCAGTGGAAGGCCTTGGGTTGGAATTTTCAATCTGTTACTCACTCAGCAACCTTGGGCATGTCTCAGACTCTCTCTAGGCCTACATGGTAAAAGGATGCTTGACTAGCTTGACTTCTCTATGGTGTCCACCAGCTCTAAATCTTTATGCTCCTGCTCTGGCCCCTTCCTGGGCAGACTTCATACAACTGACACTCAAAAGAATTTAGGGGAAGTTATAAATTCATACATCTGCTTAGTGATGATGACTTATAAGAGATAAGCCAGTCTATTTGATTTTTGGACCTCCTGTTTTATTCTTGGACTTTATTTTATTATTATAATTATAATTATTATAATTATTATTATTATTTTAGGCAATTGGAGTTAAGTGACTTGCCCAGGGTCACACAGCTAGCGAGTGTCAAGTGTTTGGTCTGAGGCAGGATTTGAACTCAGGTCCTCCTGACTTCAGGGCCGGTATTCTATCCACTGCACCACCTAGCTGCCCCATATTCTTAGACTTTATAAGAAGCTTTCACAGATAAGTGATCATGGTGCCCTGAACAGCTGTTTTGCAAGGGTCTGCAAGACAAAATGGTGGCTTTTATACTGTTTGCAGACCATTTAAGCAGGTTTGGGGCATAGATTGACAAATGTGAGGGCCACAGGTGTAGGAGTTATTCTGAGAAAGGGTTTTGGAAATCCCACAAACATACACTGTCCCCCTTTCTTTGTGGGTTCGGCAAGGGCATGCCTCCAGTGTCTTGTACACAGTGGATGCTTAATAAATGTTTGTTTATTTGAATTTAATACCCTGGCAAAAAGCTCCAGAGATTGTGGGAAACCACATTCAGTACGAACTTTTCTTTTAGAAGCATTAAATAGTCTGTGTCCAGAGTCATGACAAACCTATGCATTGGTGCACCCCCATTCCTGAACTGTGCTTCCTCCTCACCTCTGACTCCTAGCATCCCTGGTTTTCTTCAAGACTTAGCTCAAATCTCACCTTCTGCAAGAGACCTTTCCCAATCCCCCTCTGCTGTTAATGCCTCCTCAATGAGATTCTATTGACTATATATCTATATCTAGCTACAGTGAATATAGATACAATCCATCTATATAGTGTCTATGTATATGGTATTATAGAGACATATAGATATATAGTAAATATATATGGTATGTTTAGATCTAAATATATAATAAATACATGCAGTATATAAAATATAGTATAGATAGATATAGGATATATTATAAAGGAAATCTCTTCAAAGAGGCATTAGCAGCAGGAGGAAATTGGGAAAGACCTCTTGCACAAGGTGAAATTTGAATGAAGTTTTGAAGAAAGTCAGGGATGCCAGGAGTCAGAGGTAAGGAGGAAGCAAACTATCTATTTATTTTTATCTATATACCCATAGATACTATATGTATCTATATATATTACATATGTATATACATAGTAAATATATATACTTGTATGTATATACACATATATGTATGTATATATATGTGTGTGTGTGTGTATATATATATATTATATATATATATATATATGCATGTATCTTGTATATACCTAATGTTCGGTATGTTGTAGCTCCAATTAGAATGTGAGTCCCTTTAGAGCAGAGACATTATTTTTGCTTTTCCTAGGATCTCTAGCACTTAGCATAGTGCCTGGCACATAGTAAGTTATGGGAAATAAATTAAGCTCCAGCTATTCATTTTAGCCAAGGGTTGGCAGATAAAAAAAAATAACAGTAACATACTAGCACACAGATTGTTGTCAACTCCTCGGAAATGTTATTCTCTCCGTCAATGGCTTGCTTTTTTTTTAAGTAAGAAAATACAAATTATCTTGTTATGTGGGAGGCAGGCACTGAAAAACTTCTAAATATTTTACACCTGAACAGGGAGATTTGGATGGGAAAATATTCCTGATTATAAAGCTCAACCGCTGTATCAGGGATGGCTGAAAGAACTAGGTAGCTTCTGTATTTTGCTCCTGCTTTTCCAATTTTCTGTAATGCTCATAAAGCCTCTCCCCTGTTTCAATCTTAGCTATCTTTAGAGGCTTAGAGCAAATACTTCCCTTTCATTTCCCCGACCAGCCAGCTCAAGTGAGATTTCTTTTCTCTGGTTTCCCATAGTACTCATTTGGAATTTAGTATATACTGCCCAATGTTAATTATTTTTTTCATGCAGGTAAGCGTTATCTCTCCAATTAGACTGCAAGCTGTTGGGAAGCAGGTGCTCTGGATTATGTTTCCTTATTTAAGACACTACCTTCCAGTACAGAAGTATTGAAGATGCAGCAAGCCCTGCTATCAAAGAGTTTATGGTCTTTTTGGCAACTAAGGCACAAACTTTAGAATACATGGTATTAGAATGTAAGCTCCCTGAAGGATGGGCTTTTTTTGTTTGTTTGTTTATTTTTTTTTTTGTATCTCTAGTCCTTAATATAAAGATTGTAAGCACTTTTTTTGGCAGTCAACAAGAATTTATTAAGTGCTTACCATGTGCCATATACTATGCTAAAGTGCTAGAGATATTAAGAAAGGCAAACATAGGGTTCCTGCCCTGAAGGGACTTATATTTTAATTGGGGCTACAACATGCAAAAAACTAGGTATGTACAATACATACACTTGCACCTCCCGAAGAAGGTGGGATCTGAGGTGAGTCTTGAAGGAAGCCAGGAATGCTAAGAGTCAGAGAGGTGAGGAGGAAGCACATTCCAGGGATAGGGAGAGCCAGTTCAAAGGTTCGGATATGGGAGGTGGAGTGTCATGTGGGAGGAACGCCAAGTGGACCAGGGGAGCTGAGTTGTAGCGTGTATAGAGGGGTGTAAAGTGTAAGAGTTTTATGTACGATTTCCAGTGTAAGAAAAGAGCCAGGTTGTGAAGGACTTTGAATGTCAAACAGAGGATGCTTGCTAACTGAAGAAAGAAAGATAACCAACAATACAAGACAGTCTATTTGTCATCCTGTGAATTAGACTCAGAGGTTCCACAAAAAGAGGGGCTATGGTTCCCAATATTCAAGTTGAGAAGCGCTATTGCCTGGAATTAACATCCATTGGGAAAGTGACAAGGAGAAAGGTGAGATTTACCATCAAGTCCTTGGCAGTACTTTTTCTTTCTTTAGTCCTTTGTGTCATAGACCCTTGGAGTATGAAATTCCGGTTGAAGGTTTTAACAGAAGTGAGTGAAGCAGCCTCCATTTTCTCATCTGAAAAGTAAGTGAGGGATAAGGTTTACTGACAAGCCTTGGATGAAAGGTTCTCCAAGGGCTATTCAGAAGAACAGAGCTTTCGATTTATCACATTTCCAACCTCCCTTTCCTGTTTGAATCATGCAATTTTGATAGCTAATTTTCAATGATGTTCTTAAAACATACTTTTCACTGGTGGGGCTGGAAGTTTTCTCCTCTGCTGTCTCGATGTGTCAATGGTCTGTACCTATGAACAGAACACAAGAATCAACATATTTACTTTTTACAAAGCCAAAAGACGTCCCCTCCCTTTGGAATTCTCCAGGTGCTAAATGTGTTGACAAAGAAATTGAAAGGACCTGGTTCATTTGCTTCTGATCCCGTTTCCTCATCAGACGGACACACGGAGCCACGTTCAATCCCGCCAATGTCAGGGCTGCAATCCTGCTCTCGATATCTGAAATCTTAAAGCACAGAAAAATGGAGGCAGACAGGCAGGCAGAAGAGAATAAGACTGTTAAAACTGTCTTCCAAATACATAAAACCAGGACTGGTCAAACATGTTATATTCAATAGGTCTACATTCCCAGGGACTAAAGATCAGCATACTCAGTCTTCCCCTAAAGGAACACTAGAAGTGGCCATAAGAAAACATTTGGAATCGATTATTTTATTCTTCCAACAGTTTCCTGTGTTCAACATGATCATTACACTAAAAAGTGTAATTCCCTCCCCCCCCACCCTTTTAAAGATCAATACACTCTTGGCAATTCTATTTGATGGCATATTATTTCTAATTTCCAAATAACCAAAATTGCTAGTGACAAAAAGCACAATGATCAGACATATAGGGGGCCTAAGTAGGTAATAAGATATCGCCAATGATGACTTCTTTGTGAGAAGTAAAACACACACACACACACACACACACACACACATCTAGGAATCACGATCAGAAATGGAGGGTGTAGGGAGGAGGTCACTACAGCAAGAGATAACATATAGACAGGACACTACAAAGAATATTAAGTTACTTCCAGAGGGGCCTCTAGCATTCTGGTAGAACCTCTAAGAAGGCAATCGTGACAGTTTTTATACCTCCAAATTGCTGCATAGCATAAGTATTTTCAATATGTGCATTCTTTTATCCTCTGCTAAAGCCTTATCCTGATGCCTCATTACAGTACAAAGTTGACTGTGGGTCTTCCATGGCTATGCTTATTGGAGCCCAAGTTGCTGTTATGCATTTTTATCTGAATTTAAATGAATTCATTGAACTCTTTTCTGAGGGTGAGTTTTGAAAGAGAAAGAAAAACAGAATTTGAGGGCACTATTCACCAGGGAAAGGGGATATGGTTGTAGAAAGGCTATGTTAGATGAGTAAGACAAATAAGCCAGTTGGCAGTTTTGCTGAGAGCCTGGAGTATAGAAAAGGGATGCTTATTATTGAGATTATAATAGAAAGGGTGATAGAACCAGGGAGAGAAGAAGCACACGGCATAGTACAGACCTGGCTCTGTCACTTACCACTCCTGTGGCCTTGGGCAAGTCAATCTCTCTCTCCCTGTGCCTCAGTTTCCACATCTGTAAAGTGGGTGGAGTGGTTTAGACTAGATTACTTCTAAGATCCCTTGTAGCTCTGACACCTCGTGATTCCATGACTCAATACTGTCACCATCTGGGGATGAGGAGAAGAGACATTCTTACCTGCAGCTCTGCATGGTGCACCTGGGCCGCTGCTGTGGCTACCTGGTCCTCTAGCTCAGCAAGCTCCGACTCCCCCGTGGTGCTGCTGATTCTTCGGGCAGCATCCTCCAGTTCATTCAGCTGACCCTCTAACCCATAGACGGTACCTGCAGTCAGGTACACCTACAAACAAGAGAGACAAATGACAGCCATGGTAACTCTGAGTTAGACTGTAAGCTCTCTGAGGGCAGGAACTGTTTCATTCTGGTTATTGGATCCCCAGCAGCTAGTACATAGTAGGCATTAATAAATGTTTGTAATTGATTGATCACTATAGATTTCTGCACTAGTTGGGTAACATTTTATTGGAAAAATTGCTTTGGCAGCTGAGTGGAGAGAGTCAGGAGAGGGAAACCAATGAGAAGGTATTGCACTAGTCTAGGTGTGCAGTGATGAGGGTGTGCAGCAGGATGGCAGCTGTGTGAGTGGAGAGAAGGGGAAATAAGAGAGATGTGTTAAGGTAGACAGAGCACGGAGCAATGGATTGAATACGAGGGCTGAGATCAAATGGGGAATTGAGTTGGATGCTGAAGTTCTGAGCCTGAGGATGGTGATGCCCTGAGTAATAAAAAAGTTGTGGGGATAGGAGAGTTGGGAGCGGGGCAAGGGTATTGAGGCCCCCAGGGGAATTCAATAACTTACTCAAGATCGCACACAGATAGGACCAAATCCCTTCTGACTCTAGAAGACAGCTCTTTCCTCATGCGAATAATACCCAACGTCAGCTCCAAAGAACTACATTATTAACACGGTAATTTCTCAATAATAATACACATTACACATGCACTGCTGTCGTACAGACTGGAAAATAGAATCTTTGAGGTTTCTTTTAACTTTGAGATTCGGTGCTCCCATGTGACTCCTTACATGAGATGAGCTGTTGTTTTTTGTTGTTGTTCAGTTGTGTACAACTCTTCGTGACCCCATTTGGGATTTTCATGGCAAAGATACTGGACTGGTTTGCCATCTCCTTTTCCAGCTCATTTTACAGATGAGGAAACTGAGGCAGAGAGGTTAAGTGACTTGTCCAGGGTCACACAGTTAATAGGTGTCTGAGGCTGGATTTGAACTCAGATCATCCTGACTCCAGGCCAGTGCTCTGTGCGCTATGGCACCACCTTGCTGTCTTTATTCCCATTTTACATATATGAGGAAACTGAGGAGGGGAAGCTAAGTGACTTGCCCAACACCACATGACTGATAGATAGGTGGACTGAAACTCAGCTCTCTTGACTCGGGCATGGTTGAAAGAGGCTGAACTTGGAGATCTGGAGTCGAGGGACCTGACTGGAATCCTGATTTTGCTTTCTTACAACCTGCATGTCTTTTGGGCATGAACTCTCTGCGACTTAGTTTCCGTTTTCTGTAAAAAGAGAAGGTTGGACTGGGTTGTTGTTTTTTTTTTTTCTTCAGGCATTTGGGGTTAAGTGACTTGCCCAAGGTCACACAGTTAGTACGTGTCAAGTGTTTGGTCTGAGGCCAGATTTGAACTCAGGTCCTCCTGACTTCAGGGCCAGTGCTCTATCCACTGCACCACTTAGCTGCAGTTGTTCTGAGAGTCCTTCTAGGCCTAGATCTATGATTCTGTAATAGCAGTCTCAGGAGAGTTCCTCCCACTGTCCTCATGGACTCTTGACTTTTCTTAGGCAGCACTGAACATGGGCACCCAATGATTATTTTGAAAGATTTTTACTTGCATTCCTCTTGTGAGTTTCTGATCCTATCTTAATGTCTCGTCATTGTCAGTCTGCTTTTTGGGTATGCATAGGGAGGAGAGAGTAGTATATTCTCACACTTTTACCTCTTGTGGGTACTCCAAAGGTAACATTCTTTGCTACTCTACCACACTGCCCTGATAACAGACATTGTGCCCGTCACCAGGCCTGGACTAGAAGCTTTCCAGTCTGGAAGGACTCAAGTGAGATCACATTCTAGTGACTGATCAATGAAGGCCCATGGTCCACAACTAGGCACCATTGGTGGAGGGCATCTGGAAAATGAGCTGGAGAAGGAAATGGCAAACCGCTCCAACATCTTTGCCAAGAAAACCTCAAATGGGGTCAAGGAGAATTGGGAATGACTGAAATGACTGAACAACAAATTTGATAGGGTACTTTATAAGGTATTCATCTCCCAACACTGGCTATTTTGCCTGGCTGACTCCCATGCCTAGAAAGCTCCCCCTCTTCATCTCCATTCCTGGCTTTCCTGGCTTCCCTCAAGTCTCAGCTAAAGTCAGACCTTCTACAGGAAGCCTTTCCCAATCTCTGTTAATTCTAGCCCCTTCCCTCTGAGTTTATCTTGTATGCAGCTTGTTTGTACACAGTTGTTTGTGTGCGGCTCCCTCATTAGATTGCGAGTTCCTCAAGAGCAGTTTTTTGCTTCTCTTTGCATCCCCAGTGCTTAGCACTGACTGGCACATAGTAGGTCCTTAATAAATACGTGTTGCCTTGACTTTGCAGAATGAGATAAAAGAGTTAAATGAAAGGTCTTTAAGAAGAAAAGCAAAACAGAAACAAAGACTTAATCAAATCACCTGCCTCAGTCTCTCAAGTGAGTCTAGAAATTTGTTTTTCTTTTAACTAAGGCCAGTCTTGTCTCTTTGATGCATTTCTGGATTTCCTCCTAGACAAGACAAAAAGATGCTTATTGGCTTGACAAATTCAACAGATTTTTCACAAGGGGTGGGGGATGTTTCACTACCATTCCTAATTCTTCCTGAATCATAAAAAAACCTAGAACAGGCTCCCAGGAATGTGGAGGGATTAATTTTAAAAGTGAAATGAGGAAAGGAAGATCTGGGGACCAATATTTCCATATAGAAGAAAGTGCCTGAGACACATCCGAAAACTCCTTGACAAGAAAACCTGTGTTTTCAAAAGCCTCCGCCTTATAGAATCTTCTCCCCAAGAATACAAAATCATTGCTTTTATCTCCTCAGAGCAGATAAGATTACTGGTGTCACTTACATTCTGAGTCAGTGGCAGACAGCTTCAGAACAGGAAGGCTTAATGAACATGAGAATGGAAACAGGGCCTAGAGTGATGTGTAATGAAGGCATCTGAAATATACCGGCCCCTATCTGACAGGGAAATAGTCCTATTAAATGCCTTGCATTGCAGCTCAAAGCAAGAGTCAGGAGAAATGTCTATTGTAAGTGAAATCTAACCATTTCAGGTAACAGGATGTAGTAATGAGATTATATTTGTACAGTGCTTTGCAAACCTTAGAGCACTAGCTGAATGTTAGTTATTGTTATTATTATTGCCTAAGTACATAATAAGTATAACATTTTAATATTAATAATATTGATAATGGATATTATTCAATATTCAAGCCTAAGTGTATATAAATATAATACTTCAATTCTTCAAGGATATGAGATTTTGTGGGTAGAAGCCCTGTGTCCCAAGTCACAGATTAAAGAACCTCTAGGGAAAGAGTTGTTAGCGTTTTTAATGTCGACTTCTCCCCCTCCCCCCAATCTGGTGAAGAATATATCTCCCTTCACTGAATAGTGTTTTTAAAGGCTTACAATAAAACACAAAAGATTCCAAAGGAAACCAGTTAGAGTGAAATATAGTCATCAAAATATCAGAAGGAAAAAATAATGATGGACCCCAGATTAAGAGACCTTGCTAGGGTTTAGTGGGTGGTCTTTGGGAAGCACTGTGACGGAGAAATCGATCAGCCTGCAGTCAGCCTAGTGATGAGCCTCTCAGCATGTAGGCTGGAGCTTTGTTTCACAGATTCAGAGTGGGAAACAACGTCAAGATCATTTAGTCCAAACCTCTCGCTTTACAGATGAGTAACAGAGGGTCAGAGGATGTGAATGAGTGGGCCAAGATTACCCATGCAGTTAGAAGCAGAACCAGGATTTGAACCTATGTGCTCTGGCCCCCAAAGAGGCATTCTTCTACTCTACCACGCTCCATGGATAGCAGAAGGCAGCTTATCACCAGCTTTTCCACTCTGGACGGCTTATGCTCTGGCAGCACAGATTCTGAGAACCGGGGATCCTCTCCCCCCCAAAATGAGGAACCACACAGAGGCGAGGGTGGAAGTTATTTGATAGCTACTGTACAGAATACATCCCTTTCCTAACCTGCTTCATCTCAAACCTGTTTGATTGATTCAGATTTTAATTCCAATAGAACATAAATTCCTGGAGGGTAGGAAATGGTTCACTTGTATCTTTCTATCTCTAGCTGCCAGGGCCTGGCACAAAGTAGGTGCTTAAATGCCAGTTGATTGATCGACTGTAGGGCACAGTCATGACAACAGTAAGAACTGTTGTTCAGTCATATCTGATTCTTTGTGTGACTCCGTTTGGAGTTTTCTTGGCAAAGATACTGGTTTTCCTTTTCCTTCTCCAGCTCATTTAACATTTGAGGAAATGGAGACAAACAGGGTGAAGTGACTTGTCCAGGGTCACACAGCTAGGAAGTGTCTGAGGTCAGATTTGAACTCAGGTCTTCCTGACTCCAAGTCTGATGCTCTACTCATTGCACCACCTAGCTGCCCACAATAACAGTAATTTACATTTCTACCATGCTTTACAACCTATTTATGCATATTTTCTCATTTGAACCTCACAAAAATTCAGTAAGTTAAATAGGTCAGGCATTAGGACCTCCAGGGTCACATAGCTAATAGGTGTCTGAGGCCAGATTTCAATTCAGGTCTTCCCGAGTTCAAATTATTATCAAGTTGTTGTTACTTTTGTTTTTGTTATATTCAACAACCTCTCTGGGCTCCCCACCTCTGGTTATTCTGTTACTTTGTAATTTAAGGACCCCCCCAAAAAACACAGAGTTGCCTAAATCAAACACATGCCTCCCTCCCCACTCCCTTCTTCCCACACGCCCAGTCCAAAATGCACTGCCCTGGTGGGTGCAGAAGCCCAGACTGGTAGAGTCAGGAAGGGTGATGTAAACAATTATGTGTCCTCAGTGTGGTGCTTTCTCCTTCTCCCTCCTGCTACTTGCTGATGCCAGGGATGTGAATGTTGCCCTGACTTCTTGGGAAGAAAGAGCCCCAGACCAGAGCTCAAGAAGACCTGTGTTGTGATCCTGGCTCTGTCACTTCCTAGCAGTGTGACCCTGGCTGAGTCACTCTTCCTATCCCCTCACCAAGTTATTGTGAGGAGTAAGTGAGGTGATGATGTATAAGGCACTGCTGTCCAGCACTATAGAAATCACAGGCCCATAGGATTTAGGGCTGGGAAGGATTTCCCAGGTCATCTCACCCAGAGTCTGAAGAATTAATATGGCCCCTGGGAGCCATGTCTATTTCATAGAATATCACCCATGCAGGGCTGGAAGGCATCGTGGAGGAAAAATAATCCAATGCCCTCATTTGACAGATGAGGAAACTGAGGTCTGCAGAGGGAAACTGACTCTCCCTTGGCTCCACAGGTAGTAAGTGAGAAGGGGTGTTTGAAACTAGGCCCCCAACCCTCTTTCCATTGAGCCAGACCTCATTGTTTCCTGGCTTAAGTGACCAAGCCAAGTCAACAAGCATTTCTTTAATTGTCCTCTTGGAGAATGAAGGACAAATGACAGCAACAATTTCTTACTATATGCCAGGCACAGCGTGAAGCTCTGTGCCATCAATTAGCCATAGGACAGGTGTCCACTCACAGGATGAATCATGTAACCATCACCAATCAAACCTGAGCGGGGCCCACCCAGCCGCACACACTCACGTTTTCCTCCAGTGAAGTGAGCTGCTCATGGAGTCTCACGTGGTCTGTCCCGACAGGGAACGCCCCTTTCTCCCTCTCAGGAGGATCTGCTGGGAAATCTCCCGGACCAGTCGATTCTGCTATCAACTCTTCTGTGGCGTTGATGACTTTCAGGACTTCTGTAGAGATATTGCAGAGGGACACAGCCGAGTACTTCTATTTGGCCCACGCGTGGGAAGGAGGAGAAGACAGAACATCACATTAGTCACAACACGAAGCTTCTATGTTGTTTGGGATGAAACAGAAATATAACCATATTATTTTAAAAGACAGATTCTGTGTCAAAGCACGTAAGCAAGCAGTGAATTAAAAATACCAGAATATTTTTAAAAGAAATGAAAAGCAAGATTTAAAAATCACTATTTCAAAACATGGTTAACATAAAGGGACTTGAGTGAGGTCTGGTGTGAATTAGACTGTATTCTTTGTCCTGCAAAACAATAATATCATTTGGTCAAATCAATCAATCAGTCAACCAAAAACATTTATTTAATTACTGACCACATAACAGCAATATGTTAGGTGCTAGGGACCCAAATCAATCAGTCGACAAGCAATTATCAAGTAACAGGCACTGGGGATACCACAATAAAAATGGGATATTCCTCCACCTCAAGGAGCTTACACTCTATATTTTATAGTCTAATATTTCACTGGACACTTTCTGTGAGGGAAGGGAGGCTGAGAAGGGGAGCTCAAATTGACTTCACAAATACTTATTGAGTGTATGTGATAGCTGTTCCCTTTTTATCCTTGCCACCAGTATTTATTACATGGATTTATTTTATTTGCTTGGAAATATTTCCATTCAGAATTTCTAATTCCACAGTTGTCTGGAGACTGTCCTTAATTAGATTCCAAATGAACATGCTTGTCTGAGGAGCACGCATTTATCCATCTATCAATCTATCTATCTATCTATCTATCTATCTATCTATCTATCTATCTATCTATCTATCTATCT
>NW_020954577.1:22539001-22561405 GCF_900497805.2 Vombatus ursinus | reverse complement strand
TCTATCTATCTATCTATCTATCTATCTATCTATCTATCTATCTATCTCTATTTTTTGATCTGTAGTTCTACACAGAACCTCAAGAAAGATTTTTGGGAGATAGCTTTCATCTTACAATCAGAGAAGTCAAAAGTACAGAAGGGATCAAGTAATTTGAAATGGCTATGTTGACTCCATACTGCAGTTTGTTAAACAATTGTTCATAGTAACATATATAGCTACCCTCGGGGACTCACCCCTTCTGGCTCTAGAAAATGTGGTAAAAACATTGTGTCAAATCCACAGAGGGTAGAAGAGTCTTCCTGTGGTTTATTCCTGTATGTCTAGTAGAGTGGGGCTTTGCATCTGGCTATCTCAGGAGATTTATTCAGCTGCCACGGCAGCTGTGTGTTATTGGCTGTAGACAGACTTTTCCATCTGCTAGAAACCACTGTCTAGAAAAGTAGACTCCAAGTACCTTGGGAAGATGGGAGTGCTATGGCCTCATGCTGTAATGGTACATGCTTCCTTTGACTCGGCTCTACCCTTGCCCTTCTTCCCCATTCTCATGTGTGGCTGTTCACTCAGGATAATACATACTGATCATGAGTAGGATTAATATGTAATAATTCTCTGCTCCTGGGTAAACCAGAAAAAGTTACCACTCTTGAGATTTCTATGAATTTACAACTTCTTATTTGCACCCGGTAAGGAGAGTTACAGGGGAAGAATTAGACTCAGCAGGAAACAAAGTCAATTTTTTTGGTTTGTGAACCATGATGAGGTTGACTTAGAGCACTTCACTTTTGCTTTCAGAAAAGCTGTACCAAAAGTATAGGTGAGAAAAATGCATTTACATTTTTTTTAAAAAAAGAAATATGCATTGATAAAAGATTGATCCTGAGTAGGTACCCAAAAGGTACACAAGAAAGATGGAGGTGTGTGGGATTCAGAAGAATACACAAACAAACCCAGAGCACAAAGCCTCCAATGTGTCCAATAAGAAAAGAAACAAGCCCCAGGAGACCCACAGAGAATGCCTGCAGACTCTGATGATGATTCACATTTAGATAACATCTTAAGGTTTGAGAAGCATTTTGCATGTATTATTTTCTGATCCCCACAACAACTCTGTGAAGCATGTGCTGTTATTATTCATTATTACTATTACTATGACATTTATTGCAGATAAGGAAATTGAGACCCTCCAAATCAAAGCTCAAGTGACTTGCTCAGGGTCACACAATTAGCAAGCATTTGAGGCAAGAACTGAATGTAGGTCTGCTTGACTCCAAGCCTGGCACTCTATTCACTCTACCACATTGACTGTAAACTGCTACGCTTTTCTAAGTAACAATTTTGTTGTTGTTGTTGTTTACTCATTTCGGTGGTATCTGACTTCATGACCCCATTTTGAGTTTTCTTGGCAAAGATGATGGAGTGGCTTGCCATTTCCTTCTCCAGATCATTTTACAGATGAGGAAACTGAGGCAAACAGGGTTAAGTGACTTGCCCAGGGTCACATAGCTAGTGAGTGTCTGCAGCCAGATTTGAACTCAGGTCTTCCTGATTCCAAGGCTGGCACTCTATCCACTATGTCACCTAGCTGGCCTAAGGGCCAATTGAGATGCAATACATTTTTAACATCGAAGGAATGTGTGGAAAATAAATATTCAAATCAATGTTATTTCTGCATCCAAAGGTTCATTTGCTTAATTTACTTACTACATTAAGTCAATTTTACTAGTTCTCAGCCTCTAGTCCGGCAAGAGGCCACCTCTATTTTAAGATAGCCAGAGGTTTGTATATCTATAATTTGCTTTAACTCATCAAGAGAGAACAAGGTCACCAGCTGGGCCCAGTGACTTAAGAAATTAAGAAAACAATAAGAAAAAAAAGTTATCTATTACATTCTGGTTTGCTGGTTTCCTGATTATGTAAAAAGTGTGCTCCCTGTTGGGAAGCAAAAACAGGGGTAATAGCAAACAGACCTGACAACCTGCATGCTCCCAGATGTAAGGAATCAGGGACTCTTGTGCCTGGAATATTTGATCGCCTTCCCTTCCTCCTGTCACAGTTGGTCTGAATAAACAACGTACTACCCTCTATGAGTGCAATAAGTAGAGATATCATTGCATTGCAGAGTGCTTTTATGTGGTCCTAATTATGAAACAGTGTGGGGTGTGGTGGAAGAAAGGTTCAAAAGCCTTCAGGGTGAGAGACAGAGACAAATATGAGAAGAATCTCCCATCCCAAATCTTCCTCTCCTAGTCACAGAGGGCCTGGAGGGCAGATGAGGATGGGCAAGGTGGCATGAATATTAATTGGGGAGGGGAATGTCCAGCTAAGGTGGATCACGCTGATAATTTCAGGATAACTACTGTAAAATGGAATCTTGCCTCTAGAGCATACCCAGATAAAAGTGCCTTGAGGGGATTGATCTGGGCACCCAATAAACAAGGAGATATGAAGGTGTGAAGGAAAGCTTAAATTGCAGACTGGATAAGAAGCTATTTCCTTTGGGTTAAAAGATGCCATTTTAAATAACTGACAGTGAATGTTTAACCTAGCATAGTGCTCACAGCGAGTCCCAAGTGGACGACTTAAATAGATGCTCATTTGTGATTAAGGCCTGTCTCAGGTGGTCCACATCATAGATTTTACACTTATCGAGAAATTGCAAGGCTGCTTTTAATCTGTACTCCTCTACTAGCATTAAGCAAGGAGGAAATTTGATGTAGTTTTAATCAGAATAAGTTGTGAATAAAGGGATGTCTACATTGGCATATACAGAAGGGAGTTGGGGAAATTGTTGGTTCTTGAGAAAATGTGAGAGGAAAGGGACCTTTCTTGGTGTGAAAACCTAATAAAATATGGGTAAGATGAGTCAGGCAGTCAATGAGCATTTATCAAGCACTTTCTATTTGCCAGACACTATGCTAAGCACTGGGGTTGGAAATACAATAAACAAGAAAGACCGTGCCTACCTTTAAGGAACTTAAATTATAATAGGGGAAGATAACCCAATAAAGGGAACTAAGAGGCAAGAATAGAGTGGGGTAGGGGAGAAAATGGTAGTGAAATCCAGAGAGTCAGAAGCAGTCAGAGGAGAGAAAATCAAGAACACATAGCCATCCTTCCACAAAAAGGAGCTAGGTTCTGGGTGGAACTCACCAATATATAAAGGGTGAGACATGGCTGGAAAGATGTTCCCAGGTGAAAAAGATGGGAAAATACATATGGACACATTATATTCCACATATCAGAGGAACTGTCCAAATGGTTTTGGTTTGCTGGAGTTGATGTCAAATATTGTTTGATATGATGATGATAGCATCACAGGATCACAAATTTAGAGCTGAAAGTAACACCAGGTCAAGTCTAATCTTGTCATTTTATGAATGTGGACCCTGAGACCAAGAGAGATGAAATGCCTCAGTCTAAGTCACACAGGTAGTGAGTGGTGGAGATGGGATCTGAACCAAGTTTGGGACTAGGATGATGACGATAACAGAAAAAAAAATAGACTGCTACCTGGGGCATGGACCAATTTTTGTTATAAAGCTATTTTTGTGGTAATGGTATTTGTTGTTTCATGATATCTCATGATTTTTTTTTGTCCCATGGTCACCCAGGGGTATCAAAGGGCCAGTGGAGAACGAGAACCATTAGCACTCTCCCAAGCTGCAAAGGCTTCAAATACAAATCCAGTAATTTGCCTGTTGTCCAAGAACCAGCCTAGTTAATCAAAGAATCTCACAACGAATATAGGGAGATGATTATTTTTTTGGCCATAGCAACTCCTAAAGTCATAGAAGAGTTTTAATAAACATTGGTGGTCAAGTGCCTAGACCAATCAGTCTGATACTGATGAGGATGACGATAGTGTTGGTAGCAATGAAAATAATGCTAGCAGTTGGCATTTTTGTGGCTCTTAAAGATTTACAAGGTACTTTATATAGATCATCTCATTCATTTTCCCCACAAAAATCTTTAGGGGTAGAAGAGGCAGAAGGATAAAACTTTTATCATAGAATCTAAGAACTGGAAATTACTATCCCCCTCATTTTAAAAAATTTAATTTTTTATTCTGAATTTGAACAGCAAATACGATCATTTTCATATACAAAGCAGAACAGAAAAAAAAGGTTGCATGGGAATCTGGGCCTCTGCACTAGGCACAGTCTGTTTTTCCCATCAAACATAACAAATTTAAAATGTTATTTTCAAATTTGTCCTGCTTGTCTCTTTCCTACTAACTTCTTTACTGTGCATTTAAAGACTGTCTTTTCTTTTTTTCTAAAATTTTGTTAACCATATCACAACCCTTGCATCAGATATGCAGAGTCAAGCAAAACAAATCCCCGCATTGTCCAAGTCTAAAAATGTTTGTCTCATTCTGCACACTGAGTCCATCATCTCTACCAGGAGCCAATTTCCTTGGTAAAACTTGGGCCCTGAGGCGTGAAGTGTTGCATGAGGACATACAGCTAATGAGCAGCAGAGCAGGGTCTTGAATTTGTAAACCTTTCCCATTTCAGTGCCCTTTCCGGTAAGCCATGTTGCTTTGGGTTAAGTCTTGGGGTGCATCATTTCCATATGACTGGTCAATAGTTTGACCAAACACACGATCTGAGATCCACATCTTGAATGAATATTTTATAGGATGGATCTAGGTTAGGTGTTAAGTAGAGACTGTTCACATCTAATTCACTAATTCATTTGCTAATTCATTTGCAAAGTATCTGTTTGCATTTGTTTTAGGTGGAGGTTGAAAGAAAAAACAAAGAAGGGGAAGGTGGCAGGAAATTAGCCTGGAAAGAATATATAAAGAATCGTTATAAGGTCCTCATTCTTGTGAGTAGCAAATAGAGTCAGGAGGGAAGGGGGAAATGCAAAAGTAACATCATTGCTGAAAAAAAAATACGTAAGAGAAACCAAACAATAGGGAAAACAATATTGCTAGAGAAATTAGTAATAAGAGGAAAAGTAATAGTTAAAAATGCATTATTTTGCGATGAAACAGATTTTATCAACAAGAGAAAACTTTCCTAAATATAACAGAAAGAGATCATCTTAGTAAATGGATAAATAAAGTCAACTTGCAGGGGATGTACTGTAGGAAAACCATAAGGTTAGGTACTAGGAGACTTGGGTTGAAATCGTAGTCCATCTTTAATTTACTGCCTGACATTGGGAAGGTGTTATAACATTGCTGAGCCTCAGTTTCTCCATTTACAAAATGAAGAGAAGGTAAGCTGCCCTACTTACCTCACAAGATCGTCTTCCTTTGGGGTAAGGAGCAAATGAAACACGGCACATGAAAGGGCTTTTCAAACTTTCAGTACCAGACAAATGTGATGACACAAGGATATGTTAGTGCCAATAGATAAGAATTACACGCTAAATGAGTCTGGATAGAAACATTCAGGAAATCCTTAAATGAAACAATTAGAACCGTGTCATTTGTTCTTTCTTGGACCCAGAATTGGAAAGAAAAGATACACACACTTAAGTAGGGATGTCCTCAACTTGGCTCTGCTATGACCTTAGGGAAATTAACTAACCTGGAGAGCTGGGTCTCAGTTTCCTCATATAGAAAATGAGGGAGTCGTATTGGAAGAATACCAACATTCTTTCTTATTCTAGACCAGATCCTTAGAGAGGTCTTATGATATAATAGAAAGAGTGTTCAACTTGGATTTAGTAGACCTATCTCTGATACTAGCTGGGCAAATTCTTTTTTTTTCCATTTTTTTTTTTTTTTTTTTTAGAAAATTGGGGTTAAGTGACTTACCAGGGTCACACAGTTAGTAAGTGTCAAGTGTTTGGTCTGAGGCTGTATTTGAACTCAGGTCTTTCTGACTTCAGGGTCGGTGCTCTACCCACTCTGCCACATAGCTACACCTGGGCAAATTCTTTAATCCCTCTGGACCTCAGTTTCCACATCTATAAAATGGGGATAATGATATCTACTCACTTCATAGAGTTGTTGTGAGGATTAAATGAAATAATTTATGTGAAGCACTTGGCAAATCTATGTGAATGCCACTTCATCATCATCATCATCACCATCATCATCATCATCATCATCATCTTTAGAATTAGCTTCAAAGAATCGTCTTTCAAGAACTCAGCATTTAAAGATGGACAAATGCTGAACACACACACACACACACACACACACACACACACACACACACAGCAACTTAAATCAATGAGAGAGATCAATATACCTTATACAGGACTTGAGCTCTCAGAGTTCAAGTTGAGAAAGGCTTTATTATTAGCCCGGAGGAAAACATTTTAGTGCCTAAAGGCAAGAATATCTAGGAGGCCCCTTGTGAAAGAAAGGGTCTGATAATGACAAAGATGGCTTAGAAACAAGAAGGAAGGATTATAGGCAGGATTGACTCTATTGAGAAAGAGAGAGTAACAGACCCTCCCCCCACCCTCACTCTGCCTCATCCCTCCGCCAACCCCAGTCAGGGACCACAGAAAAGTCCACTAGCTAGCTGCAATATTCTTGCGTCCTTTGGGAGAAGTCTGTGGAAGCATGCCAGGGACAGAATGGAAAGACAAGTTAGCCTGATAAACTGTCACATTTTATGGTGTGTTGAATAAAATATGAAGCACTCACAAAATTACTGAATAAGTAAATTTCAAAAATGTCTAAAGTGCATAGAATTTCCCCTTAAAGTGTGCATTCCCTACAAAGACACTGTGCCTGACCTGTAGTCAGTAGGTCATTAATTGTACTTGGAGCCTTTTTCTGTTGGCAAGGGTGGAATTGCTCTAGTCCACCCACCCCATTTTTGATAAATGTCATGCCCTTGAGAAATAGCTGGGCAGTTTCTGGATTCATGTGATCAAATAACACAGGAAAGCTAATTGTCCCCAAGGGAGACCAGACCACTGACCTTGACCTTATTTATACCATGCTCTAACTTCCTCTACTAGTGTCTCTGAACAAAGACAACAATAGCAACATTAAAAACCAAGTGAACCCCAGAACCAGGTGGGTGTTCACCCATTCTACATCCCGGCCAAGCTGGGCTACTTGGGATTCCCTAATGCTGCCCCAGCCCTTCCATGTGTTTGCATTTGCACAGGCCATCCTCCATGGCTGGAATTGATCCCAACCACATTTTGACCTGCTGAAATTTGTCGCTGTTATTGTTCAATCGTTTCAGTTGTGTCCAACTCTTCATGACCCCATTTGGGGCTGTCTGGGCAAGGACACTGGAGGGGTTCGCCATTTCCTTCTCCAGATCATTTTACAGATGAGGAAACTGAGACAAACAGGGTGAAGTGACTTGCCCAGGGTCACACAGCTGGTTAGCGTCCGAGGCTTGATTTGAACTTGGGAAGATGAGTCTTCCTGACTGCAGGCCCAGAGCTCTACCCACTTCACCAACTATTGAAGTGTTTCCTTTCAAAATCCAGCTCAGCTCCTCTGTGAAGCCATCTCTGACCAATCCAACTAAAAGTGTCTCCTGCTCTGATCTGCGACTCTTTCTGGCAAGTCAAAAGCATTTACTAAATACTTACTACGTGCCAAGCGCTGCTTGATTTCTTGTGAATATTATCATATCAGAAAGTGTTACAGTCTCATTATTTGTTACCCGTGCATGTCTCATACCTCTGTGAGATTGTAAGTACTTGAGGGCAGGAAACAGATCTTGTTTTATCCTTATGAGGCAGCTACATAGTATAGTACATAGCTTACTGAAGCTCAGAAAGTCAGGAAGACCTAAGTTCAAATCCTCCCTCAGACATTTACCAGGTGTGTGACCTTTGGCAAGTTACTAAACCAGGGGTGGGGAACCTGTGGCCTCGAGGCCACATGTGGCCCTCTAGGTCCTCAAATGAGGCCCTTTGACTGAATCCAAACTTCACAGAAACAAATCCTTTTATAGGATTTGGTCGAAGAGCCACACTTGAGGACCTAGGGGGCCACAAGTGGCCTCCAGGCCCCAGGTTCCCCATCCCTGCACTAAATCTTTCATAACCTCAGTTTCCTCATCTGTAAAATGGGGATAATACTAGCACCCACCTTCCAGGATTGCTGTGAGTATCGAATGAGATAATATATGTAAAACGCTTTGCAAACTTCAAAGTCTATGTGAATGTTAGCTATTTTTATTATTCGTGTATTCACAGCACAGAATTCAAAGCTCTGAACACAGATGATGTATATGCTTATTGGTCTGAACTTCTTAGTATATTATCTGATTTGATCCTCACAAAAACCAGCAATAGGGTAAGTACTATGGGTGTTATCATCACGATTTTACAGATGAGAGATCTGAAGCTCAGGCAGGCTGTGACTTCTCCAGGGACACACAGCTAGCGAGCCTTAGAGTCAGGATTCAAAATCAGGCCTTCCTTACTCAGGAAGTGGGCACTCTAGCCCGTATACTACATTGCCCTCTCACAGAACAGAATGATTAATTCAAACAGATGAAGATGTCTGCCCGGCTATTTTCCCAATCTCCGACCTCTCTCTCTCCGAGGAAGGAAGGGCTCATCACTAGTTCCCAAAACTGATTCCAGAAGACAATGGGCACTTTTTCCCTGCCTTGCTACCCGGTCCCAGCCATGACTTGGGGGCCTTCAAAGGAAGCTGGATTACAAACACCTGAAGCAGAGTTAGTTAACGTAACTCCAACAATGTGGCAGCACCGAGCTATTGGTCATTTAAAAATCAAGAAATAAAAATAACCGCAGCAGAATCCCATTTTCTGAAAGCAAGAAATAAATTAATCTGGACATAATCTAATGCCCCTCATTACATATGCTAGACAAATGGATGTGGTTTTTAGTTTAAAATATCTTCTTCCATTTAAAATCCTTTCTTCAGAAAAAAAAAAAAACCATGACAGTTTGTCAGAGCTGGAAGGGACTCTTAGGGGTCATCTACTCCAGCTCCCTCATTTTATTTTTTTTTCCTGAGGCAATTGGGGTTAAGTGACTTGCCCAGGGTCACACAGCTAGTAAGTGTCAAGTGTCTGGTCTGAGACCACATTTGAACTCAGGTCCTCCTGACTCCAGGGCCGGTACTCTATCCACTGCGCCACCTAGCTGCCCCTCCCTCATTTTATAGATACAGAAAGTGAGGCCCACATAGACAGTTAGGTGGCTGGATGGATAGAGAGTTGGGCCTAGAGTCAGGAAGACTTGAGTTCAAATCCCACTTCAGATATTCACTAGCTAAGTGCTTTGGGCAAGTCACTCAAACTCTACCTCAGTTTCCTCAACTGTAAAATGGGGATAATAACAGCATCTTTTTCCCAGGTTGTTTTGAGGACCAAATCAGATATTTGTAAAGTATTTAGTACAGTGCCTGGTATGTAGTCAGTGCTTAATAAGTGCTTGTTTCCTTTTTTCTTTTCTTTAGTGACTTCACCAAGGTCACACAGGCAATTCGTGAGAGAGCTGGGATTTGACTCCAAGTCCTTGACTCTGCTGGGTCCAATGCTCTTTTTCCTCATGTATCCTGATGACTTCACTTCTTTCTTTCCTACCTTTAGGCTTTGGGCATGACTATTTTCCTACTCTGCTGCTCAGGGCTTTCTATTCTTAAATTCGGTGTTACTGCAGACAAGCCAGAAGCTTGCCCTCTCTTTACTGAACTGAGGGGTGTGTGGGGTGGTTGGGAGGACAAGCACCTCTGGTGTGAGCTCTGCTAGCCCTTTGCAGGGCTGCTCATCACCTTTGAGGTCCATCTGCCACCCAGCTCTCACCTATAGCTCCAAGAAACTGTAACACCCCCATGGCCACACCCTGGTAAAACTGTCTGGGCAAACAGGCTAAACCAGGTTGAGGGTAACCTATAGGCCTCAAACCCAGGGGATGTCTATTCTCCCAAAGTGGAGGCTTCCCCCAGAGGAATGGGTGGATGAGAACAATTTGTTCCAAAGGCCATAAAGGCAGCTGAAGCAGGAGCTATGGTCAATCATCGAAGACGCCAAGATCACCCATTGCAACCCCAGGCCATCGCCAGTCATCCTGCTTTTGTCTTGCCACTGGACTCTGATGACTCTGGAAGAGAGAGTGAGGCCGACCTCTTTGTGCACCTCTGCCTCACTTAAATCCAATTCACGCATGAGTCAAGACATCTCCCCGTGATGTCATCGGTTCTCTTCCAAACAAAGGATGAACAACAATTAATCTGAACGGTTGTCAAGAGAAATGAGGAATGATGGATGGCCACTAAATGAAGAAGAGGGGCTGAGCACCGTTTCTTTAAGCAAAATAACAAACAAACCTGATTCTGCCATCAACCCTAAACAGAGCTGATTACTAAACGACCCTTCCTGAAGTTTCCATTAAGACTTTTTGAACAGCCAGCTCCAATTTTCAAGTTTCACTGTAGGCCCCCAAAGAAGGCCAAAGTTATTTGGAACCTGGATAAATAGAGGCAAACACATTCCCCTCAAGGATTTCATCCAGAATGGAGACAGAATAAATATCCGAAGTGCTTATAAACTGGTGCCTCTCTCCTCGTTGGCTCCTAGTTCCTTCCACTGTGGTTACTATTATTGAGGTGTACATCAGCTTACGTGTCTGCTACTTTCTATTTTCACTAAACTCCCCATTTCTTTTAGCTTTCTATTCCTTTTCTAAAGCCTTCCATAGGATCCCCTTCCCCTGCACTGCTCCTTCTGCTCCTTGCTCGTCTTTGAACGTCCAACAGCGTCCAGATCTAGTACCATAGTCTCCTCTGTGTTGGAGGCCTACCTCTCTCCGCTCTTCTGAAGCCATGGTTGTGGTTTCAGTGGTAAGTGCACTGGACTTGGAGTCAGGACCTAGGTTTGAATCCTGTCACTGCCACTAAACAACCACATCACCTTGGGTAAATGACTTCATCTTTCTTGACCTCGGTTTCCCCCGCTCTAAAGTGAAGGGGTTAGCTAGATGACCTCCAAGGACTCTTTGAATTCACATGAAGGCACTAGCATGGAGGATTCCTGGATGAGACATACTTATATCAGTAGGAAATGTGTGAACCCAAACAAGTGTTCTTGGTGACATTTTAGGCAGGCTTTAAGTATGAAGCCCTTTCAGCTGATCACAGAAAACATACAGATTAAACCACCTTTCAGGCTTCCAGCTCAGCTTCCCTCTCTGCTGAGCTGGCCTGGATATCGTTCCATCTCCCAACGGAGCATAGGTCTATTAAGGTGGAATTTGCTACTTTGTGAAAACAATAATGAGATGGGAATGAAGGGGATTTAAAGAAAGCCTTGGAAAGTCCTCAGGACCACAAGCCAGCAGCCCCCAAATGCTGCAGACACAGTGAGCTCAATTCTACTGCATCCAAGCCTGTTCCCCCAAATGATTCAATCCCCGTTAAACAGCAAAAGCTAGAACATATGGCATACTAGGGACAGTCATAACAACAGACTTGGAGGAGCAGTTTTGGTGACAGGCTCATTTGTCCTGCCTTAAAAGAAGCATACCTAGTCTCAAGGCATCAGGAGACAACTAGCTAATAAAATGTGCTCTCCTGGAAAGCTCTCTTCCATGTCTCGAGATACTTCTGTCTGTCTCCTTCCAACTACGAAGCTATCCTTGCAGTTACCTGATGAAATATGCCAAGCCGTAGCAGAGAACACAGATGAAAATTTGTCCCAGCATCTTTGGCTTTAACACACTTTCTCGAGTTGAAAGCAAAAAAAAAAAAAAAAAAAAAGATAATTCAAATGTTCCCCAGGAAGCTGCCAGAAGTCTTTTGCAGAAGAAATGTAAAAGCAAATGTTTCAGTTTTCATGAAAAACAAGACATCCTGGCAATATGTCTAATATGTGTCAAAATATGTTTTGCAGAATGCCCTTGAAATAAGGGACTTGATTAACAAGCCTTATAGTTAAAACAAACTGGAAGATGAGCAAGGCTACTTAGGAAATTAACATATGCAATTAACATATTAAACATATGTGCTGTAAGGGGGTCCTAATGAACTGGACCTTTTGGGTATTTGAAAGTTAGGATTCCGAGGAAAAGTATATATTGATGGCGCCTAAGGCCCTCTCAGGAATGGATAAGAAGATAAGTGGGGAGATGAGGGGAAGTATCCTGGGTTTGAATCCTGGCTATGCTAATGATTACCTGTGTAACTGAGTGATTTCACTTCCCTGGGCCTCAGTTCCTCAACTGCAAAATGAGGAGGCTGGACTACCTGGCTTGAAAGGCCCTTTCCAGTTCTAAATCTGTGATCTGGGTTTCAATGATGACTGAATTTGGGATGATCATAGGAAGTGAACTTTTATTTAAACAGTCAATTTTTTACTATTTGAAAATTTAATTCTTCTATGAAAACTATGGATAATGGAGCCACAAAATATCAGAACTGGGAGAGAAATCTAGTTAAACTGTCATTTTACAGACGAGGTAACTGAGGCCCAGAGATGTGACTTGCTCAAGGTCACATAGCTATCTCCGAAAGGCAATATCCTTTCCCTCTTATTTTCAATCTACTACAGTCATAGGTGATTCAAGTTAAGGCAAGAAGAATGCAGACGCAAATGCTAGATGTGGATTCCACCTGTAGGTTCAAAGACACAGGTACATTCTATTGGACACACTATCCAATAGAAAGCAATTAAAAACATTATGAGTGCAGTGGTTGTGGATACTGAAAATCTCAGAACAATCCCTTCTAAAATCTGTGGTCTCACTAAAGATGAATCAGTGGGAAGGGCATGTCATGGCCATCCATCAAATGATAAGGAGAAAGTGAGTGAGCTAGTGCCTGAAGGTGCCTAAGAATTCTAAATTCTACCATATTGAGGAGTACAGTTTACTTACTGGCTATAACAGCATCTCAGCAAGCAACCTCTCAGCTTGATGCTACTAGATCATAAAGACTCATAGTGAACAGACAGACAACGCAGTTCAGGAGAAGCAAGGCAGGATCTGGAATCAGAGGACCTGAGTTCAAGTCCAATCTCTGCTAATTATGACCTCCATGGCCTTGAGCAGGCTATTTTAGCTCTCTCACTGTCTTAGTTGCCCTACCAATAAAAAGGGGGGTGGGGAGTTGATGAGATATATGATTTTCAAGGTCTCTCTCTGCTCTAAAGCCCTTAACCCCAAGCTTCAGTGGAGTGGAAAGTAGACTGGGTTTGGACTCAGAAGACCTGTGTTTGGTTCTTAGCTGTGCCAATGGACTAAGCCAGGTGACTTTGAACAAATCTTTTTTGTGCCTCACTTTCTTTATTTATAAAATAGATATGATTACCAATCTCAATGAATTGTTATGAGGAATTCATTTTGCAATCTGCTTTGCATCGCAAATGTATTGTTTTCTTATCATTATTACTGCCATTATTAATTATCTGTTCTGAGAAACCACTGAACCTACGCAAAAATGTAGGCAATGAAGTTTGTCTTTTTTGCCCATTTATTTCTATGTTTGTGTCCCCTCCTCCCTTCTGCTGCTCCCCCTACTTCCTTGTATCTTTACAAGGAGTTCGGGTTCCTCAGACTAACGATTGGCTGCCCAGGGTCTTCCTCTTGGAAGTTTTCAATTGGACTTGCCTCCTAGACGTTGACCTATGCTTCATAGTTTTCCCTCCCTCCCTTCCAAAACTTCCATGTATCTATTCTTCATTCCCTCCGACTCCTGATAGGTCACCAGAGCGACTTTGAGAAAGTCACTTTCCCCTCTGAACCTCTGTTCCCTCATCTTTAAAATAAGTTGGTTGGACTAGACAATATCTGTTTCCTTCTACCTATAAATCTATAATCCTGTGATTCTAGGTGACTGAAGATAGACTGAGTTAAAATCAGGTGTTAATGACTGAAAAGAATTCATATAGTATTCCCCCAAGATAACAATCATTTATAGAGAGATCTTCAGTGCTTGAACTCCAAAGAGTTGGTAATGTGAAAATTTCAGACAAGATGGTAGGGCTAATAAGACACATACACTTACTCCAATGCTTCATTGTGACATCAAGGTGACTGGATTCTTGAAGGTTTCATCAGCATAGTGTCAGCTCTGGTAGCTCTTATCAAATTAGAAAAGTTTCAAATACAGACTCAGAGATGGATTCTGTGACTGTCATTAGAAGACCAGTCTAGCTAGGAATAGAGACTCAGCCCTAAATGAGTTGGTTTTTTTCAGTCATGGCAATTCACAAAGATCATCCACTAAGACATGGAGGAGGAGGGTTGGTTGTGATTTGCCTTAGCTAGAAAAAATGCCTTGAAGTACACGTGTGTGTATAAATATATCTCATCAGCCATATGGTGATTATTTTTTAGTTATATTAACTCTCAAAGTCTATCTACCATGTCACTAAGGATTGTGAGCTATATCTGTAGAGGTAATGCAAATAAAGTTACAGATTTTTGATATATTGAAGAAAAGGAAAAGGGGGGGAAGAAAAGGAAAGAGAAAGGGGGAGGGACAAAGAAAGGAGGAGGGAAAGAGGGAGGGGGAGGAGGAGCAAGAGAAAGTGTGTGTGTGTGTGTGTGTGTGTGTGTGAAAACTGAGATAAACTAAGAAAACTTCATTTAAACAATTTCATTCAACAACGTAAAGATATATAGGGCTCTAATAAATGAATATACACATGTATAAGCATATATGTGTATGTGTGAATATATATAACATGTTAGTATTCAGTTAACTGAATATACATATAATATAAAATGTATATAATATAGACTGTATACATACATATATACATACATATATATATGTATGATTATGGGATTTTGAGGTAGATTAGACCTGAGAGGAAGCCTAATCTGATCCATTTCCTGATTTACATATGAACATAATGAATAAGTCCCAGAAAGGAAAGTTAGTACTAGTAGGGCTAGTAAGGTCTTTTGTCTCCAAATCCAGTGTTCTTTATTGACACTCCGCACTGTGCCCCACCTCCCCCTCAGCCAAGGGGATCATAAACAGGAAGAGACTTCATAAGCCAGGAAGTCTAACCCCCACAAACCTACTGACATATATATATGTATGTGTATATATATATATACACACACACACACAATTTCTATACAGGTATGTATATATGTGTATATGCAGACATGTATATATATATATATTTGTTTATAGTTCAAGGAAGGATTTCTATAATCCTCAATGGTGGCTCATAGATGGCTATACCACCTGCTGCTCAGGCCAGCCCTTATGCTCAAGAACAGACTGAATTGGGAGGCCCATAGCCCTTGGCATTTTAGCTGAGAGCCCTGGCCCCTCACATCCAAGCAGGCAGCTTCTCTAGATGCACCAATGCAATGAGACATGGTGATGGGCAATGCAGCCAAATGCACAAGGCAAATGAAACAGTCTCACCTGTTGTAGCACTGTGGACAAAAATTGTAGCTTTAAACAGACATCTAAAGCCTCACTCTTTTCCTAGGAGAGCAGTTAAATAGAAATTCAGGAAAGAGATATTAATTCCTAGATAGGAAATAGGCCTATTGAGAAAAGTATAGATGGTAATATAAAAAGAAAAAAAGAAAAATGTGAAATATCACATTCTACTATTTTTCTGAGACTAAACTGTTCACTGAGGTCATGAAATTACAGGGAATTTTGATCCCCCAACGAAGGTTGAATTAGACGACTTTGTGAAGGGCTAGAATATCTTAGGAGAATGTGATACACCAGAATAATTGATTTTGAATATTGGGACTCCTAAAAATTAGTTATGATAGATTCTGACAATTATTGAATGGAAACAGAAAAGAATATACTTATTTCTCAGATGTACATTGCATTCTTACAAAAGCTAATCATGTCTTGGGACATAGAAGCTTAACAAACAAATATAGAAAAGCAGAAATATTATAACTTAACTGATCACAATGCAATAAAAATTATATTAAAGGATCACTTAAAAAGTATAAAAATCAACTAGACACCAAATAACTTCATTTTAAAGATTTGTTGGATGAAACATTTTGTAGAAATGATAGATAATTTCAATGTCTAAAATTTTGGGGAGTCACCCAAAGCAGTCCTTGGGGGAAATTTTTGAACATTAAACACTTTTGTTAACAAAAAAGAAAATAATAGATTAGTGAATTGAGAATGCAACTAAAATATTAGAAAACTAACAAAAATTTAAAATCCCAATTAAACACCAAAGTAGAAATTTTGAAAATTAAGGAAGAAATTAACAAAATTGAAAACAAACAAACAAAAATTCATTAAATAAATAAAAACAGGAGCATAAAAACAATAAAATTAATATCATTAATTAATTGGATTAAAAAGAAAGAGGAAAACTAGATTATGAATATCAAAAAATGAAAAATGAGAATTCACAGAAAATTAAGAAATAAAAGATATTAGAAACAATTTTGCCTATGTACCAATACAATTAATAACTTAAATGAAATAAATATTAACAAAAATATAAAATATCTAAATCAGTAAAACAAGAAACCAACAGTTTAAATAAGACAATTTCTGAGAAAGAAATCAAGCCATAAATGAACTTCAAAAGAGGAAAAAATGCCTCCAAACCAGATAGATTCATGAATTAATTTTATCAAATATTCAAGAAAACAATTCCAATATTACATAAATTGTTTGCAAAAATAGCAAAAGAAAGCATTCTACGAAATTTCTTCTATGACACAGAAATGGTCTTGATAGGTAAACCAGGGAGAATCAAAACAGAAAAAAGAATACTATGGACCAATATCCCTAGTTATATAGATGCAAAATCTTTCAATAAAATATTAGCAAAGAGACTAAAACAACATATCACAAAGATTATACATTATGATCAATTTGTATTTATACTAAGAATTTGAGGTTGCTTTAGTATTAAAAAACTATAAACTTAACTGTCCATATTAATAACAAAACAATAAAAACCATAGGGTTTTATTAATAAAAATAAGTTTTTAACAAAATACAACACCCATTTCTGTTAAAAAACATAGGAATAAGTGAACCTTTCCTTAAAATGATAAACAGTAAATAACTAAAATCAAGACCTACTATTATATATAATGAAGATAAAATAGTATCTTTTCTAGTAAATTCAGGGATGAAACAAAGCTATCCATTTGTCACTACTTCTATTTGACTTACTAGTAGAACTTCTGAGAATAGCAATAAGTCACAAAAAAGAAACATAGGGAATGATTATAGATAAGGAAGAAACAAGATGATCACTTTTTGCATATGGCACACTTAAAGAACTCTACAGATTCAACTAAAATTAATTGAAACAATCAACAACTTCATCAAACCTGCAGGATATAAAATAAATTCACAAAAATCATCAACATTTCTATATACTAGCAATAAAACCCAGCAGGAAGTGATGGAAAGAAAAATTTCATTTAAAATGACTACAAAGTGGATAAAATAACTGGGAGTTTGCCTATACATGAACTATATAACTATAACTGTATAAAACTTTTTACAAAAATAAAGACACTAACCTTACATTAACTTTAACCCCAAAGAATTGGAAAAGTAGTAATTGCTTAAGGGTAGAATGAAAAAAAAATAATACAAATAAGGATACTATCTAAATTAATTTACTTATTCAGTGCTATACCAAACTACCAAAAGATTACTATATAGAACTAGGAAAAAAATGACCAAACTTCTTCTGGAAGAAAAATGGGTTAAGAATCTCAAGCAATATAATAAAAAGAAATAGAAATGAAGGTCTTTGTAGTGCTGGATCTCAAACTATACTATAAAGCAGTAATTACTAAAACTATTTGATACTATTAAAAAAAATAGATTGATCAGTGGAACAGATTAGGCACACAACATGCAGAAGCAAATGTATCTAGTACCCTAATATTTGATAGATACAATGACCTCAGCTATTTGGCTAAGGATTCACTATTTGACAAAAGCTTCTGGAAAAGTTATACAGCAGTAAGGAAGAAATTAGATTTAGATCAATGGCTCACACAGTAATCAAAGATAACCTCCATATGGTATGTGACCCAGATATAAAAGGTCAAATCATATGTAAATAAAACATGGAATAAATAACGTAACAGTCATATGGATAGGAGAAAAGTTTCTGATGAAGCAAGGAATAGAGAGGATCACAGAAGATAAAATAGACAATTTTGATTACATAAAGTAAAAAAAGTTTTTGTACAAAGAAATCTAATAAAGGTAAGATTAAAAGGGAAATAATTAACTGAGAAAAAATCTTTACAGCAAGTTTTGCTGTAAAGTTCCCATTTCTAAAATATATAAGAACTGATTCAAATTTATTTAAAAAAATCATTTCCCTAATTAATAAATACTCTAAAGAGAAACCCAGGTTTTCTCTAGCTATGTGAAAAAATGCTCCAAATCCTTACTAATTGAAGAATTGCAAATTAAACCAATTCTTAGATATCGCCTCACACCAATCAGGTTGTCAAAGATGACCAAAAGTAAATATTGGAGGGGCTATAGGAAAACAGGTTCAGTGATGCACCTATGAATGGGTACAACCATTCTGGAAAGCAATTTGGAAGCATACATATGAAAAATTACTAAAAAGTGTGTGCCCTTTGACTCAGCTATACTACTACTAGGCTCATACTCAAAAGAGATAAAAAAGGAGGAAAAGTTCTTTTTTTTTGCGGGAGCAAAAAATTGGACACTGAGGGGATACCACCCATCAATTAAGGAATGGCTGAATAATTTGTGGTATTTGGATGTGATGGAAGCAAATAGAGGATTTCAAAAAGACATGGAAAAATGTATGTGAACTGATGCAGAATGAAGTAAGCAGAACCTGAAGAACCATTAATACTGTAACATCAATACTACAAAAAAAGGAACAATTTTGAAGAATTGTATAAATTTTCAATGACTGAAATGAGCAGAGGAACAAGTTATACTGAAAAACAATGTAAAAACAAACAACTTTGAAAGCAGCTAAGAACTATGATCAATACAAGGACCATTCACGATTTCAGAGGATGGATGATGAAACATACTATCCATGACAGAGAGGTGATGGGTTTAGGGTATGGATTGAGATATATAATCCATATTTTTTTTTATATACAGCCAGGGAAGGAATTTGTTTTGCTTTACTACGCACTATTCTTGTTGTTAGAAGAAATTTGTTTTCTTTTCCTTTTGTTTCCAATGGAATGTAAGGGCCAGAGGAAGAGAGAAATTTCTGTTAATTAAAAATAACAAAAATGTGGGGGAGGTACTATAGATGTCGAACTGACATTGCATGCACTTCAACAGTTTTACTTTGCTACAAGGGACTTCATGAAGAGGAGAACTCTGTAAATGCTTGTAATGTAACAACAAAACATATCAATAAAACTTAAAAGATATTGATGCTACTTTTGGAACCAAGAGAAGGTTTGGTACCCAAAACAAATCTTTTTGCTTCCACCTTAAAATTTAGAACCCTAAGACTTTGAAGAAACTCTTCTGTGACATTGAAGAAGCCCAGAGGTATTCTCAAAATTGGGCGCACGTTTGGGCTAATATAGACATTGGACTGGCCATTAGGAAATTAATTGTGACCTTGTTTGTGAAGGCTAAATCACTTTTTTTTTGAGGAAGACTTTCTATCTTTCTGAGAGCTGGCAGCCGGTGAATATCTTGGCAGTGTGGGGACACATTTATTTCACTGAAATTCACCTGTAAAATGCAAATCTAATACTTCACAGCTGACCTCGCGGAAATGATGGAAATAAACAAAGAAAACTCAATTTAAATAAACAGATGATTTCAGTCAACAACAGAAAGGTAGACAAAATGCTGACACAAGATTTTGCTCATAATTCAAGAAAGGCTGCCTGGAGGAATGGAAAGAATGCTGGACATGCTGATAGGATCGCCTGGTTTTGAGTTCTGCTTCAGACAATTTACCAGGCAAGTCACCTAATATTTCTGAGTCTCAGTTTCCTTCCCTGTAAAAACAGGATAATACCTGTAGTATTTACTTTATAGGAAAATTGTGAGGATCAAATAATAAACTATGTCAAGCTCTATAAAAACTCTAAAAGTGTTACATAAATACATTTGTTAGCATGTTAGAGTTTTACTACTATTTCTATTTTTACTAATGGTAGGTCTCAACTTAGGAAGGCATCATTTTCCAAAAATGTATTGGTAACTTGACTTAGAACTCAGAATTTTTGTTCCAATAGAAGCAATGTTATAGATGGTGGGTAAGGTCCAGTATCTGAAATGCCACCTGAACATTGACAGTAGTGGACAGAACATAGTACTTAGAGTCAGAACACCTGGACTGGAGTCCTGATTCTGCCCACTTTACTAGGCATGTGATGATGAGCAAGACACTGAATCTCTATGATCGTCAGTTTTTTTCATCTCCTAGGTTTGTTGAGGATCAAATGAGATATTGTATGCATGGCACTTTGTAACTGTGAGGTGGTTGCTATGTATGGGGGAAAGCTGTTATCATGTAGCTAGGTGGTAAAGTAGATAGAGCAGTTGGACCTGGAGTCAGGTGGAGCCAAGTTAATATCCAACCCCAAACATTTACTGGCTGTGGGACCCTGGGCAAGTCACTTAACCTCTGTCTGCCTTGGTTTCCTCATCTATGAAATGGGTATAATACTAATACCTCCCTCCCAAAGTCATTGTAAGGATCAAATGAGATAATATTTGCAAAAAGCCTTTGTAAACCTTTAAGTGCTATAACTCAGTATACCAGAAAGACAATTCCAAACCGTCGATACACTGAAGTGGCACCATTCAGAAGAGATATCTACTCTTAAGTGCTAGTAACTTGTAAGTCTTTTACATCTGCAACTAAGAAAGAACCTCTGTATAACTTTACATTTACATAAGAGAAGGCATTTCTCTGGGACTATTCCTTCCCAAATTTTCTAAAAAAGAAGAAAAAATAGTTTTAAGATAAGAGTTCTTAACTATTTTGTATGTCACGACAGTCTGGTGAAGCCTATGGACCCCTTCTCAGAAATTTTTTTTTAGTTCATAATTGAAGGAAATGCTAAATTTCAATTAAAGGGTAATGAAAATAAAGATGTAACTTTTTATCCCATTCAGATATATAGACTCCCTGAAATCGATCCATCAACATCCTGGGGGTCCATGAATCCCAGGTGAAGAACTACTGGGTTAAGAGGCCAATGTAGTGATGCATAAAGATTAAAACCCTCAGTATGCTATTCTTGGGTATTTGTATTTGACACATGCATGAATTTAATAATTAATTTTCATGTGGTATTTTAAAAATTTATTTAGCATTTTGCATATATTAGCTCAATTGAGTGTTATAAAAACCCAGTAAGATAAAGAGGACTTTTCTGGTCACCCCTGCACACTCCAGTTGTTATTCTCTGAAATGACCTTCTGTTTAAACTGTATGTGTCCTGCATGTACATTTTTATATACAAGTTGTCTCCCCCACTAGAACATAAGCTCCCTGAGGGCAGGGACTGTTTTTGCTTTTCTTTGTATTCCAAGCACTTAGCACCGTGCCCACACCTATTAAGTGCTTAATAAATGCCTGCTGATTGACAATTATAATCTCCATTTTACAGATGAGATGAAGAAACTGAGGCTCATAGAAGTTGTGACCCATCAATTGTTAAACACCTATTCTATCAGTGACAGGATTTGAACCCAGGTCTTCCTGACAGCCAGTCTAGCCATCCATCCATCCATCATGCTGGTTGCACTTATTCCCAGTCCATTAGTCCAAGTTTAGTTGTGGCCTTTTGTATTCACTATAAACCTCCTTTGAGTGTTCACCAGTCTTCTGGAGAATTCAGTTGCCTCTTAGCTCTCTAGGTGGAGAAATTCTCAGGACATCTGGCAGTGAGGATGGGAGCACCAAGGTCATGATACAGGATACAAGATGTTTACTCCACTTTCGTCTGATAGGTACAATGGCATACCATGTGCGGTGATTGACAGATTGAAATGTAAAACCAGCGACATGTAAAACCAAGGCTGTCTCATTCCTAAAGTGTCAATGCAGGAATATTTTTGGTACCAATACTTTTGCAGGGCAATGTATCTTTCTTGAGTTTGTCAAAGATAATGAGATTAGAGGGAGAGAATGAGAAGTAGAGACTGTATGCAGATGTTCAAAACAACTAAGACAAGAGGCCTATGGGAGCCTGAATCATTTGGTTAATTGTGCTCATTCTCCACTTCACCTGCCATTTGTAGAGAGACACCGCTTATGCAGAATAGTTACTCTCAGCGGGGCATAGGAAGCTTATAAAAGTGCTCCAAGTATGTCTAATTTGTATCATAGTCAGATGGTAATGGATTTTCCCTAGGAGAAACTAAAGCAGGTACTTTCAGGGAAGGAGGTAAAAAAGACAAATTGAAATAATTTCTAATTTTATTGAAAATATGCATGATGACCTAGCAGACATTTTCTTTCTCTCTCTTTCTCTCTCTCTCTCTCTCTCTCTCTCTCTCTCTCTCTCTCTCTCTCT
>NW_020954577.1:22534539-22538991 GCF_900497805.2 Vombatus ursinus | reverse complement strand
TCTTGCAATTGGGGGTTAAGTGACTTGCCCATGGTAACACAGCTAGTAAGTATCAAGTGTCTGAGATCAGATTTGAGCTCAGGTCCTCCTCACTCCAGGGCCAATGCTTTATTCACTGCACCACCTAGCTGCCCCTGACATTTACCTTTCAATTCAATTTAGTTCGATAAACTTTTATTAAGTACCTACTATGTGCCAGGCACTGTGTTTAGTGCTGGCGATACAAATAAGAAAAAAGAGGGAATCTTGGCCTTCAAGGAACTTACAATCTAAAGGGGAAAGAAAATATACAAAAGGAGGCTGAAAAGTCGGGGAGGACAGTCACCAAGGGTGTGGTGATCTGTAGAGTTGAAGCCAAGCAGAACTGCTGATGGAACATGGAGTTACCTGGCAGGTTGTGAGCCCTCGATAAAGGAAGACTTTGGGAGAAGTTTAACGCTTCCTCTTCCAGCCCTCCAGTCAGAAAAGGGAGGCAGCTAAGGGTGAGTTGAGAAGGTGTTGAGCATCAAATACCTTCCAATATTATCTGCCTTTTTACCTTCTACTTTTCTCTGCTCTTTGGCCTCCTTTCTTGAGAAGTGAAATTTAATGTTTTATTTCCTAAAGTTTTGAGATCTGCTCCATCTGCTCCCTGGCCATTAGGTTAATTTCACTGCCAATACAGAAGGCTCTGATTTTTAGCCCTATGGAATTTTAATTATCAATCCAATTAAAAAAAACATTTATTAGGTGCCAGTTATGTGTGAGGCATTGGGCTCCAAGTTGGGGATACAAATATGAAAAAAAACCACTTTTACTTAAAAGGTTTTGCCCTAAAGGAACATACAACAAAGAGGGGGAGAAGATGAAGAGGGAGAAGAGAAGAGTGAATAAATAATTAAAACACAAGGTAAAATCTGGTAGAGGCAAAGAAAAAAAAGTCCATCCTAAAATCCTTGGCTTTTTTTTCTTTTCTTTTCTTTTCTTTTTTTAGGCAATTGGGGTTAAGTGACTTGCCCAGGGTCACACAGCTAGTAAGTGTCAAGTGTTTGGTCTGAGGCCGGATTTGAACTCAGGTCCTCCTGACTTCAGGGCTGGTGCTCTATCCACTGGCTTTTTTTTTCTTTGCTTCTATCATAGTGGTAAGAATGCTGGTTCTGGGGTCAGAAGTCTGGGGTTCAAATCTCACCTTAGATACCTGTAACCTATCTGACCTTGCACAATTTATTTAATCTTCTTGGGCCTCAACTTTCTCAACTGTAAAATGAAGGGATGGTTTGGATTAGTCAGTCTCTAGGGTCCCTTTCAGCACTAAATCTGTCATCCTATGATCCTAGTCTCTCTTCTCCAATCAGTCCTGCACACTACTGCCAAAGTTATTTTCCTAAAGCAGAGATTGGACTCTAACACTCGTCTGCTCTAAAACTCTCAGTAGCTCCCTATTGTTTATAAGATAAAAGAAAAACAGCCTGCCATTGAAAGACTATCAGTCTTTCTCTTTCCAATCTCATTCCATAGTCCTCCCCTTCATGAGCTACTCCATGTTCCTGTCAAATTTGTTTACTAGCTCTTGCCTGAAGGTCACATTCACTCTTCATCCTCAGTGCATTTGCAAAAGCAATCCCTCATATCTGAAATGTGCTTTCCCTTTAAACCTACTCCTCAGAATCCTCATATCTTTCAAGACTTAAATTTTATTCCATGTACCCCATGAAACCTTGCTGAATCCTTTTGGTTACCCCACCCCCCTTCTTCTTCAAAATACCATACATTTGCTCCTCTGTGGACATATTGTATCTGCCAATAGAATGTAAGCTCCTTGAGGGCAAATACTATTTTTATTTTTTTTTCTCTGCATTCCCATTACCTAGCATAGTACCTGGTACAGAACAAGTGTTTCCTATATGTTTATTGAATTGAATTCTATGAACATTATTTGTATATTATATATAATTACATTTTAATAGCATTTTGATCTACAAATTGCTTTCCTCATTTTACAGATGACAAATGTAAGGCTCTGAAAGATTAAATGACTGTCCATTGTCCCATAGTTTGTATTTAGCTGTGGCATGTATTTCTGACTCAGAATGGAGCACATTCCTCACAGCGTGATGGCTGGTGCCTCCCAAGTGCTCACTGGGTACAGAACAAAAGGCTTGGCACTGCCTGAATAAAGAGGTGTTGGCTGACAGTCAACTTGGCTTTTTTAAAATTTTATTTTAATTTATGGAATAAAACAAGCATTTCCATAACATAGTATAATAAAAAAAAGATGATTGCACATTAAACTGCAAGTCTATTATGTACAACTTGCTATTCCTTTTAAATATGTAATGAAGTCATGTAAATTTCTTTTTTCCCTTTTTTTCCCTCCCCCCACCTCACCCTAGAGATGGCTACCATTAGATACAAATATATATGTAAATTATTCTATACATATTTCTATTTATCAGTTTTTCCTCTGGATGCAGACAGCATCTTTCTTCATATATCCTTTATAGTTAATTTGGGTATTTATAATAGTCAAAATGACTTATTTGCTCAAAGTCAAAGTCATTCTGAAAATGATATTGCTGTTACTGTATACAATGTTATCATGGTTCTACTCATTTCACTCTTCATTACTTCATGCAAGTCTTTCCATGTTTTTCTAAGATCACTGAGCTCATCATTTCTTTTTTTAAATTAATGTATTTTTAGTTTCCAACATTCACTTCCACAAGATTTTGAGTTCCAAATTTTCTCCCCATCTCGTTCCTCCTCCCACCCAAAGACAGCGTGTATTCTGAATACCCCTTCCCCTAATCAGCCCTCCTTTCTATCACCCTCCCCCACCCCACCCTTCTCTTATCCCCTTCCCCTTCTATTTTCCTGTAGGGCAGGATAGATTTCTATACCCCATTGCCTGTATATCCTATTTCCCAGTTGCATGTAAAAACAATTTTTAACATTTGTTTTTTAAAACTTTGGGTTCCAAATTTTCCCCTTTCCTCCTTCCCCACCCACCCTCATTGAGAAGGCAAGCAACTTGATACAGGTTATACATGTGCAGTCATGCAAAACACTTCCACAGTAGCCATGCTGTGAAAAACTAACTATATTTCCCTTCATCCTATCCTGCCCCCCATTTATTCTATTCTTTCTTTTGACCCTGTCCCTCCTCAGAAGTGGTTGCTTCTGATTACCCCCTCCCCCAATCTGCCCTCCCCTCTATCATCCCCCCACCCTCTTATCCCCTTCCCCCCTATTTTCCTGTAGGGTAAGATAGATTTCCATACCCAATTGGAGCTCATAATTTCTTAAAGTGCATTTCTTACAGTATTCCATCACAATCATATACCACAGCTTCTCCAGACATTCCCCAATTGATGGGTTTTGAGAAATGGTCAAGAATGAATGAATGGATGGACAGAAAGCTTTTTTTAAGCACTTACTTTGTGTCAGGTACTTGATAAATTCTGGGGACAAAAGCAAGACAGTCCCTGACCTCAAGGTCAGAACATTTTAATAGGGTAAAACAAGACATACGGGTGAGTGGTGGCCAGGGAAAGTGTTGGTCTGGGAAGTCTTAGGGATTGTGTGTAAAAGACTAGGGTAGATAATGTGCCCTTTCCAGAAGCAATGGTAGTATTTATTTGATTCCTATTCTAGAACAAAAGGTGGAAGGCAGGGGGGCAGGGGAGGAGGGAAGATAAGAAGACAGTCGAGGTAGATAGTTGGATGAGATATGAAGAATGATCTGGGCCAGTGATTCAAGGACAGAGAATATATCAAGAAGATGGCCAAGGTGACAGGGAAGATGGGATGTGAACAAGACCATTTCCTTCCTTTGCAGCAATGTGGGCTACAAAGTAACAGAAAGTCCTTGGTGCCCAGGTTTTGAATCTGAAATCCCTGGAAGTCCTATTTTAGGCTCTTCCCTTCCCTTGATCAACATCCTGATTTGAAGAAGGAAGCCCACTTTTGGGGCAGAGGGAACTTTTAGGATCATATACTTAAGCTGGAAGAGTCCTTTGTGGTCATTTACACATGGGTAGACAGTCTTGGAGTTACTTTTAGAACTTCATGAATTCTGAAAACACAGCAATGGGTACTAGGGTGGGCTGAGCAGAGTGGTGGGAAACTGTGTTGGGAAAGGCAACAGGTTATAAGCCATGCCAAGACAGTTATGTGGCATGATGGGTAGAGCACTGTGCCTTAAGTCAGGAAGACCTAAATTAAAATTCAGCCTCAGATATTTACTTGCTGTATGACCCTGGGGAAGTCACTTGACCTTTGCTTGCCTTAGTTTCCTCAACTTTAAAATGGGGCTAATAATTAGATTTACTTCCTAGGGTTGTTGTGAGGATCAAATGAGATAATATTTGTAAAGCACTCAGCACAGTGCCTGGCACACAGTAGGCAGTTGATAAGTACCTATTTATTTCCTTCCTTCCTTCCTTCCTTCCTTCCTTCCTTCCTTCCTTCCTT
>NW_020954577.1:22526962-22534529 GCF_900497805.2 Vombatus ursinus | reverse complement strand
TTCCTTCCTTCCTTCCTTCCTTCCTTCCTTCCTTCCTTCCTTCCTTCTTTCCTTCCTTCCTTCCTTTCTTTCATAGGGGTGGACTGTGAGGATGCTTGCTAGCTTAGTAAAAATAAAATTTAATTAAAAAAATTAAAACCCCCTAGACAAGGAGTCAGAAGACCTGGTTCTCAGCTCAGTTATTACAAATTAAGGGTATAATCTTAACCACTTCACTTTACCTCTCTAGGCTTCAGTTTTCTAATCTTTAAAATGGGGGGATTGGAATAGATGATCTCTAAAGGCCATTTTGAGCTTCTGTACTATTACTTCTTTATTTGCAATTAAATATTTCCCCTCCCTTCTTCCCTGTCTTCCCCCTAAGAGTACCAGCTTCTTGAGAACAGTTAGGCATTTGGTCAAATAGATTTTAGTTGTCGTAGTTCAGGCCTTTGATTTCATCTTTGTAGGGAACTGCCATTGAGGAAACTCTGTGTACTGATGAAGATGGTGAGCTCCTCTCTCATTTCTAACCTTGGAGGGCTGCCTGGGGCCCCTCAAAATTAGTTAACAAGCAGTTATTAAGGACACACAATGTTGGGCACTGTGTTAGGCCTCGCTTATCCAAAAGGCAAAACTGGTCCCTGCCCTCAAGGAACTTCCATTCTAACAGTCACCAAGTAATTAACCAGGTACATTCAAGATACATACAGAGTAGACTGAGGTGATTAATCTCTGAGGGGAAAGATAGCTAGGTGTTTAAATGCCCTGCCCGTGGTCATATGTGAGAGAGAGTACTTGTACCCAAGTATGCCTAATTCCTTGGATGGCCCTCCATCTAGGACATCCCACTGCCTCTCATAATGTATTTTGTGTATCTGAAAGCAGTAATAAATGGCAGCTACCACTCTACTCTGATTCCTTTGGCCCATCCACTCTATCCTGTGTTCTAGGATTCATGCCATAAAATTCCAATGCTTTTCTAATTATTGTAAGAGGAAGCTGCCTATACTTCATGCTTCAGTTACAGAAACTAGCTTAGGAAAAAACTTGTATTAAAATCAAGACTAATCACCATCTTTTCTCTCTGTGGAAGCAGGCCAGAGCCTGCGGCAAAGTCCTTCAGGAGCAGCAGAATTTCTTTTTCCAATATATTATTAAACATTATGCGTATGTTTTAAAGCTTCAAGGAAATGGAGATCAGCCTAGCTGGCTTTGTATCACAGTGTTACTCATCTGCCAGGAGACACAATGAAGTGTACCTGACTGTCCTACAGGTTATGTGTGATAGCCTCTACTGATCAGGCAGGGTGGAGGTGGGTGCCACAGTGTAATGGAATAGAATCTGGAGTCAGGAGAGATCTGGATTCCAATCTTACCTGTGACACTTAATAGCTGTGCGACTGTGGTCAGATCAATGTCTCTGAGCCTCAGTTTACTCCTTGGTAAAAGGCAGGGGTAATACCCATAGTACCCCTCTCAAAGGTCTGTTGTGAGGGCCAAATGAGATAATGCATATAGAGAGTTTGGCAAATCTTACAGTGCTACTATATAAATGCCAATCATTGCTATTATTATTATTTGTATTTTTAACATGGGAGAGAGAGAGAGAAAAAGAGAAAGAGAGCAACAGAGACAGAGAGAGACAGAGAACATACTCTGGCCTCAGAGCTAGGATAATTTAGGTTCAAATATCACCTCTGAGACAAACTGGCCATGGCCAAGTCATTTAAGCTCTCAGTGACTCCGGGCAACTCTCTAATAGAAAAGATGCCAACCTGCATTGGTAGAGAGAGTTAACTCCTCTGAAAGTTCCTTATACTAGCGAAATCACAGGCCCAGTCCCTATCCCTACTGCTGTCTTTAAACAAAAGCATGCATTTGGTAGAAATTTTCCCTATAGAATAGTCAAAATCTTTCTTAAATAATCAATGAAAAAAATCTACTCAAATCTCATTCCCAAATTTTGTTTTCACTCTTCTTTTTTGTCTGGCTTGTCTTTCCATATTGATTTAAAAAAGGGGGGGGCACATTTTAAATATTATTCAAATAATTATCTATGCCAGTGGTGTTGAACACAAGTAGAAACTGAGACATTAAACCATCACATAAGGAATCCTGCTGGTTAGATATTGACTTAGAAAATCACATATTAACATTATGTTCGATTTTATTTTTATTTATTTTGTTCAATGTTTCCCAATTATATTTTAATCTAGTTTGTTTCCACTCATGAGCATGGCTGTCTAATGTGGGCTGGGTCTCATGCTGAATACCTCTTGTCTATCATTCAAACTTGCTTTTTTATGCATTCATTTCTGCTGAAAATTAAATTCCCCCTGGGGTGATTTTGATTATACATTGAAACAATTATAACGTTTGTGTGGCTTTTTCATAGGAAGTAACATTATTTGACCAAACCTTCTGAGTAGAACTCCTGGGCAGCTGGCTACATGGGCCATCTGACCCTGAGTAGGTTTAGGTCAGCACTCACAAGGCATCTGCTTCCAGATATTATCACCATTAGGTCTCACTTTTATTCTCGGTGGTAAGTGAGCAATTCACTGGCATAATCCAGTTTCTTCTCTTGTCCTTTGTTCCTAGGCCCATGTTTATTAACATATGAGAAACAAAGCAGAAGCTGCTACAAAGTTCACCTTCAGAAAGTCTAGTCTCAAAACCACTGGGAAAAAACAAACAAACATCTTTTCATCATGAGTATACTCTCAGTGATGCCATATGGCTGTGGATGATGGAACACTGCAGGGCAGGAGTCATGTGAATGGTAGGGGTGAATTTATAAATAGAATCATAGATCTAGAATTCCAAAAGCCCTCAGAGTCAAATCTTTTCATTTTTCAGGTGAGGAAACTGAGGCCCATGGAGCTCAAGATATCTGAGGTAGGATTTGAACCCACAGTCTGACTTTAGAGCTAGTGCTTTTTCCACTATGTTGTTGTTCAGTCATATCTGACTCTTTGTGACCCCACTTGGGGTTTTCTTGGCAGAGATACTGGAATGGTTTGCCATTTCCTTCTCCAGTTCATTTCACAAATGAGGAAAATGAGGCAAACAGGATTAAGTGACTTGCCCAGGGTCACACAGCTAGTAAAAGTCTGAGGCCAGATTTGAACTGAGGAAGATGAGTTTTCCTGACTCCAGGCCCAGTGCTCTATCCATCATCCCACCTAGCTGCCCCAGGTTAGTTTTCCACTAAAATGTGTGTTATTAACACCTTATGTGTAAAATAACAACATAGTATAATAATAACATAGAATAACATTGTTATATGGAAGCAATTAGATGTGTAAATATGTATAGGAGTAGTGACAAAGGATGTCATCACCTTTTATACATGATTTGCACACAGTAAGTGCTTAATCAAGGCTTTTTCTTACATTTATCCATCCATTTATTCATTCTTAGGGATGAATGGAAAAGAAGTGGATTGGTTTTATAGTGTGAATGAAGGATATAATACGGATGCTCCAATAGTATGGATGCAAGGTAAAGACAACTAGAGGAAGACCCCGAATGAACCTGCCTTTGAAAGATGTACGTATCCGAGTCAATGGACAAGAGTTGGACAAGATAGAAGGAACTGATAGGTGGCAATCAGCACCAGTGGAGGGAATGTCCATGTGGATGAGAACACAGACCTGTTAAAGTGTTGAAGAGGTTAGTACCTAGTAAGAAAAGTACTTTATAAGCTTTGGAGGAAAGGCTGATTAAACATTCTTCTCTCATTCTATAGTTCAGCCAGACCAGCCTCCTTGCCGTTCCCCCCACACAACATTCCATTTCCCATCTCCATGTCTTTGCATGGTAGTAGGATTTAAACTCAAGTTCTTTGGCCTCAAATCTAGAATTCTTTCTACTACATCATCTTTTTTTTCTTGGTTTTCAAGAGATATTGATACTTTTGAAGTGAAATGATCACCTTTTTTTCTGCCTGCTTCCAGATTCCAGGGTATGTTCACCTGGCCAGTGAAGGTCACTCCACACAAGTTTCAACATTGACCAGTGGTCAAAGAAAACGTAGGCTCTGCTTTGAGGTTCAGAATGACAACTGAGCTTATGGGGAATCTGAAAAGCTTCCCTGTATCCTCAGCTCATTCATTGTTTAGCACAGGATCCAGGCCATTTCTAAATGCTTACTACCACACAAGGACCATTTGGAAAAGAAGAAAAACCAAGTTCTTTTTGATGCTAGCACACAAAATAGGCTTTGTTTCTTTTCAAAACAGTCCCTGTGTGGGAGTAACCTTTTTTTCCCTAGCACTAAATTGAGCTTAGCTCTAATCTTTTCTGTGATGTCCCACAAAATAGGTTTCAGCACCATCAATTAATCAGATAACAGTTAAGACTGGATAGCACATAGGAGATGGGAGCATGGAAGAATCGTCGATTAGTGAGACCACCTCTGCATAACTACCTAGCCTTGGATCAAGGACAACTATGAAATTCCTAAAGCCACGTTCGTCATTAATCTTTGGTATGCTGGCCCAAATACAGACTGCCTTTCTCCTCTGCTTCACCCCCTAACTGCCTCAGTTTAATTTGCATAAAACCTGAATGTGACCAATAATTGGTGTTATTTTTTCTCTCTCTGTACACACACACACACACACACACACACACACACACACACACACTTTTCCACTTCAAAGACATTGCATTTTATGGGTAGAGACAATGGTAAGGCTAGACCTATGCTCACACCACTAGGGTATACTATTCTCTTCCACTACTATCAGTGATAATAATAATATATTTATATATATATATATATATACATATATATATAACAAATGACCAACTGATAATAAATAGGAAGGCTTCTGGAAGAAAAAATGGTCCTCAGTAAGGTGAATCAATCCAGATTAATTCAATCAAGAAAACTAATGTGAAGAGGTAGAGCTTCAATGTTGAGAATAACCAAGTATAACTTTTGTTGTTATGGTTGTTTTTCAGTTGTATCCAACTCTTCATGAGCCCATTTGGGGTTTTCTTGGCAAAGACACTGGAGTAGTATGCCACTTCCTTCTCTAGCTCATTTTACAGATGAGGAAACTGAGGTAAACAGGGTTAAGTGACTTGCTCAGGATCACACAGCTAGTAAGTGTCTGAGGCCAGATTTGAACTCAGGAGGACGGGTCTTCCTGATTCCCGGTCCAGTGCTCTATTATTTCCTCCTAAATATTGTCTTTGTTATTATATAGATCCAATCTACAGGGAGGCAAGCCAAGCATTTGTTGGTTTTTTTTTTAATCTCTAAACTTTTAACAAGTTAGAGGATTACATACAACCAGTAACCTCCAACTAAAAACCAGACTGAAAGCAGTGGGAAGAAACCGAAAAAAAGAAAACAAATGGGTAAACCCAACTATACCTCCCCAGATGTGTCTAAGCAGAGGAATCCAATGATGAACAAAAGGACAGATGTGGCTGTCAGTTTGAGCAGACACTCACTGCAGTTTATAAACGAGCTTCTACCACGTATTTAACCTGTGCCAAGCACAAGCTGCCAGCCCAGGGTTTTTACAGAACTCACCTTCTTCAGTTCCTCCTGAATGCACTGGCCATTGTCTTCTGAGGACAGACTTTCTTTCTGATGGTCAGATTCCGTCCTGGCCTCTGATTCCTGTTCCTCACCTGAAGATGTTTCCTTCTCGCTCATTTTAGCAGCTAATTCAAACAACCTGGATTTCAGTTTCTCCTCTGTGGCATTTGCTCTGCTTTTATGATGGTGATCTTCACTGCTGATATCAGTCTCTGACAGATCATCAAAAACCTAAAATGCAAACCAAGATGGGGAACCAAAGAAACACCTGTCTCAGCCAGGATGTTGATAGCAATTTCTAAAAAACCCCTCATTCATGAAGCAGATAGTCTGGGAAAGGAACAGATTTTCACCCTTGGGCAGTATTTTGTATATTTTAGGTTTTCTTTCTTGGTACAGAGAGGCACTTGCTTTTGTGGTTTTTTAAAAGTGCATCCTTATATCTATTTAATTTCACAAACATTTATTAAACACATACTATGTGCCCAGAGGCTACCAGGTAGCATAGTGGATAGAGCGGAAGACCTGAGTTCAAATCCAGCCTCAGAAACTTAGTAATTGTGTGACCCTGGGCCAATCATTTAACCTTTGCCTGCCTCAGTTTCCTCACCTGGAAAATAGGGATAATAATAGCAGCTATCTCCCAGGGTTGTTGTGAGGATCAAATGAGATAATTTTTTTTATTAATTTATTTTGATTTATCAACAATCACTTCCATATGGTTATGAGTTTAAAATTTTTCTCCCCCTTCCTCCCCATCACCCTCCCTGAGACGGCGCACAATCTGATATAGGCTATTGAGATGATATTTGTAAAGTACTTAGTACAGTGCCTGGTGCATAGTAGGTGCTTGCTTGCTTGCTTGCTTCCTTCCTTTCCTATGTGCCAGGCACCACGTTAAGTGCTAGAGTTAGGAAGACAAAAATGAAACATTTCCCAGTTACATGTGTACAAATTGTTTCCACCATTACTAGGCAAGTTTATTGAAGGAGGTAACTGTTTCTCTTTTGTCTTGGTAAGTGCAGTGCCCAGTACAGTGTCTGGTACATAATAAATGGTTGTTGTTGAGTTACTTGTCAGTTGTGTGCAACTCTCTGTGACCCCATTTGGGGTTTTCTTGGCAAAGACACTGGAGTAGTTTGCCATTTCCCTCTCCAGCTCATTTTACAGATGAGGAAACTGAGGCAAACAGGGTTAAGTGACTTGCTTAAGGTCTCACAGATAGTAAGTGTCTGAGGCTAGATTTGAATTCAGGTCTTCCTGACTCCGGGCCCAGAGTTCTATCCACTGAGCCACCTAGCTGCTACATATAACAAATTACATGTTGATTAATCCGTTCATCTCAAGATGCTCAAATTCTACTGGACATTAAGTACTATACTCTTTGAAAGGTTCAAAAGAAACCCTGGTCAGTAGCCTACAAAACTTGGATTCTCCTATGAATATTTAGCAGTATCACCTCTCCTCCTCCTGAGCCTATCTCACACCTCCAATTCTGGGCTGATTTCCTGGAGGCTTGGCATGATTTCTCCTAGACTTTGGCATATGGATTCTGACAGGCTAATAATTTCCAAGGCTCAGGGAGTTCACTCAATGGAGGGAGGTCTGTACTTTAGCTTGACTGCTCATCAGTTCATGTCTGTCTCTTTGTCAGTTTGAATTTCGTGACTGCTTTGGAAGGAGAGACTAACTTTGATGAAATCTGTTGCAGGGCTAAAGGGTGAGATAACAGTTCACTTTTGATTGGTGTTTCCATTAACCATGTTGAGATTAAGTAGTAATTGATGAGACTTTCAAACAGGCACGTCTCTCTCAAAATTTTAAACAAATTACAATGAAATTGGATCCTGAAGGAAAGGTTTCACAGATATACAACTATGGAAAGACTGCTATGGTTCACAGAGATGCTGCTAATGATGAGTATATAAATTTAAGGATTTATTGATAATGCACACTTGTACTTTGAAATTTTGTAGGATCATACAAGTGTAAGCTATTATCCCGATGAGGGCGATAACACAATGA
>NW_020954577.1:22511550-22526952 GCF_900497805.2 Vombatus ursinus | reverse complement strand
TCATACAAGTGTAAGCTATTATCCCGATGAGGGCGATAACACAATGATATAATTGCATTGGTCGACATCAAACACAATCTTAAGCATAAGAGGGTGACTAAGTGGAATTTGGCCTAATAAACTTTCTGATCTAAAATAACCAACATCAATATCTCAAAAGGGTAGCTAGGTGGCACAGTGGATAGAGTGCAGGGCCTAGAATCAGGAAGAGTCATCTTCCTGAGTTCAAAGCTAGCCTCAGACACTTACTAGCTGAGTGACCCTAGGCAAGTCATTTAACCCTGTTTGCCTCAGTTTCCTCAACTGTAAAATAGCTGGAGCAGGAAATGGCAAACTACTCCAATATCTCTGCCAAAAAAAAAAATAAAATCCATTGCGCATGACTCAAATGACTGAACAACAACAGCAACAAATATCTCAAAGGAAAAATGGCTTTAAATTTCATTTAATGTTTGACTATGAATATTTGTTATAAGAAATTTGTTTTTATTTTATTTTTCAATGGGGTGGTGGGGTGAGAGTGAAAGAAAATAAATTTTTGGCAATGTTTAAAAGATAGGGGTGGGGGGTTGCTACAGATATCGCTCTACCATTAGTTTTACTTAACTGTTTTACTTTTTTTTTTAACAAGAGGTCAATTGTGAAATAGGAGTGGTCTATAAATGTATATAATGTAAAAACAAACTCATCAATAAAACTTTAAAAAATAAAAAAATTCTATAAAATCTACGAAACTGTTGTTTTCATTCTATCATCTTATAAGACTTCACAATTTTCATGTGTGCCAATTCTTTTAAAAAATTTAATGTATTTTAGTTTTAATTATTGTTTTTTTTAAAGATTGGGTCTTCCTATTTCTTCTAAGTTAGAGTTATAGTGGCTGGCTACTTATGGGCCCACTCCTGCTACTCATCATGGTAGGGGCAGTTGGACCTGCTCTGGTTTTTTTTTTTTGTGGTGAGGCAATTGGGGTTATGTGACTTGCCCAGGGTCACACAGTTAGTAAGTGTCAAGTGTTTGTTCTGAGGGCGGATTTGAACTGAGGTCCTCCCGGCTTCAGGGCTGGTACTCTATCCACTTTGCCACCTAGGTGCCCTGACCTGCTCTGGTTTTGGCCTGGGCTAGTTCACCCCTCCTTAGGCAACTTGGAGGCCCCCCGATCCCATGGGCCCACCATCCTCATGCCGGACAGTGCAGACTCACAATTGGCTTAGACCACTGTAGCTTAGAACTCCTGAGCCCATGAGATTGCCAGCCTTGGTCTCCTTGGCAGTTAGGATTACATGTGCCACCACACCTGAGCACATGTACCAATTTCTAACTGAACTTCAGAATTATTCATAGAATGTAGACTTAATTTAAACATCAACTAGATTTTGTTCACGACATGCATTGGTGTGTACATTTATTCCTAAACAGCTCTAACCTTCAGAACTCTGCAGAGTTGTTAAAATTGAAATATTTTAAAAGAATAATTAATGTATGTACCTAATATGGGCCGACCATTTAATTCACATTAATACAATGTCAAGGGAACTTGGAGAAGGCTCCCTGCATGTTGGGTAGCCCCTGTGAGGTAAATAAATGGTATGAAATACAGGAGTGTGCTATTGGCTGGGAAATCTGCATTATTGGAGGAGCATCCTTCTGCAGATATCTGTATCTGTCTATAGCCATTATATTATTTTCTGTCTCTCTTTGTCCCTCCTTATCCACACACGCACACACACACACACTCACACTCATACACACACACACACACACACACACACACACACACACACACACACTACACATTGTGTGTGTATAGTGAATCTTTCATTGGAAACCTGAGACCTGCTACAGAACACAAGCCTCTTTTCACTCTAGAGAAGCTAGTGAAATATTCAGGACATACAGAATAGACAACGTAGTGGATTTGACCCCGAAATCTCTAGGAAATGAAGCACTGTCACCATCTAGTGGCAAAAAGTTGAATAATGTTCAAAAAAAGGTTGAAAACCTAGAGAAAAGGTTGATATTAATGAATGTTTCCATAAAGCCCCAGGAATGGCCCAGTCATATTAAAATAATCTATCTTATTCTCACAGATTCCCCTTTAGACTCATTTTTCAACTGAGTAAACATTTCCAAATTTGGGGAAATGAACCTTTGAAAAAATTCCAAAAGCCCTGTCTGATGCTCCCTCCGCATAAACTTTCTCTTGTAATGTCAAATTTCAACAACCAGACAGCAAGCATTTAGTAAGCACCTACTATGATGTACCAGTCATTGTGCTAAATGCTGGGGATGCAAGTAAATGCAAAAAAGTCCAATAGTTCTCTCAAAGAACTCAGAATCGAATTGGGGAGATGTTATGTAAATAGCTTTAATTGAACAAGCTACATAGAGGATAAATTAGAGATAAATAACAGAAAGAAGGCACCAACATTAAGGGGGAGCATGAAAGTCCTCTTATAGAAGTGAGGATTTTAGCTGGGACCTGAAGGAAACCAGGGAATTCAGGAAGAGGAGAGAAAGGAGAGGGTATTCCAGACATGGAGGACAGCTAGTGGAAACACACAATAGGGAGATGCTGTCTTGTTCAAGGAACAGTAAGGAGGACAATGTCACTAGACTGTAGAACATGTGGATTTGAGTAAGGTTTAAAAAGACTGAAAAGTAAGGAAAGGCTAGGTTATGAAGAGTTTTGAAGGCCAAACAGAATATTTCATATTTGATCCTGGCAGTGATAGGAAACCACTGGAGTTTGTTGAATATCTGGATGTCATGGTCAGACCTGGATGACTTTGACAGCTGAGAGGAGAAGTGGGGAGAGAATTGAAGCAGGCAGACCCACCAGCAGGCTACTGCAATAGTCTAAGCATGAAATGTTGAAGGCCTGTATCAGGGTGGTGGCAGTGTCAGAGGAGAGAAGGGGGTGCATGAGAGTTGTTAGGAACGGAAAATCGTCAGGTCTTGACATCAGATTGGATATGGTGGGATAGGAGAGAATAAGGAGGTAAGGACAACACCCAGGTTGTGGGCCTGAGTTACTGGGAGGTTGGTGGTATCTTTTATAGTAATAGTAAAGTTTAGAAGAGGAAGCAGCTAGGTGGCTTAATGGATAAGTACCGGCCCTGAAGTCAGGAGGACCTGAGTTCAAATCCAGCCTCAGACACATAATACTTACTAGCTGTGTGACCCTGGGCAAGTCACTTAACCCCATTGCCTAGCCAAAAGAAAAAAAAAAGAAAACCCTATGGACACCATGGTCCACAGGGTCACAAAGAGTTGGACACAATTGAACAACAAAGTTTAGAAGAAGGGAGGACTTGAGAGGAAAGATGATGAGTTCAGTTTTGGACTTGTCCAGTTTAAAATGCCTATGGAATATCTAGTTTGAGAAATCTAGTAGGCAGTTGGAGTTTGAAAGTCTTCAGCATAGGGATGATCATTGAATCCATGAGAGCTGATGAAATTACTAAGGGAAAGAGCAGAGAGGGAGAAAAGAAAAGGGCTCAGGATAGAGCCCTGTGGGACACCCAAGGTTAGCAGGTGTGACCTGATGAAGAGACAGAAAAGGAGACTGAGGAGTGGTCAGATTGTTAGGAGGAGAACCTGGATAGAAACCTAGAGAAGTGAATTTTAAGAAGAAGGTGACCAACAATGCCAAAAGCTGCAGAGAGGTCAAGCACATCGAGAAAAGGCCCGCCATTAAAGTTGGCCACTGAGAGAGCGCTGGCAACTTTGGAGAGAGCAGTTTCCATGGAATGACGAGGTTGAAAGTCAGATTGTAGAGAATTAAGAAGAGAAAAGTAGAGGCATCAATCGTACGATGGCTTTCTCAAAGAGTTTAGCCTGAAAAGCGAGGAGAAACATGGACGATAGCTAGTGGGGATGAATGGATCAAGTGAGGATTTTTGAGGTTGGGGGAAGACATGAATATGTTTGTAGGCAGTAGGAAATAAGCCAGTAGACAAAGGCTGACTGAATATAAGTGAGAGAATGGGGATGCCAGAGAGTGCAATCTGGAGAAAATTGGAGGAGAGCTAGATTGTGAAGGAAATGTTGGGTAGTGTAGTATAAGGGATGTTGAATCTATAAACAACAAGGGTTCCAATCCTGGCTGTAACACTTGCAATCCATATGGACTTCCAATCTCTTCCCTCTTTATCCATCCTCTAGATCTCACACTAATCTTTCTAAAGCACATATCTGACCATATTATTTCACCTGGCTCCCTGATGACCCAAACTCTTGAGCTTGGCATTTTAAGCTCTTGGGCTGTTGAGTCATTTCAGTCATGACTGACTCTTCATGACCCCATTTTGGGGTTTTCTTGGCAAAGATACTGGAGTGGTTTGCCATTTCCTTCTCCAGCTCATTCTCTAAGGCAATGATGAGAAAACTAAGGCAAATAGGGTTAAGTGACTTGCTTAGGGTCGATAGTAAGAGTCTGAGACTGGATTTGAACTTATGAAGATGAGTCCAAGCCCAGTGCTCTATCCACTGTGCCACTTAGTGTTGATTACCTGACCCTAGCCTACCTCTATGGGCTTATTATACACTATTTTCTTCATGCCCATTGCATTTCTGCCAAACTGGACAACTCACTACTCTCTGAACTCAGAATTCAAATTCTTATCTCCATGAGCTGCCTGGCCCCACGCCTCCTCCCTTCTTCCTCTTAGAATCTCCTTCAAAGCTCACCTTGTGTATCCTTTGTGAAGCCTTTTCTAATCCTCTTGGACTAGTCAGTTCTCTCTCCACCCTGCTCAAATAATCACATCTATAATTCTCTGTGGACATGCTTTATCTGCCCCTTCCCTCCCAAGCTCTTTGGAGGTGGGCGCCACTTTGTTTTCCTCTTTGTATCCCTACCACTTAATGTAGTGTCTTTCTCCTAGTAGGTTCTACACAATTGTTTATTATTCAATATTAACAGACTCCTGAAGACCTAGAGCGAGGGGCAATGCAAATGTGATAGAGGGCTGGGGTGTGTAATCAGAGGACCTGGGTTTTAATGCTGACTCTGCCATTTATTACCTGTGCAACCTTGGGCAAATCATTAACTCTCTGGGCTTCAGTTTTCTCATCTGTGAGGCTCCTTCAGCTCAGAAACCTTGGAGCATGGGATAGTGGACAGGGCATGAACTTGTGAGTCAGGAAGACTTGGGTTCAAATCCCACCTCTTATGTTAGCAGTTTAACCCTAGGCAAGTCACTAAATATCCCCATGACTCAGTTTCCTCATTTGTAAAATGAAAGGGTAGGCTTGATAGTCTCTAAAGTCCTTTCCAGCCTTAAATTTGTAATCCCAAGGCCTGGTAGTCCAGTTCTATGATCAACAAATTCTCTGAGCCTCTATTTCTACATCCATAAAAGAAGATCTTTAATGTTCCTTCAAGGTCTTAGATTCTGTGATTCTCAGAATGGTCTCTACAGAAAGGCTTCTGGGTTGAGACATCCAGAGAAGCAAGGGATTACGGTGGGCTTGAGCAGTCAGGAAGGCTCCCTGGAGGAGGGAGAATTTTAGATGTATCCTGAAAGATGGGTAGAAATGGGATTAGGGAACCAGAGAACAGATTAAGTGTAGTGCATGGCACGTAACAGGCACTGAGTATCTGTAAACTCATATGCTCATAGTTCTAGAACTGGAAAGAGACCCCAGAGGTCTTCTAGTCCGACACTTTTATTTTACAATTGAGGAAACTGAGGCCCTTGTAGGTTAAGTGATGACCAAGGTCACACAAGCAGTAAGTGTCAGAGATAGGTTTTGAACCTGGGTCCTCTGACCCCAGTTCTCTTTCTGTTGTATTGTGCATATGTATGAACAACAAAGATGGTGGAGGGGTATACATATATGGCATGTTAAAGGGGATTTTTGAGTAGTTGGGCTGGAATAGAGGGTTCTTGTAGGAGAGTATAAGGAAATTAGTTTTCAAAGTTAGGTTCAGGCAAAGTTGTGGAAGGCCTTAAAGAAGTTTGGGCTTTATGCCATAGGTAATGGGGAGCTATTGAGGATTTTGGAGTGGGCTAGTGGCTTTCTGAAAGTAGTAATTCATATTTAAAAAAAAATAGAAGTAAGGATATAGTCTAGTCCTGTGATTTCACGGGTATAGGGAACTCTCAATGTGGAAACCTGGTCTGCCAAAGCAGGTCAGCCCCTTCTCCATAACTTATAATCTAAGAGGTTTGACTAGAGCAATAAGAGGATAAGTAAATTGCCCAGGGTCTCCCAGCTGCAATGTCAAAGGCAGAACTTGAACCCAGGTCTTCCTGTCTTTGGGGCTAGCTAGCTCTCCTTCTGTTCTGCCATGTTCCTTCTCTTGAGATTTTTTAAAATGTCAGTAAAATATAGGGCTATTATTACCTGATTAGATTCCGAATCTTTCTCATGGCTTTGGGTGGGGGGCTTTTGCTCATCCAACTCGTCTGAGGCTAGCTTACTCCTCCTCCACCTTCTGGACCTCTTGTCAGCTGTGTGGTGACTGTCCTCAGCATCACTGCTGTCTGAATCCTGCGTGTCAGCAGCCTGGGGGTTGAAATTCACATCCAGCCCTCCTTGGGAGTGTGCTTTTTCTAGTGAAGGGTGGCTAGGGGTCTTTCTCTGCAGCCAAGGTCGCTTGGCTGGTCCTTGAACTTCCCGGGATGAACTCACTGAAGAAGTCTCTGAGTCAGAGCACATGGTCTCAGGGTTAGTGTAAAGTCCAGAGGAGGGAGAGGTTCCCCGGGGACACTGGTCATGACCATCAGCCCACTCGCTATGATGCTGGGAGTCGGTGGAATAGGAATTTTCTGATAGGCTCTGGGGTCTCTGATGAAGCTTGTTCAGGCTCATATTCCAATCAAAATCATCCTCACTATCTGAGCCCATCTCATCGTAGGCAGATACTACACTGGACTCCTTCTCCAGAGCCTGGAATGCCTGGCTCTTTGGTTTGGCCAGAAGGCGGGGATGAGGACACGGCTTATTCTTCAGTGCTACCCAGTTCCCATCAGCACTTTGCAAAACAGGGTCTGGATCTAGAAAGAGGAAAAAGAAACACCAATGAGGCATCCTTGGCTCAACTATTTTTGGCAATAAGACAGTAAATAACTGATACCATCTGGGTGTTTGCAATGGAGGAAGGGGAGACTGGTGTTGATTGACCTTCACTTGGCTCAAAACAGTAGTAGGATGGGCCATATGGGTCACAGATGGAGGAGAAGCATTAGAAATACAGCCTCCTTGATTTTAAATGGACTCCTCTACTAGAATTTTGAATGTAGGCTGTAAGATAATGATGAACCTCCAGAAGGAGGAGCTGAGAAAGAGCTTTGCATCCTAATGGGAACTAGGATGTGTGAACTGCCTTGATCAGTATTAGGAAGCAGGGTTTCAAGAATCAGGTCTTCTGAACTCTATCTTTCCTTCTGGTCAGCCATGAGAGAAGGTGCCTCTTGGTTCTGCTGCCTTTCTCTTCTTTTTCTTAGGTTGAGTAAAGAATAGAAGGCGCTTTCTGTTCAGCATTCCTTTTCTTCTCGAGGATGGACTAGTAGAAAATGCTAGTCAATTTTTCTGTAGACAGAGGTGGTAAAAGGCTATTCTTTTGACACAGAAAGGAGCTACCAACAAGATTTTTTCTTTCGTCTTCTTTCTTTTTCTCTCTCTCTCTGCTAGGAATTGGAAGGCCTGTGTGACCTCAAGTTAAGGTAAGACCCCCAGAATCTAGTGCAAATTTATGGTCATCCTCTTTCCAAGAATAATTGTGCACCTTATATTTTTAGGATTATTGGCGAAAATTCTATTTTGACTATGCAGGAATCATTTTTGATAGATATCTGTTTGTACTAAGCTAGAAATGTCTTCCTATGGTCCATGAGCTTGATAATTAAAGACTGTAGATTTGTTATCGGGTTAAGAATTTCCTCTGTAATATATATTATATATGCTTCATGACCTTCATCAAATACGTTCTTCCCTTGAGTAAACTGTGTCTTTCTTTTCTTAGGCTTGGCTTCTAAGCAAGCTCATGGCCTTGCAAATAGGAAAGTATTGACCCTCGACAGATTTTGAGTGACAGTAGAGTGAAAAAAAGTAGCCTTATGATGATGAGGAATGTCTATCCTCTGGATGCAGTTCCACCATGACCATTACATGAGAGCACAAAGAGCATATAGCTGTCTCAAAATTCTGGGGAAGAAGAATAAGAGCTAGCGGGAGTGGGGTGAGTGAACCAATTGAGTTGTTCTTAAAAGTTCCATTGGAAGTTCCCATACATACACCTAGGACAACAGGATTTCAGGGCCAGGTAGGAACCCTAATGAATCCCCTTTCCTTTACATGTCCTACTGTACAGGCTGCCAACCTGATCCCATTATAATTTTCTCTCTCCTATGGGCTGAACTTGAATGTGGGAGGTAAGAGAAATACAAGAAATCCCCTTAAGTCCTGGCTAGCCTAGGTGCTCTAAAGGCTGTAAGAACAATATTGATGTGTAGAGTAAGGAGTGTGTGGGGGGAACAATTCAATTTTAGGGTTCTGACATCAAATCTCAGTCAGGTCTCCCTGGGTAATCCTACTCACAGATGAAACAGTTTAGGCATTATCTGACTCATTCAACATCAGCGAGATTACAAACGCCTCTGTTTTTCATGTGTTTATACCTCCCTATGATGCCTAGCATCATGGCATACCACCTACATACATATGGAAATGAACTGAACAGCTGCATGGCTTTGGTTTCCAGTCAAGGAGCTGAGCCCACTCAACTGGATTCTGATTTGATGCTATTGTCTGGCTAGTCCTGAAAATGCATTAATATCACTTCCTTGACTCCTACCACAACTAATGTCCTAAGAAAGTGCTTTTATATAATAAGTGAGAATTACAGCACATGTTATCCAGAAACGTGCAAAATACATAAATAACCTTACGTGTGTATATCTCTTTATAGTGTTATTCATCCTTTGTTCTCGACAAGGAACAATGACATCATGTGGGTGATGTCTTGACTTGCATGTGAATTGGATTTAAGTAAGGCAGAGCTGAGCAAAGTCATCAGCCTCACTCTCTTTCAGAGTCATGGAAGTCCAGTGGCAAGACAAAGTCAAGACAACTGGCAAAGGCCCAGGATGCAGTGGGTGACCCTAGCCTTTCTCACTTAAGGTCTTTCCTAGATTTCAGTTTGTCTTAGGCAATAATGACTAAGCACTAGGTAAGAATTGAGATAAATGATAGCTCAATCTATCATCACAAAATTATGTATCGATCTGGGAGGGGAAGATCCTTACGGTTTCTGGCCAGAACAGAAAACAATTGCTATATACAATCATTCTAAGCCATCAAAACCTAAAAGTATATGTATACACATATATATCATGCATATATATATGTATATATATAGTCATATAAGCATGGACATATATATATACACACATATGTGAGCATACATATATGTGTGTGTACATATGACTGGGCCTGTGATTTAATCAGTACAGAGGTAACAACATCTCTTCTTGGCATCTTCTTGTCTTGCAGCCTTCCTTGGGGTCACTAAAGAATGAAGTGGCTTGCCCAGAGTCATGTGTCCAATGTGTGTGTGTGTGTGTGTGTGTGTGTGTGTGTGTGTACACATTTATTTATGAGCCAGACTTGTGATTTCATTGGTATAAGGAACTCCCAGGGAGGAAACTCTCCTTAAACTTTATTAAATGCCTTCTCTTCCCCTTAGAGTCTTAGATATTTCCCTGGGAATGGAAAGGGGTTAAATTCGTTGTCCACAGAGACATCATAGATCGAAGGAAGGCCTGAACCGAGGCCTACCTGAATTCAAGACGCTGTCTCTAGCTACTATGCCATATTCCCTCTCATTCATATATTTACTGTGACTGGTACTGATATGATTGAGTACATAAACATCAAATATGATAATAATATAATAATAACCTTACTTTGGGGCAGGGCGGTTAGGTGGTGTAGTGAATAGAGTATAGGATTGTGAGTCAAGAAAACCCGAGTTCTGAATCCTGCCTCAGACACAAACTAGCTGTGTGACCCTGGGCAAGATAATTAAACCTCTCTATACCTCAGTTTCCTTACCTATAAAATGGGAATAAAGTCCTTTGCAAACCTTGAAGTGCTATATAAATGCTAGCTATTGTTATTGTTTTTGTTACTACTATGTTTTATAAAGTGCCGTATGTACATAATCTTGTGAAATCCTCAACAATTGTGTGAAGGGGGGGATGTTATGACATTCATTATCTCCTCGTATAGAGGTTCCCAAAGTGGGCAATCCTATCCTCTGGGGGGTGCTGGAACATCTGAGGGGGCACTACTAGCCTCAGGTGCAATTTAGGGGGGGTCAAATAAAAATAAGGGGGTGGTGGAAGCATAAGGAAAGAAAACAAAAATTTGAAAAACCATTCATATATGTTTTATCTATTGTGTAACACAGTTAAAATTGTAGTGATTACATTATTTTCCAAACAAACACTCAAAATGCAAGTTATAACTGATCAGTGGTCAAGTCCGCCAATAGGTCTTAACAACCAAGTGCTGGCAGGCAATTGTGCCCCACATTGTTGGGAAGTCCAGCATGCATCAGCAGGAATATGTGCATGTAATGACTTGTTTACAATACAATTGTATACAGTTACATGATGCAATATTGGGTCAACAAAATTTCAATGCAGGAAAAACCCCACAATTTTACAATAAATTATTAAGTTTAAGGTATGTCATTTAGAAAATATTTTATATTTTTTTGAAATGATGCAAATTAAAAAAAATATTGAAGGGTTAAAGAGAGTGGATTTCCAGGGGGATGCTGAGTGATTTTCTTTTGGTGAAGGGGGCGGTAGGCCAAATAAGTTTGGGAACCTTATAGATTAAGAGAAACTGTGAGTCTGAGCGGTAAAATGACTTTCATTGAACCTCTACTTTTCAGTTCTGCCATGTTGCTTTTCTTTGAACCTTTGAACCTCTACTTTTCAGTTCTGCCATGTTGCTTCTCTTAACTGGGCTAGGGCAGGGTGTAAAAGGAGGGAGTTGGAATAGGTTACCTTTCAGAGCCTCCCAACTCTAAACCTATAATCCAATGAGTGAGATTAGAGGCTAGCTTCAAGTCAAAACACCTTTGTTTGGTGAGCAAACATACTGATGGTGTCATGGAGGGACCATGGTGGGATTTGACAAGAGAAACCAGGCTTTGAATCCTAGCTCTGACACCTAGTATTGTGAACATGTCACCTCACCTCTCTTATCCTTAATTTTCTCATCAATAAAATAAGGATAATCATGCTTGCTACCTAGTTTATGAAGCTGTTAGAAGAAAAGTGTTCTAGTTCAGAACCAGATTAAAATATAATTATGAAATGTTTAACAAAATAAATAAAAACACAATACTACATAGATAATGTTGATTTGTGGATTTCTAAGTCAAAATGCTGCCTGCAGGGATCCTCTCTATTTGACAGCCCTGCTCTAATCTTCCTTAGGACACTCTAGGAATGGGAGCTGGTCTTACAATTAATCCAGAAGACAAAGCTGACTTTACCCTTACTCCGGGATTTTCTTCCATTGGCATGGGATGCCATGAATCTCAAATCCCACTTTTCAAAACTGTAGAACTTGTGAGCTGCAGAGGTCAAACATCTTGCCTCTGATGGAAGGATTTAAATAAAACCTGCCATTTGAATTCTCTTCAAATGCACTGTGAGGTGACCCATATACTGGCTAGAAGAAGGCAAGGAAGGAAGCTCTGGATGAAGGCATTTAGTTCCCATTTGCTCATCCCTCTGGCCGAACTGAAGTGTTGACACCCTTTGAGGCTGAGGGTTCTTGGATCTGCTGAATTCTCTCAGAGCTGCCAAGATTTTAAGTTTGGGATTATTAAGTTTTCTTGACCCTGGGTGCTCAGTGGCTGGCAGCTATTATGGACTAATGGGCCTTTTTGACCAATTGCTCTCCTGAAGCATAAACATCAATGTAAAAAATAAGACAATATTCATTAATAGACTGAGGAGACTCATTCTAGTCCCTTGTGGCTGCTTTTCTTCTTCCATTTCAGTGCTGTCTGACAGAGAAATGGCCCCCAGAGATAACTTGCTCTGTTGTTAAACAAATTAGACAGTCATTGGGGGGGGGGGGCTCTTTTGTTAAAATGCTTAGCAGCATCAATGCCAGAATGCCAGGAGTCAGATGTTCTTCAGGAAACATTGGTGGCCTCTTCTAGATGAGATGCAGACCTCCTTTTGTCTTTTACTCCCACCAAGTAGTCAAGTTGTTGTACATACACATTTAGATTACTTACACAGGTCTGCCTTGCTTCATTATTAACATCATTAGTAACATATTAATAATATTACTGAAATGATTTTATAATATGAATTAATTTTATATTTATCAGATGTGATACAATTATTTGCTATAGTTAATATGATTTTTAAAAGATAATAACAATCTGAATGATACTAGCTCCTATTTACGTCACACTTAAGGCTGACAAAATATTCCCCACCCAACAACCCTATGAGATAGATTGATAAAGAGTAGCAGTATGGTTCAGTGGAAAGTACAGATTACAAAGAGATTCTAGTGATTTCGGGTCTGGAAAATTCAGGTTTGAATTCTGCCTCTGACACTTACTAGCTGTGTGACCATGGACAAATCACTAAACTTTTCTGAATCTCAGTTTCTTCCTTTGTAGAATGAGAATAATAACAGCAGCAGTATCTCTCCTGCTGGGGATCAAAGGAGAGAACGCATGTAAAACCTGTGTAAGTGTCATCTGTAATTGTTATTGGGCAGCTAGGCGGTGCCATAATGCATCGAGTGCTGGTCCTGGAGACAGAAAGACTCATCTTCATGAGTTCAAACCTGGCCTTAGACACTTACTAGCTGTGTGACCCTGGGCAAGTCACTTCACCTTATTTGCCTCAGTCTGTCATCTATAAAATGAGCTGGAGAAGGAAATGGCAAACCACTCCAGTATCTCTGCTAAGAAAATTCAAATGGGGTCATAAAGAGTTGAATATGGACTCAACAACAACATAATTATTGGCATCATTCCTATTTTATATATAAGTACATATATATATATATACATGTACATGATATTTAGAGATATATCTATGGAGTAGATAAGGAAACTAAGTCTGAGAGAGAAAAGGCATTAAATAGGACCATCAAATAACTTAAGGATGGGTGGGACTTTGGAGATCATCTGACTCTGCCTCCTCATTTTTACAGAAAGAAAACTGAATCACAAAGAGAGGAAGTACATTGCCTAAGGTCCCTCAGATAGTAAGTGTCCAAGCTGGGATTTGTTTCCAAGTCTTCTGATTCTAGAAGGAATCAAGTCATGCTTCCTACTATATCACATTGCCTCTTATGTTTGCATGCAATGGGTGCCCTCCACTGTGCATAAAATGAATTTTCGCAAGTGGGATGGCTTTCAAGGGTATCAGGCAAGTCCCCAATTTAAAGGAATCCCATGGTGAATCTTGATGGGCAGAATGGTGTGAGAGTATGGGACCAGGATCAGAAGCCTGGGGTTGGAATCTGGGGTTGGGGTACACATTCTATCTCTAATGAGGCATGTGACATCAGGCAAATCATTTGACCTCTGTTTCCCCAACCTATGAAGTGATTGCTTATGTCCCCTTATAGGTCTAACATTCTTTGACTCTATTATCCTAGATAGAGAAGTCAAGAATGGGCATTACTTGGATATAATAATTGTTATTGTTTGTATAGTGTTTGAAGGTTTTCAGAGTACTTTACACATGTTATCTCATTTGATCCTCCTAACAATGCTGGAAGGTAGGTGCTATTATTATCCCCATTTTATAGATGAGGAAACTGAGGTACAGAAGGTTGAATGACTTGCCCAGGGTCACACAGTTGAGGCTGGATTTGAAGGCAGGTCTTCCTGACTCCAAGTCTAGCCGTCTATGCCTTGTACCAAGTAGCTGCCTCATCAGCATGGGTAGTAGGAACAGGTAATGAGAACATGGAAAAGACAGAAAATGTAAGGCTTGGATATGCCTATTAGTTACATCTCAAATGCTGAGCATCAGTTACAAGCTTATTAGTAGCTGTGTGATATGATGAAAAGAACAGTGGAGTTGGCATCAGGCAAGATACTTAACCTTCTGTACCTCAGTTTCCTCATCTGTAAAATGGAAATAACCTCCCTGGATCATTGTGAGAAAGTTGCTTTGGAAACACTGAATCACTCCACAAATGTGAGTTATTATTATGAGCTACCATGACAACTATCTTTTGAGTCTATGAAGGAACCGGGAAGCTCTGGGACAGATCGGGCACTTGTGCCTTGGAGATACCCACAGTTATCCTTGGTCACTTTGGTATCGTGCCTGACGGAAGTGAGTGCTTGGCCTTCCTTAGCTACTGGCAATAAGATCACTGGGATTGGTCTGGCTTCAGCATTTGAAAAACTAGAAAATTATTTTGGACTCATATTTAAGGCTCCTGTTGTGAGGGGTAATGATCAACCACTTTTCAAAGATTCAGACCTACTGTAAATGTATTAAAATCATTACTTGTCTCATCCAGTCTGTCCATGCTCTTCCAGCTGGGTAAGGCAGCATGTTCTTGTTCCTTTGGTTTCTGTGCCTGGACCCTCTGCTCTGCCCACAGGGTCTCCAGGGGTGCCGAGACCTTCGACTCTTTGCTTGGAGCCTCTTCACCAGTTAGGGAGAATGCAGACTGGGACCTCTGCTGAAATAAGATATGGTGTCTTAAAGGGGACAGCTGCCAGTTTTTCAGGTGACTCACAGCAGATAATCAATCAATCAATCAACAAGTATCTACTAAGCACTTACTACGTGCCAGGTGCTATGCTAATTGTTGGGGATATCAAGTACAAAGAACGAAACAATGCCAATTCCCAACAAGCTTACATTCTACTGGGGGAGACAAGTATATACATATATGTATACCATGGCCAAAAATGTATGTTTTATTCTGTAACCCTGAGTCTATCACAGGGGTGAGGAACCTGAGGCCTTGAGGGCACATGTGACCCAAAGACCACTCCTGGTCTATCACCTTTGTGGCAGGAGGTGGGTAGCCTACTTCATCATGGGTTGATCATTGCATTGACCAATGTTCTAAAGTCTTTCAAGGTTGTTCATCTTTATGATGTTATTATACAAAAGTTCTCCTGGTTTTGTTTATGCATATTTGTTAAAAGGATTTTTTTCTTTTTCTTTTCTATTCCGATGGGAGACAGGGGGTAAGGAGACAAAAGAAATGCTTTTTGATTAAAAAAAAAACTTTTAAAAAAGATATGGCTTAAATATTCATTAAATTCAGTAAATTCAAATATATACAAATTAGTTAAACATAGTAATTTCAGTTCAAATATATACAAATTCAGTAAATTCAAATATATACAAATTAGTTAAA